>NW_003852484.1:6269710-6274866 GCF_000181295.1 Otolemur garnettii | reverse complement strand
TCCCCCTGGGTAGAGTGCCATGGCATCACAGCTCATAGCAACCTCCAGCTCCTGGGCTCAAGCGAGTCTCCTGCCTCAGCCTCCCAAGTAGCTGGGACTACATGTTGGATTTTTAACAGGAGTCAGGGAAAGTGTGTGTGGTACCTGGGAACTTTCATAAATATTTATGACTAGAATGAAAATCCTTAAAAGCATTCTGAATTTAACAACAAAAATAAAACAGCCCTATATGCCCTAAATTCAGTATTTCCTGTGGCTTTTAATGTCTTCAGGCATAATCACCTTGATCAATCATTTTGAAGAACTTCAGAACGATAAAATATGACTTAATAAGGACAAAACAATTTTAGCAGGACTATGAAAGCCAGACCTCTATTAAGGGTTAATAGACTCAGAGGGAACCTCAGAGGGCAGCTAATCCCAGCCCAAACCAATGAAGGAATCCTGGACCCAGAGGTCACCCAGCTTTTGCTGGGTTCCTGCAGTGGCTGGACTCTCACCACCCCTTAAGTCAGCCCCTTCCCTTAGGTGAAGAGCCCCACTGGACTGAGCCCTTTCTACCATTGAGCTCAACAGCACCCCTGTTGTTTCTGTTTTGGGGTCCTGTTTTGCTTTCTAGAGGCACAAAGAATATGTCTTCACCTGCTTTTGCTTGAAACCCTTTAATTATTTGAAGACAGTTGTTACTTTGCCCTGACTTCTCTTTTCCACATTGAATCCCCCAGCTCCTGTGACCATTCTCCGTATGAGGTATGTTTGGTTTCTCTGGCTTCTTCCTCAGGATTCCCGGCATTTTAAGATAAGCTTCTACAAGCTGCCCCCAGTTTTCCAGATGTGCTGTAACTGTAACTGAGCACACAGGGATCACATGCATACACACACATGCATACACACATTTTGAGCTCCAGACCTGTACTTATGCTCATGCAGCCTGGCTATGTTGGCCTTTCCTAGCAGCCTCACCCCCCTGCTCTCTTCCATTGATGAGTACCAGGCAGTGGCCATGTCCTTGTTCCTGACTTTCTGCTGTGTGAGGCAGAGGTCAAGGCACAGGGCGGTCCCCTGGTTACAGACGAGATAACATTCCTGAGAATGTCTTTATAACTTGAATCCCTGATGAACAGTGCCTATATGGTCATCATCATCATAAAACTGCAGTGGCTTATATGGGGCAATAATAATAGTATAATACTTAAGTAATAATAATCATATCCCTGTGATGTAATAATGAGTTACAGAAACTGTTTTGCTTTTTCTTTTAAATCAAGCAAACAGAACATAAAAATAAACCCATATAAGTTTAAATAAGAGAAATTTCAAAAAAGGAGATTAAAGGTTAACATTTACCTAATGTTGCATTAGCACTAGGCTAATGGGAATGTTGTGCTTATTTTCATGTACCAAATCAATAATAACCTTTCCATTTCGGTAATTAATCTGTACACTGCTTAGTAATAACCATGTAGAGCGCTGCCTTCCTCATGTCCCATTACTCTCCCTTTATCCTTTCCAATTGCTCCGATAGTTGAGCGACTGAAGCCTGATGCCTTCCCAATGAATGATGGAATCTGGCCTTCCTCTCAACACTTTATTATTTCTTTTTTTTCTTTCTTCTTTTTTTTAGAGCCAGAGTCTCACTTTTGTTGCCCTTGGTAGAGTACCATGGTAGAGTACCATGACAACTTACAGCAACCTCCAGCTTTTGAGCTCAGGGGATTCTCTTGGCTCAGCCTCCCAAGTAGCTGGGACTACAGGCACCCGCCACAACACCTGGCTATTTTGTTTGTTGCAGTTTGGCCAGGCCGGGTTCAAACCCGCCTCCCTCGGTATATGGGGCCGGCGCCCTACTCACTGAGCCACAGGCACCACCCCAACACGTAATTGTTTATACTTTTGTTTCCATCATAATCCCCTTTGTCTCCTCTGCAGGCTCACTTTGACTTGCAGTGGCCTTTTGTTTTGGAGGCATAGTCATAAGCATAAAGACAGACTCACAAAATCAAATTAAAAAGTTAAGACAGGAGTGATGCTGTGCATCAGTGGCAGTATAATCCAGGGGACCAGCCCCTGGTGCAATGATGCTGTGCCTACCAACAGCATTCATCATGCAGGCTTGTTTAGAAGCACAGAAGAAACCAGTTCCTAAATTATTAACTTAATTGCCTAATTATAGATTATCCTTACAGGAAGCTTTGAGAGCCTGTTCCTAAGTCAGGTGGCCTATAACCCGGGACCTGTGCTTTCATAGTGTTCATGAGAAGCTCCATTAACCTCTATTTATTATTCCCTTCTCTGGGCCAATCTCTCTACCCGATGTTACTTAACTCCACTCTGTTGGGTAGATACCCCTAGCTTCATTTTCCAGATGAGAGCACCAAGGCTCTGGGAGGCTAAACAACTAGCCTAAACTCATAGAGAAGCAGTAAGGGCCAACTTGGATTGGAGCCCAGGCCTGTCAGATTCCAGAGCCCATGCATTTTCTACAACAGCATGCTGCCCTGATCAAAGGTGCTATTTGTTCCATATGTTGGAAATATTGGACCAAAACAGCCCAACTCAGCATTCCAGTTCAAACCAGGAGTGGCAGTTGTAAAGGAAAATTTTTCTTCCTTTTTCAAAAGGGGACACTAAATTTCCGTTAATATTAATTTCCTACTATGGACCTGTCATCCATGTATCTGTCCCAGCCTTTTGGGAAGGTATTTATGTTTGCATTCCCTTGGCCCTCCCCCCCTTACCTTCACAACAGTTACCATCTCCACTGTCAGGTGAGGAAATCAGCTCAGGGAGGTGAAGCGACTCATCCCGACAGTCAGAGCCAGGAAAAAGCAGAAGCAGGCGGAAGCTGGGTCTGACTCCTGCCCCCTTCCTGCCCTGGTGCCTCTTGATGAGTAGAGCTTTTCATTATTATATTTCATTTATGAGAAGTGTTTCATGGCATTACTTTGTGAGAAGTTACGTACTCAGGTAAACTGAAATCAGCTGCCAGTTCTGGTTAGTGAATGTGGCAGGAAGTTTGAATGGCACTGCCTGCTTTAGGTTTGGTCCTTGTCACTGACAGTCCTCTCAGAGTCCCACATCAACCCTCACACATGCGCACAGCATTGTGTAGGATGCAACCTGACTGTGCCCTAGATGGTGCCCCAAACCCTTTAAAGACCAGGAAGGGTGGAGCTGGGTCTGGAGGAGGGACAGAGTGAGACCCACTGCCCTTCCGGCACCTTGCTGATCTAACTTGCTGATGTCCCTGACACCTCGGCTTCTGGCTCCCCGTTGCCTCCTGTTTGGCTTGTTGTCTTGGCCTTGACCCCCTCTCCAGCCCCCACCCTGCCCTTGTGGCCTGGCTCCTTGGCAGGGCTCCTGGCTGACCAGACACTTGCGTGACTGCTGGTTCCTCTGGCTGGGCTCCCTCATCCCTGCAAGCTCCCTTCCTGGCTTCAGACCCTCAGTGGGAACACAGATGCTGCTTCTGGAAACATCCAAACAGTAGTTCTCAGCTCCCTGGTGAGATGCTCTTGACAAAATCCAGATTTTTCTATGATTAGAGAGCTCTAGCCTTGGGGCTTTGTGGTCCCATTGAAGTCACAAATCTTGGGCCCTGCCAGCCAGCCAGCCATCTCCAGGTAATGTGGCCATATAATTTATCATTCATATCGAGTCACCTTTAGAGTGGCAGAAGTGCTATTAATAATTTCACCTGCAATAAGAATAAACACAATAAGAATAAACAAGGATCATTCCTGGCCAGTGGAGATATATCTAGGTTGTAGTCAGCCTGACTCCCCCCTTTAAACAACTACGACATTCTTTATTTATTGACTCTGCACCAAGTACTACACTAAGCATTTTACAAGCCTGTATAGTTCACTTAATTCTTACAATAATCCTATATGTATTAATATTGCCCATATTTTACAGAGGAAGAAACTGAGGCTCGGAGAAGTGAAGTAATTTGCTTGAGGTCACATCTAATAAGAGAATGGCCCAAGTCTGACTCCAAAGCCTCTGTTTTTCAATCCTCCTTTGGAGTCCTGACCAGTGAGATAATGGAATCAATAAAATGTAGAGGATTAAAAATCAGACTTACTACAACAGCCACAGAAGGGGGGAATAAAAAGGAAACCTTTGGTGGGAAAACAATAGAGACAGCCTCCAAATTAAAAATGAGTGATGCTTCAGAAGAACACTTGTGTGCTGATGCTTAGAATTTGAAATGCATTTTCCCATGGAAAACAAAAGACCTAAAATGGTGGTTAGGCTCTGAGCCCGACCATCAAAAGTTTATGCAGACTATAATTTCATTGTGGTCCACTCCTCTATGTAATACTGAACAGGAATGGGAAGCAGAAACCATAGGTTTCAATCACGGTTCTTTTGCTTACTGGCTGTGCGACTTGGGGCAAGTTATTTAATCTCTCTGAGCCTCCGTCTTATCATCAAATTATGATAACACATAGCTTCTAAAAATTACGATATGTACATAAATGTCTTTTTAAATTATCACTTCTCATATTATAGGGACTGCCCACCATTTAGGGCATTGCCAGAGGCAAGTCAGGTTTCCAAGTGCCCTAATCTGGGGCCGTCTGAATGGAGACATTAACTCCCCTAGGCCCAGGGTAGAGGATAGTGGGGAGGACAGGCCTGGGAACCTCTGGAGAAACGTGTCTTCTTCAGATGGAGCTGGGGACACTATGCATCGGGGAAAAGGGACAAAGGAGGGAACGGGTGTGAGAGAGGAAGATACGTGGGCTCTCACAGGGATGTGAGGCTCAGTCAGGAAAAGGAAGTAGATGGCAGCCATGCTGCAGAGGGGCCTGGGAGCAGGGGCTTTGGTCTGTGGCTGGAGGGTAAGATGATCTCAGGGACAGTGTCCATAGCTTTAGAAGTAGGAGTGCTTATTGGTTTGGGTTTGGAAAGAGCACCAGACATTTATACCCGTGGATTGCTCATAGTGGGTGAGTATAGGAGCTACCCAAGTGCACAAGAAATATATATCCTGGGTTAATTGCGTTAAAAACAGCAGTTTCTTAATAAAAAGTCCACAAAAGACTCACTTAACTATATAAAAGGTTCTACTTTATTTTTAATGGAATTTCACTTCCTTTTTTTAAAATTTAAAATTCCTTATAAGTCCCAAAGTAGGCTCGGCGCCT
>NW_003852484.1:6266023-6269435 GCF_000181295.1 Otolemur garnettii | reverse complement strand
AGACTTTTCTCTGCACACAAGATATTTACATCAACCAATTGTTAAATGGGGCTACAGTCAGATATACACTGACCATGTCAACAGTGATGTACTAAGATGCAGTGGTGGGAGGGGGCCAATCTCATGCCTGAAAAGGAGATCCATTATCTATAAAAAAGTTAAAAATGAGTCTGTGGCCATAACATCCTGAACACACCCAATCTCATATGATCTTGGAAGCTAAGCAGAATCGGGCCAGGTGAGTACTTGGATAGGAGAAGTTAAAAAGGACAATAAAACAAACTTATTGATGGGTTTAAATCACCATGCCATGGAATTCTAGCAATGACAGTGATAAAATATTCCTCCCTATGCAAAATCTTGTGTTGGTCTAAATTTTAAACAATTGCTGTATTTAGATGTAATTAACAGGCCACACAACTCACCCATTTGTGGTTTTTAGTGTATTCATACACTATGACCATAATTTTGGAATATTTTCATCATGCTAAAAAGAAGCTTCATATTTATTAATAATCAGTTTCCATTCCTCCTATTCACTCCCCCACTCATAAGAAACTCCTGATCTACTTTCTCTCTTTATAGATTTGCCTATCTGGGGCAGTTAGTATGAATGGAATCTTGTAATGTGGCCTTTTGTATCTGCCTTCTTGCACTTATCATGATGTTTTCAAGGGATATTCATGACAAAGCGTGTTCTGGTACTCAAGCCCTTTATATTGCTGAACAAGATTCCATTATATGGGTACACCATAGTTTATTCATCAGTCAATGGACATTTGAATGATTCCCCCTTTTTGGCTATTACGAATAATGCTTCTGTAATACGAAGATTTGGGTACAAGTTTTTGTACAGATATATGTTTTTATTTCTATTGAACATTTATATACCTAGGAGTGGAATCACTGGGTTACAGGGTAACTCCGTATTGACATTTTGAGAGACTGTAAACTTGAGTCATATATTTGCGAATCCACCCTTATTTAGTATATTAGTGTACTTTCATTACTTATCCTTTAATAAACACAAACTAATACAATTTTGTTGCTATCCCTTAATAAACATTGTATTCTATGTGGGCGTGACTTGAAGAACTCCAACCGGTACAGTCAGTCCCTGACACATGTGGACTCAACTACAGGTGCTTGTTTTCCCGGTAATCTCATAGTGATTTAAACAGTTTGACCTCATTCCAGGTGCTGTTTGTGTTTCCCACCCTCATGGTACTACATATATGGGCACTTAAACAGTAGATGTGGAACAAACAAAACTAGCACAGTGATTACAAACAGGGAGAATCAGAACCTAAGCCATCATATGACCACTTGAGATTTTAATTTGTTATTGAAACTTAAAATAGTGAAACAGAATGCAGACTACCAGGTATCATATTTTTGTTTCATAAGTATAAATTTTATTTCATATGTGAAATATACTGAATTTGAATATCTTTAGAATAGAATTTTATTGTTTTCCAGTTAATTGTTTTAAAGAGAAAAACTAAAATAATAAGACGTCAACTATTGCTGTTATTACATTATATGCTTATTACTGAACATAATTCCATTCTGTAGAGGAGGATGACATTAAACATGACCTGTCCCAAATGTCAGATATGCTAGGCCTGCCACTGTATATGAACATGTACAAGATGGCCAGGTTATTTGGGGAATATTTCTTGCATTGAGTAAGCTCGAATTGACAGAAGAAAATGGAAACAGATCAGCAGCATGAAAGGAATTACTGACTAACTTATGGGTTTAGGGAACAGTTCAGAGTTGTGAATTACCTGTGAGTTAGAAATACAAATTTGGGGAGTTTTCATAAGAGGGTAAACCTGGGCCTGGATCTGGAGTAGAAAGCAATGCAAGACTCCCATTGGTGGGGAGGGCTTGTGGTTCATCATTTTGGCAGGAATACCCAGCAGGAGTGGGCGACAATAGAAAACCACAACCCAGGGCCAAGTTACATGGTCAGTCAAGTAACTGAGACATTAGCTGATGATGTTCTCCTTCAGAATGTTAGTTACAGTAATGGAGAAGAAACAAACTGCAAAGATCCCATAAACTCAACACAGTAAAGATGTCTGTTTTCCCTTAAATTGGCCTATAGTTTTAATGTAACTTCTATCAAAATTCCAGCAAGGTATTTTTTTATAGATATAGACAAGCTAATTCCAAAATGTATAGGGAAAATAGAACAGTTTTGAAAAAGAAGTATAAAGTGGGAAGAATCACTCTGCCCGATATTAAGGCCTAGTAAATAACAACAATATAAAGATAGTATTATGTTAGCAGTGATGGACACATAGATCCATGGGACAAAATAGAGAATCTAGTAATAGCCCCCATCAACAGGCACGAGAGCTGCCTGTCGATAAGGTGCTAAAGCAATGCAATAGAGGAAGGTTAGTCTTTTCCAGAGACGAAACTGGATCAATTAGACCTCCATAGACCAAAACCTGAACCTTAATGTAGACCTTATACCGTATATAAAAGTTAGATCAAAGGGGATCATGGACTTAAATGTAAAATGCAAAGCCATAAAACTCTTTTTAAAAAATTAAAGAAAATTTTTGGAATCCAAAGCCAGGCAAAGAGTTCTTAGACTTGACACCAAAGACACGATTCATAAAAGGAAAAATGGATAAACTGGAACTTATCATAATTAAAACCTTCTACTCTGCAAAAGATCTTGTTAAGAGGTAAAAAGACAAACCACAAAGAGGAAGAAAATATATGCAAACCACGTGTCTGACAAAGGACAAGCGTCTATATATGTGTATGTATGTGTGTGACTTTCAAACCTTAGAGGTAAAATAAACCAAACAATCCGATTAGAAAATGGGCAAAAAGGCAGCTGTGTGTACCTCAGCCGGGAAGGACGTGTTGAGGTTGGCAATCCATCAAGGACAGTAACTACCATGGCTTCCAGTGCTTTGGCCAAACCTCAGATGCGTGCCCTCTTGGCCAGGCGCCTGCGGATTCATATTGTCGGAGCATTTGTTGAATCCCTGGGGGTTGCAGTTTTCTCTAAGTTTGCTGTGGCTGAACCAAGAAAGAAGGCATATGCAGATTTCTACAGAAATTATGATTCTATGAAAGATTTTGAGGAGATGAGGAGGGCTGGTGTCTTTCAGAGTATAAAATAATTTTGAAATATATAGAATTTCTTTGGGCTGATTTACATAGACGTTTGTCACTGACCTGTGTTTCTGAGCTATGAATATGAGTGATAAACTATTAATAAAAAAAAGAAAGAAAATGGGCAAAAGACGTGAGCTGACACTTCATTGAAGAGCATAAATGGTAGGCACATAGAAAGATGTTCACCATTGTTAGCCATTGGAGAAATGCAACGTAAAACCACTACAAGAAACCCGTCACGTATGTCTTTTTTTTTTTTTTTTTT
>NW_003852484.1:6258583-6265892 GCF_000181295.1 Otolemur garnettii | reverse complement strand
GGCTATTTTTTGGTTGCAGCTGTCATTGTTGTTTGGTGGCAGGCCCGGGCTGGATTCGAACCCACCACTTTAGGTGTATGTGGCTGGCACCTTAGCCACTTGAGCCACAGGCGCCGAGCCACGTACGTCTTTTTTAATTTGACTGAGCCACGCATTTATGGAGGATCTGGTGTGTAGAAATTAATAATTATCCAGTAAAAGAGCCTAACTGACCCCGGTGGCTATCTCATAAAGTAATGTACTGTCTTCTTGTTTTCTCATATAAATAAATTGTTCTAGTGGAATTCCCAGATGTGGAGCTCTACAGAGGTCTCCAGGGGTGTCTCTCCCAAGCGCCACATCTCATTCCAGTAGGATTTAGTGACTGATAACATAAAGGAATAGCTCAAGTATTTTGACCCTATCAGCAGCTACAAAGGGTAGAGAGCGCCTAGGCCACTTACCAGCTGTGTATGTGATGAGAGACCTCTTTGAGATGCAGTTTCCTCCTCTGAAAATGAGAACGATTATTCTTACTTCCAGTGATGGTGAGGATCAGATCCAACGCCACGGATGTGAGATACCAAAGCTGGGACTCAGTGTGGCGTGGGTACTCTTTCTGCACACACGCCAAGTCTGCAGTCTCTGGAGGAATTTAAGTGAATCTCTTTCCAGAGCACTTTAATTTTGTTGATCATATGGCTAGAAATATCTGAGACAATCCCAAATTTATTATTCTGCCTTGTTCTTTTCTTAGGTATGCTAAGGTTTGCCTGAGCACATATCTTGCTTTTTTTTCTTTTTTGTCAAAACACAAGATCTCTTTGAATATTCCTCCTTTCTTTCCTTGGCCACTCCGCTGGCCAGAGGAGCTGGTCAGACATCCGCGTGAGCTTTCCTTCAGTGTGTGAACAGCATGGGAGATGTCACAGGATTTGTTTTTACTCACCAAAGCCTGACAGAGCTTGTACAGAGCAAGTACCTATAAATTTTTAATGAATAAATGTTATGGAGGAGGATGAAATTGGAAGGAGTCCGCATTTATTGTATGAGGCAGGAACATTTGGGATGAAGGGCAGCAGAGGGTCAAGGGGGTAGGGCATGTCCAGATAGTATTTGCCAAGCAGCTTCTATAAGCTGGGCACAGTGAACAATACAACATGTTGGTAAATATTATTTGGGAAAGGGGGCATAAATAGTAAGGATGCAAGTGAGTTTAGATCCAGGCAGAATAAGAAAGATGGCCACAAGCATGCATCCAACTGTGGAAGCCTGGAAAAGATGCAGGGAGGTGATGTTCGTGGTCATCTTAGGCTGCTGTTGCTGATAATAATATTAATACTAAAATAGCTGGTGTTGTGGTGGACACATGTAATCTCAGCTACTTGGGAGGCCAAGGCAAGAGCATTGCTTAAGGCAAGAGTTTGAGGTTACTGTGAGCTGTGATGCCACAGCGCTCTACCAAGTGTGACAAAGTAAGACTCTGTCTCAATAATAATAATAATGGCAAAACCTTATGTAGTGCCTTTTTGGCAGGCCCTGTTCTAAATGCTTTATGTAGGTTAACTCATTTAATCTGCTCAGCAACTCTGTGAGTAGTCACTACTACAAATTATCGCCCCATTCAACAGAGGATGCTGCTGAGGCCTCAAGTGGTTAAGAAATTTGCTCAAGATCACACAGCTAATACGAAGAAAATCTTCCCCAAATTAGCTTTGTTAACTTTTTAAATACGGTTCTAGGGAAGACAAGAGAATTTTGTCTGCTCTGAGGACCGCATGACTCTTATCTTTTTAAATATATTCCTATAAACATGGGTAATTGGACTTTTATAGGGCCAGTACACTATTATTGCACACTTCTAATGGTGGTAGGGACATGTTAGTCATGAGTGAAAAATGCATCACTGGTATTATGTAACAACCAGAAATCTGTGTGTAAGACGTTCCTGCTACCTCTCGGGGCTCTCCCAAATGGCCTCTCACTTTCTGACATGAGACTTTGGAGTTCTGGGCACTCCTGGAGTTTGCTGGAAATTGTACCAGACCGCAGGCCACAGCTTGTACCTCTGCTTTTTCCTTAAGATGGTGGTTGTTATACTTCTTCATATTCATGCTCACATTCCCCACAGTAGGTTCCTTCTCTGTTTTATAACTTGTGCCCTGTGTCTTAGGTGTGCGTGTGTGCGTGTGTAACTCTGCTGTGCTATGACTATGGGCTTTGCAAGAGCAGTCGTAGCGTAGGCCAGCGGCCCCAGGGATTTTTCTGTTAAAAAGCCCCGCATCATCTTCATCCAGCTGTAGCAATGTTCTGCTAAAAACATCCAGAAGTTATTTATGTGTAAATGGAAACACACCAAGAAAAAAGATTAATACCAAATGTACATCAAGATCAAAAGAAAAAATACATTTCTCGATGGAATACGCAGAGCTGTGCAGACACTGTCGGTTACTGCTGTTCCACACAGAATGTAAGGTCAGAGCATGTTTCAGGAAAGTTCTTAAAAGGTAGGGACCAATGAGAGGCTGTCAGTGGAGAATCCCACGAAGATGGTTTCCAAAAACACCAGCTGAATCCTGAGTTACACAGGGAGTATGTTCCCCCCACAACACTGTGATAAATACAAAAAATAATTATGGGGCCTCTAGGTCTATGGCACTCAGAGCTTATAACCAAAAAAATTTTATTTAAAAAGAAATATATACAATATTATAATGAAATTGCTAGCTACCAAATATTTGATTGCAAATTATACTTTGATGAATTTTCAAAATCAAAAATATATAGATACATCACAAATAGTTCTCCTAAGGCTCATTGTCAGGTGAGTTTACAGAAGTAAGTGTGGCTCCTCAGGTCTAGATATATTCATTCAGCCATGCATTTGGGCAGAGAATATTCATTAAGCACCTAGTCTGTAATAGGGTGAATTATGAAAAAAAAAAAAAAGAGCAGTGTAGGCTGGGTATGATGGCTCATTCCTATAATCCTAACACCTTGGGGGGCTGAGGCAGGAAAACAGCTTGAGGCTAAGTATTTGAGACCAGTCTGGGCACCATAGTGAGACCCCATCTATACAAAAAATAGAAAAAATTAGCTGGGCCTGGTAGTACATACCTATAGTCCCAGCTACTTTCAGGAGGCTGAGGAAGAAGGATCTCTAAAGCCTAGGAATGTGAGGTTGCTATGAGCAATGATGATGCCACTGCACTCCAGCCTGGGTGACAGAGGAGGACCCTGTCTCAAAAAAAAAAAAAAAAAGGAGAGCGGTATAGGAGGGTGCTAAGAGTGAGACCTGGAGTCAGAGAGACTCAGTTTAAATACCTGCTCCACCACTTACAAACCGAATGACATTCAGCAAGGAAGTACACTCTCTCAGCCTTTGATTTCTCATCTGTATAATAAGGATAGTTATACTTATGTTGCAGGGTAGTATGGATTGAAAGAATAATATCCAAAGGCTATCCAGAAAGTGTCCAGCCATGTAATATTAAAAATAGAGACATTGGGCAGTGCCTGTGGCTCAAAAGGGTAGGGCACCAATTCCATATGAAAAAAAAAAAATAGAGACATACATGGCTGGATACTTTCTGGGCAGCCCTCATAATATCAGATAGTGCCTGGCACATAGTTCTAAGGAAAAGGGAAGGGCTGGGGGGAGGGGGTGGTGGTAACTGATACACCAACAATTTACACTTCCTAAACTCAAACATACCCTGGTTTCTTCCTCGTCTCCCTGCCCATCCATTCATCTCATCAAAAATGTACCTAGTACCTAAGGAGAAGGGCCACCAGGAGGTGGGAACATGCAGGCAGGCTTGGAAGGCAAGGATACCTGTGAGGCGGGGAAGCTTGGGTAGGGTGTCACAGCTGGCTTCATCCTTACTCCCTTTTCTCCTGAGACCAGGTGGGGAAATACTTCCCCTTATCTCTATAGGTAGGGAGCCCGTGGACACTTCCAGACATCCAGAAGCCTCTGACCCAGTGAGCAGTCTGGCTCCCTAACACAGACCAGCTTCCACCCTCCCTTTTCTCAGTTCGTGCTCCTGCTGGAGGGAGTTAAGTCATGAGTGGTGTCCAACAGACAGGCCTAGGGGTGGCCCCGTAGGGCAAATAGGATTCAGGGGAGATCTGTGGTGGTGGCTTTGTGAGTGTGAGAATTAGAGAAGACACCACTGCTGACCAGAGGGCAGCAAAGAGTGGGAGAGGGTAAGCTGCTCTATTTAGCAAACAAGAATAGAAGACGCGCCGCTAAATCTGAGTTTCAGATAAGCAACAGATCTAATATATGTTTTAATATATGTCCCATGCAAAATTGGGGATATATGTTTTGTTTGTTTGCTTAGTAGCAAAGAGGAGGGGGACATTCATACTAGAAATTATTCATTGTTTTTCTGATATTCACATTTAACTGGGTATTCTGTATTTTAAGTGGCAGCCCTATTCAGAAAGGGAACATGGAAAACATCCTCCATTTTCCTGTGTTTCTGTCTGAGACCAGGGAGGACGCAGCATCTCTGAACAGTCCACCCATCCCCTTTCTACACCCATGCCTGCCAGTGGGTGACCCAGTCCCTTTGAGTAGACATTGAGTCAGAATCTCCATTTCACAGGTGATGGTGCTGAGGGCCAGGAGTACAAAGAGGTGTGAAATAATCCCTGATGGGAGGACCCACTCACTGACAAATGACCAAAGTCCAGTGGGACAATAATCACAGTCAAAATAACAACAGCAATAGTTAACATTGACTGGGAGCTTACTGAGTTGCTGTTCCAAGCACTTTGCAGCAAATTTTACTGAAATCTCACAATGACCCCATGAGGTGGATTTCATTATTAACTCTAGTTTACAGATGAGGAAACTGAACCTTGTGAGTAAGGTAACTGTACAATTTTTACCCAAATTGAGAAACATTTTAATGTGAAAGGGCGCACAATCCATCATGACACAGGGGACAGATGTCAGCTGGAAGTGCCCGGCATGCAGCACATGGCATTCCACTCACAGGGGACGTGTCTGGGTCTCACTGTTAGAAAGTGGCAGTAGGAGGGTTTGGACCTGTTCAGAATAGCTCCAGAACTTGTCCTCTTCCCCGGGAAAGGTAGAGGGAGAGACCAATTTATGTGAACTTTCTCCTGTTAGATGCTGAGCTTTGTAAAGGTGGGGCCTCCTGATTTGCTTCCCACTGTGCCTTTGGCACCCAGCACCCAGCACCCAAACATCGACTGAATGGGCATGTGAGTCTGAGAGCCTTCTGGAGAGGGCACAATCTGAGCAGAGCTCGAGTAATAGAGAGGACCTGGACAGGGACCCCTTTCTCTTCCTAGTTTGTCCCTCTTCCTGGGTGCTTGAGGCAGGGTGAGAGGAGGCCGCTAAGTGACTTCAGCAAGAGCCTGCAGACCAGATGGCAGGGACGTAGATGAGGTGGTGTCTGTGCACGATGCTAAGTTATAAAGCATTCTGTCAGCCCCAGCCCATCTCTTTTATGGGGATGACTGCCCTCCCCAGTCCAGATCCCTCATGTTGCCTGGGTCCTATCCAGTTGACTGCCCTCTTTTGGGTCCTGTAGCACCAGGGATGCCCTGTCTTCCCCATGGGGCTATCTCTCAGGGGAATCTTCTAAGCTCCCCAGCCAGCTCAGGCCTGCTTTCCTCTGTGTTCAGCCAGAGCCCAAGGCCCCCATCCCAGCTGCTCACATTGCCTTCAGAGCCTGCTACTACCATCTCTCCTCTGTGAATTTAAGCCTAGGACAATCCATCAGAAGCCTACACCCTCTTTAAGCAGGAATCGGGAGATGTGTAAAACAATAAACAAACCCCTCCTTTATGTTGGAGGACTAGCTACTCATTTTTAAGAAGAGAAAGCAAATTTATAGTGCGAGAGAGACAGCCTCTGGCAGCCAACTCCCTTTCGTCTCTCTCCAGAAAGATATCATTAAACCCAATGACTCCTGCCTGACAGCTGGGGAATGAGTAAGAGAGGGTGCTCCCTGACGTTTTTGTTCTACCCACAATTTAACTGCATGTAATTGAACTAACTAGACTGTAAGTTGAGGTTTTGGGCAGTGTCTTAAAAGTATAAGACATAAGTGTACTTTGCATCTCCAAAGTCTGGCATATGTGGGCACCAATAAACATTATTAATTTGATTTGACTGCAAAGGGTGTGTCTATGCTTAAAAACCCTAAATTACTTCCGAAACTAAAGTATAGTATGGAGCTGAAAGAGGCCTACCAGGTTCTTAAGCCTTAATTCTGAAAATTAGAAAAGAAATCTTAATCACTTTTCAAAATACTCTGTTCTATTTCTCAGTCTCTCTCCAACTTCAGGGCTTCATTGTTGTTGAGTTGGGTAGATCCTTGGTAGACCTTGGATAGATCCCCAAATGTCCTGGGATCTTAATTTTCTGCACTGAATCAAATAGGTTCAACAAGATGATCTTAAATTCCCTTCCAACTCTGATATTCCAGATTCTGGATCAGCAAGCAGAGCGCAAGGATGGAGTGTGGAGTAGATGCTTGGATAGTAGGGATGGGGTTGCTGAGAATAATAAAGTAAATATGAATTTGGAAGGGAAAAGCGCACTGGGGACTGAAGTGCACTTTGTCTTCCCTCCAAAGGCCCACTAGACCGTGTTCTCCAAAGACCAAGGCCAAAATGGTATCCAGTGGATGCCCATGCACCTGGGCCCAGGCTTTCTTTCCACTCTTCCCTCCACATACATGTTCTGCCTTGTTACTGACACCCCAAAATTAGTGGACTGTAAACTGAGGGCATTGGTAGTGTCTTGTAAATTGAGTAAGATAAACATAGCTCCTCATGGAGTTTACAGAATAGAGGAAGAGACAATGTCTAAAAACAAAACAATTCAATTAAGCCTTAACTGGTTACCTGTTGCCCTCAGACTATTTTAAGTACTTCCTACTCTTAGGAAGTCTTTCCAGAGGAGGTGACCAGGTCGGTCACCCAATGCCCAGATCATTTCCCAGAAGGTCTTCCGCCTCTAATCGATCCGAACAGAGCTTTTAAAACAGCAATGTCTTGCCATTACTCCTTTCACAGAAGCTTTACGGTGGCTTCCCTGGGTGCCAGCTTGAGGTGGAAGTCCATCTCCATGAGGGGCCTTTCCCAGGCTGTTACTGGAAGCTATTGCTTTTTTGTGCCCAGAGCGCCCTGGAGGTATATCTAACCCCGTCTCTGACTCTTTCTTTGTCCCCAAGAGAAAAAGGGTCAATATCTGGGGTAGTGCCTGTGGCTCAAGGAGTAGGGTGCCAGCCCTATGTACTGGAGGTGGTGGGTTCAAACCTGGCGCCGGCCAAAAACTACCAAA
>NW_003852484.1:6250203-6258563 GCF_000181295.1 Otolemur garnettii | reverse complement strand
AAAAAAAAAAAAAAAAAAAGAAAGAAAGAAAGAAAGAAAGAGGATCAATATCTGAGCCTTATTTTTTGAGAGATGCCCATCCCTGGCTACCCTTGGATCAGATCTGACCACTAACATTTTCAATTGCAAACACCAGAAAATTCCAATTCTATAGCTCTGAAAGGGTGAGGAGACAAAAGTTATATTTGAGTGCAACAGAGATCTTTTTCATATTTCACTCCTCTAACTCTAAAAATAAAAGAACATCTGAATGGCAAACTAGCACTATGTTTACTAGTTGTCCGTGTCCTTTATATATTATTTATGACTGCTTCCTCATCCGAGGAGGTGCACATAAATTTGACAGTAATCCTTTGTGCCATCTTTATAATTAAGACCTAATCCTAAATATAGGATTACAGTCAGTATTTTGGGGGGTGGGTTCTAAGATCCCCTCAGATACCAAAATCTATGGATGCTCAAGTCCTTTATATAGAATGGTGTCCTATTTAAATATAGTGTTCACACATCCTCTCTTGTATACTTTAAACCATCTCTATATTACTTATGATATCTAATATTAATTTAATGTATTATAAATGTTATGTAAATAGTTGTTATACCATGCTGTTTAGAGAATAGTGACAAGAAAAATATCTGTGTTCAGTACAGATGCAACCATGCATTTTTTTCTCTGAATTTTTTTTTTTTTTTGAGAGAAAGAGTCTCACTTTGTCACCCTTGGTAGAGCACGGTGGTATCATAGCTCACAGCAGCCTCAAACTCTAGGGCTCAAGCAATCCTCTACTCTAGGGCTCAAGCAATCCTTTTGCCTTAGCCTCCCGAGTAGCTGGGACTACAGGCACCTGCCACAGTGTCCAGCTAGTTTTTAGAGATGGGTTTCACGCTTGCTCAGGCTGATCTCAAACTGACCTCAGGCCATCCACCCACCTCGGCCTCCCAGAGTGCTGTGATTACAGGTGTGAGCCACTGCATCTGGCTTCCCCAAGTATTTTCAATCCTCTTAGAGTTGAATGCAGGGATGCAAAAATCCATCTGTACAGAGGGGCAATTGTATAACTGGTGAAAATGACTTCTAAGGCAGTTCTGAGAGCAGATGTCCAACAGTTGTAAGCAGAGTGAGCAGGTCTGGATAACTGTCTTAATCTGGTTGCTGCAATGAATGCCAGTGCTCACAGGAGACATTTCAGAGAACACTAGGTAATTTCGGAGCTGCAAATCTTCAAGGCAAAAGCTTTAATGTTTTCATCCCTTGCTGTCTCAACAAACCACAAATTTCTATAATTTTTGCCTGGTTATACATAAGGAATAATACATTATCTACAAAGGTAAAGATATAGTCTCTCTGCAGCATATCTTTGTTGGGATGTTCCAGAGACCCAGAGAGAAAATTGGGGAAGGAGGGAGTGTTGCTATCTAAAACACTTCACATCTCATCCCTCAACTATGTTCTCTGGGACTAGAAAACAGAAACTCATAGAAATTAGACTATCTTAAAAAATATTTTTTCTTTTAGTTTTCTTAGAGACAGTGTCTTCCTATGTTGCCCAGGCTGGTCTCAAACTCCTGGCCTTGAGCAACTCTCCTGCCTCAACCTCCCCAGTAGCTGCTTGGATTATAGGCAAGGGCTAATGGGCCCAGCAGAAATTAGAATGTTCCTTGGAGAGGAATAGTGATCACACCTGTAATCCTAGCACTCCTGGAGGCCAAGAGATGGGAGGATCCCTGGAGTTCAAGAGTTTGAGACCAGCCTAAGCAAGAGCAAGTCTCTGTGTCTACTAAAAACAGAAAAATTAGCCAGGTGTGGTAGTGGGCACCTGTAGTCCCAGCTACTTGGGAGGCTGAGGTAGGAGGCTCACTTGAGCCTAAGAAGTTTGAGGTTGCTGTGAGCTAGGCTGTTGCCATTTGAATGGCATTTATACTTAAGAGTATAAAAAAAAGAATATCTTCTTTTGACTTGTGTCATAAAATAGTGTCCAGAAACCTACACAGTATAGCAGAGTTTGGTGTCATGTTTATGGTTTTGGGCAAATTGTTCTATCTGAGGTTATAGGAAAAGTCCTAGGGTGGACTTCTTTCACCTGGGTTCTGAAGAATGCAGGAGAGAAGCATCTCCTGGGGGCCATTTCAATCCTGGAAGGAAAATGCAAAGATAGGAGGGGTAGGAGGGGTGGTCTCCAGGGAACTGTGGGGAATACTGATTAGAAAGGGTGGTGTTAAGGGAGGAGTGATGAAGAACTCAGCATTTTGGACAAACACAATCAGATCTGTTTTCAAAAGCTCCTTCAGACGGATGGACAGGGAGCTGGATTGAGGAGGCTCCCAGAGTCCCAGCCACTGCTGCCCTCCTACCTCCCTCATCCCTTCCTAACATTTCTCCCTCCTTCCCTCCCAGAACAAAAGTCCTACCTGGCCCTGCTCCAAAAGTTCCTCTAGAAAGACCCTAGTCCACCAAAACCTTCAGCAACCTGTAGAATCTTCCTCCTCTACATCTAAAAACAAGCTTCCAATCATCCTCATTGCAGCTGCCATCTTTGCCCAGGCGGGCCTCTGTTTCCTTTCATTGAACTTGGCCCGAACCTCTCTTGGTTTTGTTTCTAGGTACACCTCCAAATCCCTTTCTCTGTTCAAGTGCCCCATGAGCCCCCCAAATTTGTAACAAACTATGTAAAGAGGATCTCTTTTGGAGTTTATCCAAGAGTGCCCTAAGAATTTGTAGTAGAATCCTGTGGTATTTGCACTTTTCTTATGCTCCTGGGGGCCCTTTTGCCCACGGATACTCAAGAACCTCTGGGAGGCTTGTTCTGGGTGGAACTCCTCACCTCCATTTCCACTGTGGGGAGTGATCATCCCTTCAAGCACTGAGTCCCTTGGTTAATTCCGTGGATGCTGATGTGCAGTTAAAGCATGAACACCAAAACTGTGTTTAGTCTCCCCAAAACACAACAAAGGAGTGTTTGTCTGTGTTGATAGAGAGGGATGAAGTTTCGTGATTTTTTTTTTATTTTGTTCATCTGTATTTTTCATTTTTCTACAAAGAACTTGCAGTATTTGTATAATAAGAAAAGTGTCAATTAAAAGATGTGTAATGAGCACTGTTATTTGCAAGCACTGAAGGGGCTCCTGGAAGAAGTGGTCTGCCTGAGAAGGGTTACACACTGCAGGGAAGTGCCCTTGTTTTTAGCAGGAAAGAGAGGCCTTGTAACAACAGGAAGTGCTGGGAGGCCTGGGTACCAAGGCTTCCAATCACAGTGTTTCTGGAAACAATGGCTGCCTGTGGCTCAGATTGGGCAGGAAACACAAGGATGGGGTGGGGGTGGGGTACAGGGAGCAGCTGATAAGTGCTACCTGGCTGTACTTCACTTAGGCCTAGCTGGTCCAAGGTGAAGTCCTGTTTTCTAGATACCGCTCATTTTCCCTTGGTGAAACTGATTTTAGAAAAATCAGAGCCTTGGCTCAGTGCCTATAGCTCAACCGGCTAAGGCGCCAGCCACGTACACCTAAGGTGGCGGGTTCGAATCCCCAGCCCGGACCCGCCAAACAACAATGACAGCTGCAACCAAAAAATAGCCGGGCGTTGTGGCGGGTGCCTGTGGTCCCAGCTACTTGGGAGGCTGAGGCAGGAGACTCGCTTGAGCCCAGGAGTTGGAGGTTGCTGTGAGCTGTAATGCCACGGCACTCTACCCAGGGGGACAGCTTGAGGCTCTGTCTCAAAAAAAAAAAAAAAAAAAAAAAAGAAAAATCAGAGCCTTTAGTGCCATAGGTCTGGAAACCATTAGGAAGCTGTGCAGCCCAGGAAACCAGGGTCCAATAAGCAAGAGGAGGGATTTCTCGCTCTTAGAGCTAAATCCCTGGAGGACTCCAGCTTCCACTGGAATAAAAAAAAAAAGGCCTTGGAGTTGATGGAGTCCAGGCATAGCCAAGGAGATATGTATAGATCTCCTAAGAATGAAGTTTATGTTTTATTTGACAGGAATTTCTGTTCACATAAATGAGGTGGATAGGGAATCATTAAGAAAAGTAACAGGCTCCGGGCCTGTAGCTCAATGGCTAGGGCACCAGCCACATAACACCGGAGCTGGTGGTTTCGAATCCAGTCCTGGCTTGCCAAACAACAGTGACAACTGCAACCAAAGAATAGCTGGGTGTTGTGGCAGGCACCCAGCTGCACCCAGCTACTTGGGAGGCTGAGGCAAGAGAATTGCTTAAGCCCAAGAGTTTGAGGTTGCTGTGAGCTGTGACGCCACAGCACTCTACCAAGGGCAACAAAGTGAGAGACTTCGTCTCAAAAAAAGAAAAGAAAACTAACAAAAAATAGCCCTAATATTTTGTCATGAAAGGCCTAGATATGCACCAGAACAGGTAAGAATGGGGACCTGAACACTGGTGGGTAGGAATCAAAACTGCCTTCTTAATTTTTAGCCCAGTTTTCCCTACCAGCTTCATCCAGGAAGTCGACAGATCCTGGGAGGCTAAACCTGGAAGAAACATTAGCCATCATCTGGATGCAGAACTTGCTTCAGGTGTACTAAAGATCTTGATACTGTAGCTGACATATGATCCACCACCACCTACTACCTGTGAGGCACCTCGGGAAAGAGCTACTCCCCTCAAAGGTCTAGCATCTAACACCTGCCGAGAACCCAGGTTTCTTTTCATTGTCTAAGTCCTTCTCCCTTTTCAAGTTGCTCATAGGTGTGAAGTCACCTCTACTGCTTTCTAGTCCTCCCCATCCTTGGCTTGTGCCTTGGTTTCCCCAAAGTGAGGTTATGCTGATAAGATACCCTGGACAGTACTTTGGATTCAGACAAACTTGTAACTGCACCGCTGTGTACCTCTAGCTGTTTGACCTTGGACGAGTTGTCTGACCACACTGAATCTGAATTTTCTATCTAGGAGATAAGAACAGTAGTAGGAGTCTATCCCTCAGAGCTATAAGACTGAAGTGCAGTAATAATGGGACTCTACAGCATTTGATTTATCCAGCCCCACAGTACCCATGAGGCATGCTCCCCCTCCAAACAAAGTGACCTGGACACACTCAAGAGGAGAAAAAATGTACATTGTCCTCATTCTTGAGATGATTGGTGTTAGTGAAGCATACAGATAAAGGAACAGGTTTATTTTCCTTGTTTCTCTCTCATTAACCTGCTTAGTTTATGACGCTCTCCCCTGCACCCTGTCTGAAGGCAAATACGACCCCTAAGGCCTCTACCCAGTGACATCCCAAGGATTGCCAGCTGCTCGACTTGATCAAAATCTTGATCAAGTGATTCAACTGTCTTTTCTTTATGCAGTTAAATTGAGAACTTTCTTTTTTTGAGACAGAGTCTCTCTCTGTTGCCCTGGCTAAAGTGCCATGGGGTCAGCCTACCTCACAGTGACCTCAGACTCTTTGGTTCAAGCAATCCTCCTGCCTCAGCCTCCCAGGTAGCTGGGACTACAGGTGCCTGCCACAGTGGCCAGCTAATTTTTCTATTTTTTAGTAGAGATAGGGATCTTGCTCTTTCTTACTCAGGCTGATCTCAAACTCCTGGCCCCAAGTGATCCTCCCATGTTGGCCTCCCAAAGTACTAGGTATACAGGCATGAGCCTCCACACCTGACTAAATTAAAGATTTAAATGGTTTTTTGCTGCTCATAAGGTAGGCTGGGAACGTGCTAGAGGTTGACTGAGATTTTTCTGTCCTCCATGAGCAGCTCCATGGAGTGAGTGATGTCTACCCCTACAAATCCCCTGAGAACAAAACTTCTCTATAGTCAGACAGTGGGAAGGATGAACCAAAAGAGCTCTTATAAATTACACACAACCTAGCAGCCTCCATTTTCATCAATGGAACAAAAATCCTCTGTGCATTGTTTGTGTACAAGATGAACTGCAGCCCAGGACCGCGTGGGGACTCCCTGCAGGTTGGTTTCCTGTGTTCACAGCACGGGAACCTTTTCTCAGCACCACCCTTCCTCATAGCCATAAAACCCCCCAGGCCAAGCACACACCCCCAGAGGCACCTGTGAGAGTCCCTCCTGGGCTTGTTAGCCCTCTATGATGATGACCAGTCCTTTATGGTGAATCAGAAAGGCTCTTACTTTTCTTAAAGAAATTTCAGGCCACAGCTAGAAAAGAGTAAACCTTTTCACCTCCTCTTTCTTTCTTGACAACTCATAAGAGGTCCTGACCCTAAGGGAACACCTTATTTTTTTCTTTTTGGAGTGGTAAGTTTATGGTAAGTCTTTTCCTCCAAATTACTCACCCCTTCCTTCTCAGAAGCCTATTTCCTTGAAGGGAAGAACTCTGAGGTTGGCCTAATGAGGCAGCTGAAGGCTAGTTTCAGAGCTGCCTGGAGTGGACATTATTCTACAGGCAGTGGGGAGCCATTGAATGTTTTAGAGTAGGGGAGCTTTATCATCAGGGTAGTGTTTTAGAAAGATTTATCTGGCAATGGAGATCAAGAAAGAATGCAGTCTTCCTGGGCAGTCATCAAAAAAATCCCCCAGTTTACCTGAACACTTCACTTCTGCCAGACTGTTCTAAACAGAATTCCTAGAATTCACAACATTATTTCTTGCTTTCCTACCTTGTCTACCCCCTTCTCTGTCCCTGGTGCCACCAGATAGTGGATGATGTTTACTAAGTGCTTATTATGTGCCAGGCACTTAAATGACATTCTGCCTGTATTGTACTGTATATTGCATTGTGTCACATCCTGTTGTGTCATAGCTTCTCAGATCATCCTTATGTACCAGTGTCAGAGCTCTTACTGTGTCACCTTGACTTGTCCTTCTCTGTCCCCTCATCTCACAATGCTGTGAGCCCCCGAGTGAGGGTCCAATCTCGGCACTCTTTCATGTGGTCTTCATACCGCTGGCTGTCTATAAATTATAAATGCACACAATTTCCTATTCTTATTCCATGTAACAGCTCTGCCTGACTTCCTTCACCATGTGTAATCCTTTTAAAAGAACTTCCATCACATTTATTGTGCCTGTCTAGGGCCCTTAACATATTTTCATACCAGCCAAGTTACTTAATAATGCCTCTGGGCTTCAGTTTCCTCATTTGTGAAACAAGGAAAAATAACTCCTTCATGAGGGGTCATGAGGATGGGGATGGCTACAAATCAGAGAGAAAAAGTGTACAGCTTAGAGGTCAGCACATAGTTTGGTGCACAATAATTGCCCATTTCTTTATTGGCTTCATGAAAGCAAATATCTTATTCGCCATTTTATCTCTCAGGTTAAATAGTTTGTTCCGGGGTGGGCAGGTCTGTGCAAAACTACTCCTGCTGTTGGAGAAAGCTGAGAGGCAGAAGAAAGAGGCTGACTAATGAGTGTTCTCAGAAAGAAACATTTAACAGGGACTTAGGAACAGAAACCATGTCCCAGGCAGCCTCAAGACAACGTGGTGGATCCCCATGCTGTTACCCGAGACCTGGGTCTTTTGTACTATAGGAAATGGACAAGTAGGACAATTGAAGTCAGCCCCTCAGGGAAAGGCAGGGTTGCTATGCCAATCTGCCTAAGGGCAGGGTTTAGGACCGAGTGACTTCAGATCTAAGGGCAGGATTTAGGTAGCAGTAGATAAAGTAAGAATCTTACAGGCATTCCCAGAACAGGGGTTAATCAGAAGTCAACGTGACAGATTAGCTAGAAATGCTCAATGCTGTCATTGAGAAAGAGGCGATTGACAGCAGAGACCTAAGAGGCCCCTTGGGGTTGAGAGTCCAGGTGTGGATTGGAGGAAGGATTGGGACAATTGTACAGGAAAGGGCTGACTTGAGTTAGCATCTGAGAGCCTGAATGTGAGAAGGGCAAGGGGACCCAGGTGCTCTCTGGGGCCCCAGTTCTGGAGGAATAGACTCCAGGGTGCAATCTGCCATCTGGAGCCTCACTCAGCCAAGTGGCAGAGCTAGTCCTTTGCCACACAGGCCAGTGGGTTAGGCAAATACTTCTGCTTAACAAAGGGTAATAACCTCAATAGACTCTTTTCCAATAGAGTCCATTGGAAAGGACTTTATCAAACATTTAGAGTTGCCTCACTGATTTCAGAAGCTCCACTTGTTTCTTTTTTGCCTTTTGAGACAGAGTAGAGCTCTGTCACCCTGGGTAAGGTGCTGTGATGTCATCATATCTCACAGCAACTTCCAACTCTTGGGCTCAAGTGATTCTTTTGCCTCAGCCTCCCAAGTAGCTGGAACTATAGGTGCCTGCCACAACACCCAGCTATTTTTTAGAGAGAGTCTCTCTCTTGCTTAGGCTGGTCTTGAGCTCCTGAGTTCAAGAGATCCACACACCTTGGTCTCCCAGGTCTCCCAGAGTACTCGGATTATAGATGTAAGCTACACACCTGGTGTAAACCTGTTT
>NW_003852484.1:6246276-6248775 GCF_000181295.1 Otolemur garnettii | reverse complement strand
GGGGTGGGAGAAGGGAAGAGCAGAGAGAGGGAAGGCGGGGTGGGAGAAGGGAAGAGCAGAGAGAGGGAAGGAGGGAGGGGGTGGGAGAAGGGAAGAGCAGAGAGAGGGAAGGAGGGAGGGGGTGGGGTCTCGGTGTGTGACACACCTTTTGGGTCAAGACACAATTATAAGAGGGACTTTCCCTAACAAACCTAATCAGTGTAACCTGGTTTCTTGTAACCTCAATGAACCCCCAACAATAAATATATATTCTTTTGCGTTTTTTTCACAAGGAACTTAAAAATAGGTATTAACCATGAGGTGTTGAACACTTAAAGGTAGGGCCTTCGGTGATAGAATTGCAGGGATTTGGGGAGTCAAGGGGAAGGAACAAATCAGCTCTTCTCAAATTATGCCTCCACGGTTGCCAACTACTCAGAGGACTTGCCTTCCTGCTGGGGAGGATTTGAACTAGGGTAGAAAAGCTTAGGGCTTTGTCTATTCCTTATCACTTTGGATATCAAAAGACGTGGGCGTTGGTGTCAGACAAACCTGGGTTTTTATCCTAACTCTGGCCCTTTCTAACTGTGTGAGATTGGACAACACATCTAACCTTTCAGAAAATCCGCTTTCGTATTTTCAAAATAGAGCTCATTTTACCTGTCTCATGGGTTGGTTATAGAATGGAGAATGCAGTTGAACAAACAAATAAAGCCCTCTTAAAGCAGTGAGGGATGCAGGTATCAAAGAAGCACAGAAAATCTATTTGGAGAAAAGTGACCAATCTCCTGTTTAGCAAAATATTTTGAGTGCTTGTGTTTTCAAGGCTATTCTTGATGCATAAGACAGGACTGTCCTCATTGTCCCCATGGAGCTCACAACTTAGTAACAGAGGTAAAATACAAACAAGCAAACCTCAGACCTGGTGCTGGACACAGAGTAGGCTTGAAGTAAATATTTGCGGGATTAAATTTATTATGAAAAAATTGAGGGGGGCAGCACCTGTGGCTCAGTGAATAGGGCGCCGGCCCCATATACCGGAGGTGGTGGATGCAAGCCCAGCCCTAGCCCAAAACTGCAATAAATAAATAAATAAAATTAAAAAAAAATTTTTTGGAGGTAGTTAAAATTTTAAAAATATAGAACAAAATGCAATAAGAAGTATATCTGTTACTCAAAGCCCTAGTCCCAGCTCTCTAGTTTCTTTTCCTGTAGGACACTAAAGTTATCACTTTCTTATGAATCCTGCCATAGATATTGAACATGCATCTATATTCTTTTATCCTCTCCTTTAAAAAAAAAAAAAAAGATGCCGGGGGCAGCGCCTATGACTCAAAGGAGTAGGGCACCAGCCCCATATACCGAAGGTGGTGGGTTCAAACCTGGCCCTGGCCAAAAACTACAAAAATATATGTACAATTAAAAATAAAAAATTAAAAAAAAAAGAAAGATGCTAACATGCCACAGTGCTGGTCTGCTAATAATATATCTTGGAGACCATTCTATGTGCATGAAAGTGATGTCATTCTTTTTAATGACTATATAGTATTCCACTATGTGAATGTTCCATTATTTATATCAGCAACTTCTATTGATGGACAGTCTTAAGCTGTTACAAACACTGCTGCAATGAATAATCTCATTCATGTTATTTATCACATGAACAAGAATATCTGTAGGATAAATTTAAAAGAGGAACTACTGGGTAAAAGAGTATGTGTATCTGTAATTCGGATGGAAATTGTCAAATTTTCTCCCATAGGTTATGCCAGTCTCCCCTGCCACTAGCAATGCATAGGAGTGCTTATTTTCCACAGCCTTGCCAACACTGTGTGTTAACAAGCTTATGCATCTTTGCCAAACTGAGGAGTGAAAAGGATGTATCAGGGCAGTTATAATAGGCAGTGAGTTGAATGGACAATTCTAGAGAGTGCCACGAAGAGAGAAGCCACGGAGTTATGAGAACATGGAGGAAAGAACACTTAGTTCTGCCTGAAGAAGGCATTATTGGAAAGTTTGGGCTTCAGTTGAATCCCAGAAGATAAGTAGGAACGTTTCCCAGTAAAGAAGAGGCAGTCAGCTCAGGCCTGGGGAACATGTAGTGCAGAGCTGGGAAGGCGCGAAGAAGCAGGTTGTGCAGTGTGGCTAGAGCCCAGCGTTCCTGTGTGGGGGTGGGAGGGAGGGGGGCGCAGCTGTCAGCAATGGCCTGGCAAGGTGGAGAATGGCCAGATTGTGGAAAACCTCCTAGGCTTTACTCTGCTGTTTAGACTCTTAGTCTGTTGCTAATAGGCAATCATGGGAGATATTTAGGCAGGAGAGAAACACAGTCAAATCTTTGTTTCCAAAGATAAAATATATTTGCTGCCTGTAAGAACTAAACAGAAGACAGAACTGAACTTTATATTCCCTGAAATGAATTTGTTTGGTTTTTTTTTTGAGACGGAGCCTCAAGCTATCCCCCTGGGTAGAGTGCCATGGCATCACGCTCACAGCAACCTCCAACTCCTGGGCTCAAGCGAG
>NW_003852484.1:6244593-6246200 GCF_000181295.1 Otolemur garnettii | reverse complement strand
ATCATTGTTGTTTTGGCGGGCCCGGGCTGGGGATTCGAACCCGCCACCTTAGGTGTATGTGGCTGGCGCCTTAGCCACTTGAGCCACAGGCGCTGAGCCCCTTGAAATGAATTTAAAAGTGAAATAATAATAAAACAATTACATTGAACCCTGTAGGGAAAACAAGAGTGGTACAATATAAAAATTTTCACTCTTTTCTTCCCCTTTTTCTCCTGGGAGAAGATTATACCTGAGTTCTTTGTGGAGTAAAATGTGTAGGACTTCTCACTAGAAATTACTAAAGTGGGGTTCCACACATACTTTTGAGCCAGATAATGGCCTAGTTTCCTAAGGAAAAATTCTTTGGATTTATATGCTCTGATCTATGATAGGAAATAATAGTTCGATCCCTTAAACAGTATCCCTTTCTATGTGTGTGAATAATGAAGAACCAAATGATGTAGACAGTATATTTTATAGAGAGAGATTTTTTTTTTTTTTGAGACAGAGTCTCACTATGTTGCCCTTGGTTGAGTGCTGTGGTGTCACAGCTCGCAACAACCTCCCACTCTTGGGCTTACGTGATTCTCTTGCCTCAGCCTCCCAAGTAGCTAGGACTACAGGCGCCGGCCATAACACCCGGCTAAGGCAATATATTATAAATAAGCTTTTCTTCTGATACCCAAAACACAAGCAACAAAAGAAAAAAAATAGGTACACTGAACTTTATTAAAACACAAAACTGTGCAGCAAAGAACACCATCAGGAAAGGGGAAAGATAAGCCAGAGCACAGGAGCAAATATTTGTCAATCCTGTATCTGACTAGTATTCAGGAACTAGTATTGAGAATATATGATGAACTCTTACTACTCAGCAAAAAAGACAAACTGCCCACTCAATGGACAAAGGATCCAAATAGACATTTCTTGAAAGAAGATATACAGATGGCCAATAAGCACATGGAAAGATGTCCATTATTACTTACCAGGGAAATGCCAGTAAAACCCACAGTGAACACCACTTCAAACCTACTCAGATGACGGTAATAAAAAAAGACAGACAATAACAAGTGTTGACAAGGATGTGGAGAAATTGGAATCCTCATGCATTGCTAGTGGGAATGTAAAATGACCAAGTTGCTATGGAAAACAGTTTGGCAGTCCCTCAAAAGTTAAACACGGAGTCACCATACACCCAGCCATTCCACTCCTGGATCTATATCCAAGAGAATCGAAAACATATGTCCATACAAAAACTTGTCCACAGGTTCATAGCAGCATTGCTGACTCAGAATAGCCAAAAAGTACAAACCACTCAAATTTTCACTGATGAATGAATAAACAAAATGAGGAATGCATTTGGAGCATTATTCAGCCATAATGAATAAACAAAATGAGGAATGCATTTGGAGTATTATTCAGCCATAAAAATGAATGAAATGGGGCAGTGCCTTTGGCTCAAAGGAGTAGGGTGCTGGCCCCATATGCTGGAGGTGGCGGGTTCAAGCCCAACCCTGGCTAAAAACTGCCAAAAAAAAAAAAAAAAAAGAATGAAATGCTGGCTCAGTGCCTGTGGTTCAAGTAGCTAAGGCGCCAGCCACATACACCTAAGGTGGCAGGTTCGAATC
>NW_003852484.1:6210578-6243813 GCF_000181295.1 Otolemur garnettii | reverse complement strand
GTCTAAAAAAAAACAAAAAAAGATGAATGTGGCTCTGTGCCCGTAGCACAGTGGTTATGGTGCCAGCCACATACACTGAGGCCAGAGGGTTCCACCCAGCCCGGGCCAACTAAACAACAATGACAACTGCAACAAAAAATAGCCAGGTATTTTGGCGGGCGCCTGTAGTCCCAGCTACTTGGGAGGCTGAGGCAAGTGAATTGCTTAAGCCCAAGAATTTGAGGTGGCTGTGAGCTGTGACGACAAGGCATTCTACCGAGGGTGACATAGTGAAACTCTATCTCAAAAAAAAAAAAGAAAGAGAGAAAAGAAAAGATGAATGTTATGGCGTTTGAATTGTATCTCAAAAAAAAATTTTTAAAACAAGGTCAACTTTTTCTCCCAGGAAAATAGGCCAAAGCTCTAACATATTTAAAGTTTTTTTTTTTCCCTGAGATAATTAAAAACTGTTAATTGGTGGGTTTTTTTTTTTTTAAATATTAAGGGGGTACAAATGCTTTTGTTACATGGATGGGTTTATATAATAATTTGATTTTTTTAAAGAACAGAACACATATTTTGTCAAAGAAATACCACAAATGTTCAGTATTTCTTTAATTCCACAGTAGGCCAGGGAGAAGAGAGTAGAAAGATGTTAAAACAGGAGGAAGAAAGAATATCAGAGGGAAACTGGGGTGGACAGTGACCTCTAGGCAGGGAGGATCACAGACAGAAGAGATAGCTGATGAGGGACAGCGCAGGATGGGACACAGAAGAAGAGCAGGGACTGGCACAGAGTGAGAAGTTACAGGGGCCATCGTGACAGCGTTGGGAATCTTGGGCCAAGAAGGGGTGAATGCCCAGGAAGTTCTGTACTTGACAACCCAGGATAACAGGGAAATAATTTAAATCTTTACTGTATCTCTTGGAAAAAAGCCAAGGGAGGGCTCATTCTCAGCACAGCAGAATTGTTTCTCTCCCACATCCATCACAGCCAACTCTAACCCAGGGTTTCTTCCCTGGACAGTGTCTTGTGTCCCTCTGTCTTTTACCCTCTCCTCTCAGTGTCATTATTCCTCACCTGCTGGTGGCTTCTGGTCCTATCAGCCCAAACAAGGTGATGAACATATCAATCACGCCCAAAAGTTTCTTTGGCCCCCTTCGTAATCCCTGCCCCCTGGCTCTTCCCTGCTTGTTCTTACTGTAAACGTGTTTCCATCTTCTACAGCAGCGGTTCTCAACCTGTGGGTCGCGACCCACAGGAACTGTATTAAAGGGCCGCAGCATTAGGAAGGTTGAGAACCACTGTTCTAGAGTCTCATCCACATGGGAACCCTACTGCGTGTTCTCTCACAGTCTGACTGTGTCGCCCCCCACTAGTCTTTGATCTGCAGTCTGTGCTGCATCACTCCTTGTGACTAGTGTTCCATTCTCTGTATGCACCACTACACCCTACTTTGAAAGTCAGGAGTGCAGGACAGAGAGAGGAGAGGAAATCTGACCAATACAAGACCTTAACAAAATCCAGAACAGGGCCAGGGGAGTGCCTGGTTCCCTAAAAACATGAATGCAATTTGAGCTATGAAAGAACATGGCCACTATGGCCACATAAACGACCAAATAAAACTGTGCTTCCTCCGATTTCCGTCTCCAGACCTGATCAGATCCCAGGCACACAGAGAAAGGAGGCAGTTTAGAGTTGTGGCTTCTCGGGGAGGAACAATTTGACTCCTGGTCTTTTCTGCACTAAGCCCTTGAAGAGGTGAGGAACTGAGCATGCCCTCATACTGTTAGTGCAAAACATCTTTTAATTGTACCAGGTTAGGTTCGGCGACTGTGGCTCAAGCGGCTAAGGCGCCAGCCACATACACCTAAGGTGACGGGTTCGAATCCCCAGCCTGGACCCGCCAAACAACAATGACAGCTGCAACCAAAAAAAAAAAAAAAATGGCCGGGCGTTGTGGCGGGTGCCTGTAGTCCCAGCTACTTGGGAGGCTGAGGCAGGAGACTTGCTTGAGCCCAGGAGTTGGAGGTTGCTGTGAGCTGTGATCCCATAGTACTCTACCCAGGGGGATAGCTTGAGGCTCCGTCTAAAAAAAAAAAATAAAATTGTACCAGGTTAGATCAAATGAGACAAAGGACTTTACAGTGTTCCATAAACTGTAAAGCATAATAAATGAAAGGCAAGATTTTCTTTTCCATCAGAGCCTGCTTCAAGATATATTTTCTGTTCAGATTAAAAATTAACATTTAAGATCACTGATCCAGAAAAAAACAACAAAACAAAAAAGGAAGTTAGAACCATCAATGAAACAATTCAAAGATGTCATATTATATCATAATCGGCTACTGTGTGTACCTCTGTAGAGGAGACTCAACCTTCTTTGGGCCCAGGATAAATCCCGCAAAACCAGCTCTGTAACTCCAGCCTCCAGCATCAATCCTTCCCATGCCCACATTGACAATGGAAGCTTTCTTTCCATCTATAACTACTCAGCTATTTTGTATCAAGCTTCTGGCTTCTACCCTGTCCAGAATCCTAGGGTGTTCCCAATCTGATTGGGCCCCAGGGACAATACTCTCTGAGATTTCAAGACTAAATTCTTAGCATCCCCTGCAACACTACCTTCCAGTGTTATCTTTAGACCCTTGTTACCATAAGTGTGGGCTGCAGATTGGCAGTACCCAACCCTGGAATTTGTTAGAAATGCAAATTCTGGACACTCCCTCCACCCACCTCCTGAATTGGAATATGCATGTGAGCAGGATCCTCAGGTGATCTGTATGCATGTTAAAGTGTGAGAAGCTCTGGTCCAGAATAGTGGTTCTTAACTTAGGTGTGCCTCAGAGTGAGCTGGAGGTGACCGTGGTCTGAGGACTGCTGCTCCAGGGTCCAGAGCTAGGTGATCACACAGAGCTCAAACAAGTCCTTTCCTACTACTGGGGAATAGTGACGAGGAATTCCTACACTTTCCAACTGCCCAAGATGAGAACCCAGGAAAACTAAGACGCCACAGGGATTGGGGCCATTGACCTCGTCCCTTGGGTTATTTTAATATTACCTCCTGCTTAATTAAATAGAGCCATGGACGAGAGGTTCTAGGGCCTCTGTACTAAAGTCAGAATAAATTTATGGCAGAGGCTCTGTCTCGGAATGTGTTTTCCCCACCTTTAAAACAAACAGAACCTGAAGTGCTGCTGCAGAAAGCTGTGGCAGTGGGAGGTCCTATCCAAGAACAGGCTGAGAGAGGTTGGTGACCCAGCACTGCCCCTTTTGTAGAATGTTCTTTTCTTTTTGGAGACAGAGTCTCACTCTGTCCAGGCTAAAGAGCTATGGCCTCGTAGCTCACAGCAACCTGAAACTCCCACGCTCAAGTGATTCTCTTGCCTCAGCCTGCCTGAGTAGCTAGGACCACAGGTGCCTGCTAAAACACCCAGCTAATTTTTCCATTTTTAGTAGAGACAGGGTCTCGCTTTTGTTCAGGATGGTCTCCAACTCCTAAGCGTAAGCAATCCACCTGCCTCGGCCAGAGTGCTAGGATTATAGGCGTGAGGCACTATGCCTGGCTGTGGAATGTTCTTTATAAAGCCCCTTCCAATCTAAGGCGGGTATCTTTGAGTCCTTGTGAATAGTCAGAGTTCTTATGTCCCCTTCTGCCCTGCACAACATAACAGCCACACGCCTCGGTAGGGACTGGAAGTACAGCTCCCAGACCGCCAACATGCAGTCCACACCCTGTTGGCTCCTCCTGCCTTTGTGCTCCAGAGATACCTCTAAATGCACAGAAAAAAGATCCTATAAGCAAAATTACTCCCAGATAGAAACATTTACTAAAGAAGGACATACAAGCCATTTTAAAAGTAGAAAGTAGTTGTGACTGGGATGAGGTCTGTCCTCTACTTCAAAGGCCCATTGGATGGAGGAGGCAAACTGTTCTCACCCCCCCCCAAAAAATTATATATATGTACACACATGCACATATATATATAAATATATATATATAAAAAGTTTATGTCATAGATAAACTACCTGTAGAAATAATAACTGTCGTCGTGGAATGCTTATTATATGCCAGGGTCTGTGCTAAATGTTTACAAGTATTAGTTCAGTTCTAGCTATGAGATTATATCGCTATTATCCTCATTTGGCAGATGTGGAAACTGAGAAACAGAATTATTGCATATTTTTCCTGAGTTTACAAAGGCAGTTTGGTGTCTAAACCTGTACTCTGAACTACGGGCCACATGTGGCAAGTTATAGACAACAGCCAAATGTGGTGAGGGGTTAATCATTATTGTGCACAACAGGGATGTTAAAATACATCCTTTTAAGCACGAGAACACTCTCTATCTCTATTTGCATGAGGGTGGGGGACAAAAATCTTATCAAGGACTCTATTTTATAAAACAGATCAAGTCACAGCTCTTCTGGCTGAAGACAAGCAGAGGCTCTGGAGCCTTGCCTATGCCCACAGCCCCTGCACCACACCCGACAGAGGCCCCAAGGCTCTGGCCCCCAAATTTCTAATCCCGAGTCTATTCTCTGACTTCTTCGAACCTGAGTTAACAGGGAAGAGTCTCCCTGACTCAGTCATGGAGAACGGGGCAAACCACACCCGTGTGCTAGGGGAGAGTGGCTCTGGGCATGCACAGCCTTTGAGAGAGGGCAGAATACTTTAAGTATGATGAACTTTATTGAGCCCCTAAAATTAGAGATGAAGGAAGCGAGGTAAAGGGGGCTTTAAAAGTGTCATGATTCAGGTAGAATGTTGAGTCTGAATCCGAAGATCCAGTCCAGCTTGGAATCGTGTGTAGGTGTGAGCATGTGCAGTAAGCATTCATGAATTGGCATTGGCCTCATCTTCGGCATAATGCACTGGGCATCTGGTGTGAGGACGTGAGCACCAATGCTAACCCAACCTTTGGTTCATGGAGGCCTTACACCACCTCTGCCTCCAGGATCCCCTCACTGATGACTTCAGACTCCAGCTTCCCAAACCACTACTGACAGCACTTTCACAGGGCAACCGCAGGTGGATCTGTCTAGGGATGAACGTGGCAAGTGACTTGCAGCTTTCTACCTATCATCCAAAAGGTCTGCATCTGTCATTCTGGGCCAGTGAGTTGGCAGGGCTGCTCAAGGTTAACCCCCAGGAGAGAACAGCACAGCCAGACCTTTCCAGCATGGCACTGAGCCTCCGGAGTGGCAGGAATTCAAGAGGCAATGTTAGTCTCTTTTGGTGGTGCATCAAATCAATGACTGATGGGATGCATGGTGAGTGGGGTGGGGTGGTTTTCACTTTAAATTAAAAAAAACTTCTTTAAGGCTCAGTGCCCTATAGTTCAGTGGCTATGGCGCCAGCCACATACACCCAGCCCCAGCCTGCCAAACAACCATGACAACTACAACAACAACAAAAATAGCTGGGCATTGTGGTGGGCGCCTGTAGTCCCAGTTACTTGGGAGGCTGAGACAAGAGAATCGCTTAAGCTTGAGAGTTAGAGGTTGCTGTGAGCTGTGACGCCACGGCACTCTACCAAGGGTGACATAGTGTTTTGTGTGTGTGTGTATCTCAAAAAACAAAAAACACAAAACCTCTTTAATTTTTTTTTTTTTTTTGGTGGCAGAATCTCACTCTGTTGCCCCCGGCTAGAGTGCCATGGCCTACACTCTAGCACACAGCAATCTCAAACTCCTGGGTTCAAGTGATCCTCCTGCCTCAGCTTCCCGAGTAACTGAAATAGAGGCACCCCGCACAACACCTGGCTAATGCTTCCATTTTTGTAGAGATGAGCTCTTGCTCTTGCTCAGGCTGGTCTCGCATTCCTGAGTTCAAGCAGTCTGCCTGCCTTCCAGAGTGCTTGAATTACCTATAAATTACCTTTAACATTCTGGCAAAATCTTCCAGTCTTTTTTCCTTCACAGTGATTTTTCACATTGAATTCACAATGAATATTTGATCTTGTGTCTTTTTTTAACCTACTTGAATTGTAAGCATTTTTCCATGTATTAATTTCCTTTCGTAAGCAACAAATAATCATGAGTAAGTGAAGCAAATGTCTCTGTGCCTTGATGTCTTCAGATGTTGACTAAGGCAGTGATTCTCCAATTTGAGTGTGCATCAGAGCCACCCAGAGGGCTTGTGAAGACACGGATTCTTGGGCCTCTCCCCCAGGATTTTTGAATCAGTAGACCTGGAGTGAGACCTGACAATTTGCATTTCTGACAAGTTCCCAGGAAATGTTTAAGCTGCTGCTCAGGAGACCACACCTGGAGAACCAATGAAATGAGAAGACTGAGTTGTGGTTTTCCAAGGTCACTGCTGGTTTCAAAATCTAAGTTTTTGCATATTTTTCAATTCTTTTTTTTTTAAGACAAAGCCTCAAGCTATCCCCCTGGGTAGAGTGCTGTGACATCACAGCTCACAGTAACCTCCAACTTCTGGAGTCAAGCGAATTTCCTGCTTCAGCCTCCCAAGCAGCTGGGACCATAGGCACCAGCCACAAGGCCTGCCTCTTTTTTGGTCGCAGCTGTCATTGTTGTTTGGCAGGCCCAGGCTGGATTCGAACCCGCCACCTTAGCTGGCACCTTAGCCACTTGAGCCACAAGTGCTGAGCCTCAAATTCTTTTTTAAAACAACTCTTAAAACATATGAGTTTTTTACAAAACCCAATGATTTTTTAAATGCAAAAAGAACATCACCTGCCATTTAGAAGTAATCGTTTCTACTTAAAACTCATATGGGTTCCATGCTTATTTCTCTTTGAAGTTACCTGGATTTTTAAAGGATATTTTTAAAGGACAGTGAGATTTACATCTAGTACTTTATTGTTTTTTCTTTTCCTTTACGTAGTTCCATATGTATTGAAGAGCTGTGCAGAGTTTATAGAGACTCACGGCATTGTGGATGGAATCTATCGGCTTTCGGGAGTCACCTCAAACATACAACGGCTGAGGTAAGCAAAAAGAACAGCCCTAAGAGAATTCTTCCACAATCCTTCCTCTCCCCACGCTTCTGTCCACAGATGTCAGGAGTATTAAAAACCCAAAGGGACTACGTGACGGGTGGCAAGGCCAGAGATCAAATGTGGCTGTTCTCAGATGCCTGACAGCCCCTTAATCTAATCAGGAAACTCTTCAGCCTGATATAATTCTTTTCAACAAAAGCTCCTAGGGCTTTTAATCTGTTTCTTTGTCTTGAGCCAGATTTATCCTTCTTTGATTTAAGTTACAAGTTAGGAAAACGTGACTTATTATCCTTCACTTGCCTACCCAAAGCTCAGTGAGGTTAGGTTCCTCTGTTGTTTATAACTCTGAGATCCCTATGAGTTTTTCTGTTGGCACACACTCAACATTTGATATTTTATTTGAAATAGGAATCAGAGGCCTCTCTAACTGATGCTGGTATTTTAAAAATTTCTGATGGATAAACTATAAACTATTTCCAGTTCTTTGGCTTTATCCTAAACATTGGGATGTGAATTTCTATCACATTAAATTAAGAAGGTAAAATCCTTTATACAAAACAACATATATTTGTATTTTATATATGTACATATATATACACACATACATAAAAATAGAGTACATACAGTATATTTAGAGTACACATACTATGCATGGACTATGTACAGTATATAAAGAGTATAAATACTGCCTATAAAGTACTTTCAGATTAAAACAATATGTATTTTGTACATTATTCTTTACCATTGAAAAGAACATAATTTAGGGCGGCACCTGTGGCTCAAAGGAGTAGGGCTAGAGGTGGTGGGTTCAAACCCAGCCCCGGCCAAAAAGAACATAATTTAATGTTATTTAATATGTTTACTAAATGTTCTTTCATTGTAAGTGTAGACTTTTAAAAGAAAAACATCCTTATTACAAGATTAATATGTGAAATTTTGTAGGTTGTGCAGGTAATTCAGTTTCAGTATTCTTCCTCCTATTTGGTTTCTGCCCCTGCCCGTCAAAATCTCAATTGCAATTAAGTTATACACAAGGAATAAAACATCCCTTTTTTTTTCCTAGAGAAGTGATAGCTGTTTAAAAAAAGAAGTGGTTTATTGCAGCCACAGAGTCTGATGAATCAATCTAATGGTTTACTGTTAGCTCCAAAGTATACTAGTAGTTGGTATTTTGGAAGGACACTGGGGTGGGGCCAGCACTTTCTCATTTAAGGACTGACCTTAACCTTGAAAAGGGAAATTTTTGGCTAAGTAAATGAATAAGCTCTAGGTTGTTTTTGTTCTGTCCTCTTAAAAGCATGCACGCCTATGAATTTATGAGGCCACCTCTTTTCAAGGCTCTGCTCAGTTCCTTTCAGGTTCTGATAGCATCAGGGATTTCCCTGCCCTGCGTTAAAGGGACAGACCCAAAGCACAGGGGAATGGGCAGTGAGCTGTTTAGAAAATGCTGGTTCTGAGAGTCCTGTTGGTTTTCTTCCCATGTAGCTGGCGAAGGGAATACTCTCAAGACACCTAACGTCCCTTCTCTATTAAAGCTCACATTTGGGCTCGGCGCCTATAGCTCAACCGGCTAAGGCGCCAGCCACGTACACCTAAGGTGGCGGGTTCGAATCCCCAGCCCGGACCCGCCAAACAACAATGACGGCTGCAACCAAAAAATAGCCAGGCATTGTGGCAGGTGCCTGTGGTCCCAGCTACTTGGGAGGCGGAGGCAGGAGACTCGCTTGAGCCCAGGAGTTGGAGGTTGCTGTGAGCTGTAATGCCATGGCACTCTACCCAGGGGGACAGCTTGAGGCTCTGTCTCAAAAAAAAAATAAATAAATAAAAAAAGCTCACATTTGTCATTTTTGAAAAGGCACATATGTATTATTTGAGGCACTGTATTCATTTAACTTTTTTGGGAAGTGTTTTCTAATTAGAAACCAGGCCTGGAATTGGACCTTGTGCTCAGACATCCCCTTATAGGTTATTTAAGAAGCAATGATTAAGCTCGTCTGTCCCATAGGAGACACCAACAGGCAGCCTAGAAGTTTCCATGGAGCATCAAAGTAATAGTTGATTATATAAAGTTCTGAAACTTTGAGTTTGAGTCTCCAGATAAAACAAGTTTGTTGACATGAATACATGGAGATGAGTGATAACACTCTGACCTATAATGGTTTTTGGTCTCTCCTGTAAAAAAAAGGGAGGTTCACTTTGAACAATATTTTGGAAAAACTGAGATTTCAATAGGCCTTTCTGGCAAATAGTTTTCATCTTTCCTCAGTGTTCCTAACCAAGACTGCAGGCGTAAGTAATTTCATGGAAAATCCATTTGTACATGAGCACGTACGTGTCTTTCTAATCACAGCAGATTTTGCAAGGAAGATCCAGACCCAGAGTGGAAGTCTTCCCGTGGCTTCCTTCTGCCTGGAGTAGAAGGTCTTTTGAATCAAAGTAAAAAATACAGTCAGATCAGCAGTTTAGGGTCTTTTTACCCCTAAGCAGCCAAGCAGCTGCTGACACGGAACACATGTTCCTGGGATTGTTATGTCTCCGTCTGTGTTGTTTCAGGCAAGAGTTTGGCTCAGATCAATGTCCAGATCTGACAAGGGAAGTGTACCTCCAGGACATCCACTGTGTGGGCTCACTCTGCAAGCTCTACTTTAGGGAGCTGCCCAACCCCCTCCTGACTTATGAGCTCTATGAGAAATTCACAGTGAGTATTTGGATTTCCACTAATGGGGACTGGGTGGGACTCATGGATGGGCCAAGGAGAATTTCAGCAGAATAACACTCAGCAGATGGTTGACATTATCTTAGCATGGTGATGGAAGTAGGATGATAGAATGAGGAAAGTAGGGTAGTGGAACTGTTTGCTCAATTTTTCTTACTTGAATTTTCGGAATCATGTTGTTTGTTTTCAGAGCTGGGTTAAATTATCTCTATGTTTATTCAACTGACTGTGCCTTATTGTATAGGGAGGAAACTGAGAACCAGAGAAGTAAAGTGGCTGGCCCAAGGTCACACCAAAGAGGCAGGACAGGAATCTGAAGGTCCTGATGCTACACCCACTGCTATTTCTTTTTTAAATCAGGCTAGTCCTTCTGTGCTTCTTTGGGGAGCCTGGGGAAAGAAATGGGTGGGTGGTGGGAGAGGAAACAAGCAAAAGTTAGAAGAGAGGTAAGAAAGCTGGGAGGAGAAAAGAATCTGAGAAGAGTAGCCGACAGGGAGTGCAGGAGAGTGCCAGTGAGTTAGAGGGGTGGGAAGGAAAGACGGCCAAGAGCAGAACAACTAAATGCCAGTTGTACGGTCACCAAATGGGGCACCCATAGACAAGGAGGAAGAGCGCTTACAGGATGTCTGCAAATAGGACTTGAACATTTGGCTGCATGGGTGCAAGTGTAGAGTAGTTGGAGAGTTGGGTTTAACCAAGGGTGGAGTTCAGCCAGCCAAAGAGGGATGAAGGGGGTGAGAGTACAGGGGGTGGGAGCCAGAAAGGGTGAGGAATTGAAATACTTGGCCGTAGAATTTAGTGTGGATAAGAAAGGAAATGAAGCACAAGGCAGATGAATAAACAGTGAAAAAGTAGATCAAGGCTTGGTACCTGTAGCTCAGTGGCTAGGCTAGGGTGCCAGCCACATAGCCCAGAGCTGGCAGATTTGAACCCAGTCAGAGCTTGCCAAACAACAAGGACAACTACAACCAAAAAAAAAAAAAGAAAAATAGCCAGGTGTTGTCGTGAGCGCCTATAGTCCCAGCTACGTGGAAGGCTGAGGCAAAAGTATCACTTGAGCCCAAGAGTTTGAGGTTGCTGTGAGCTGTGATGCCATAGCACTCTACCGAGGGTGAAATAGTGAGACTCTGTCTCAAAAAAGAAAAGAAAGAAAAGAAGAAGAAAAAGTAGATCAAGAGAGTATTCATCCCAGTGAGGTCAGGGGGGTGCTGGAGTACAGTCATCAGACAGGGATGTTTCAATTGAAATTACGCAGGGGTTGCAATTCTTGGGAAGGACCAGATGCCGGCTCTAATGGTGGGAGGAAGCCTTTCTCATGTGTCCTGCAATAAACTTATTTCCAGCATATAAAAAGTTCTTCAATTTGAAATGATACAGGAATGAATGAAACATGTTCTTAAAAATTGGGCTCAGGCCAATAAAAATATATTTAAGACTTTTCAGTGATACCAGGAAATATTAATATGATAATTGGAAAAAAATTCAGATATACATACAATTGTCTACTAATGAAGGAGTGAAAAGAAGGATGTTCAAAAGACTTAACAGGCATTCATTTCAGTAACTGGATTATGGATGGCATTTTTTTGTGGTATATTAACTGTATCTGCAGTAAGAGATCTTAGCACAGCTATTCTCAACCTATGGGTTGTGACCCCTTTGGGGGTTGAACGACCCTTTCACAGAGGTGGCCTAAACATATCCTGCATATCAGATATTTACATTATGATTCATAACAGTAGCAAAATTACAGTTATAAAGTAACAATGAAAATAATTTTATGGTTGGGGGTCACCAAACATGAGGAACTGTATTAAAGGGAACTATTTCAATGCTTTATTATTAAGGCATTAAGAAGGTTCACACACACACACACTCACACACACACTTCTACCTCTCAATACCAAAATACCATATATTGCTGTTTTGGAATGTTTTTAATTCAGCAGAGTGATAGGAGATTAATGTTCTCTGATCTCCATGTTAACAAATATAGAGAGGCATTGTATGGGTTATTCTCTCGCATGTGCCAGGATTTCTGAAACCAGGCTCCTACTAATGGACATTTGGGATTTGGGTTTTTTTTTTTTTTTTTGAGACAGAGCCTCAAGCTGTCCCCCTGGGTAGAGTGCCGTGGCATTACAGCTCACAGCAACCTCCAACTCCTGGGCTCAAGCGAGTCTCCTGCCTCCGCCTCCCAAGTAGCTGGGACCACAGGCGCCCGCCACAACGCCCGGCTATTTTTCGGTTGCAGCCGTCATTGTTGTTTTGGCGGGTCCGGGCTGGGGATTCGAACCCACCACCTTAGGTGTACGTGGCTGGCGCCTTAGCCGGTTGAGCCACAGGCGCCGAGCCATTTAGGATTTTTGTTTCTCAACACTCTGCTTGAATAAACAACATAATAATCACATTTTTATACTTACAAATAAGTACTTTATACTTTTTTCTGTTTATACTTTCTTTATACTGTTATCTGTTTATAACCTTAAGGGAAAATCACCCGAGCAGATTTTCTGAGTAGAGTTCTTGTTTAAAATTTTCTCACACACAATCTAACATATGCCCACTTAAGAGAAAAACTCAATTCAATTCAAGATGAGGGGAAAGGGAAAGAGGGAGCAGAGGCGGGAGGGAGGGGCGAGGAGAGGAAGGAGGGGATGGCTGTGCTCCCGTTTAATGGGCACAATGTAAGGGCACAGGTCGCACCTGCTGGGTGTGGGACTCTCCCTAACAAATGAAAACATTGTAAGTAATTATACCCTCACAATAACCTGTTAAAAATAAAATAAATAAATAAAATTTTGTCACACAGTGCCAACATATCTTCCCCAGAGACAGGAATGCTCTTTTCCCCACAGACTGGCCCACACCAGGTATTTTCAACTTTTAAGCTATTTGCCTATCTGAGTCAATCAGAAATAACATCTCACTGTCACTTCAGTTTGTGTGTAAGATTTTGTTTTCTACATCATTGTAATCCTCTTATCAGGACAATAGTTTCATATTTGAATGACAGAACGGAGTATCATTATACTAATAAACTGAATGAGTCTAATTTCTTTTAACAAATACCCCATTCTATTATAGTTGGGGGTAAATAGGGATTCTTATCTACAAACTTCAGAAATACCATTTCTTCTTAGATATCATCTATAGACTCAGAATAAAACCCACATTTATCTTTCCACTCTTCCCAGATATTGCTAATCATTCTGTTCTCTCACAGCAACTGAAAAATATCAGTGTAATATTTTGTCAACTTGTCATCAAATCTGAAAGAAATCTGACATTGTATTTAGGCAATTTATGGACACTAAAAAGTAAAATAGGAATGTTTTGTTATGACAGCTAACCTCTACATAGATAGGACCTAATGAAGTTAACTGTGTGGAAAAATTTATCCTCTAAATTAGATTTAATCACAGTAATGAGAATATTATGATATAAGCAAACTTCCCTCCACTAAAGTAGAATAATATCTCAATGTAATAATAAGAGAATTAAAAAACTGTTAGTGGAATAAAAATACTGATAATAGCTCTCATTTATTGAGTGTTTACTATATGATAAACTCATTATAAGTATTATCTCCTTTAATACTCAGAATAACAATAGCCTTTGTTAGTATAGTTAGTAAGTGAAGGTAAAGATTTGAAATGTCTTATAGCTCCCACACTACTCAAAAATAGAGTTAACAGCACTCAAGTAGACCCAGGCATTAAATAACTTCATATGAAATAATGAAGGAACAATTCCATGAATGGTGTAAGGAAAATTGGCTAACTGTTGGAGAAAGGAAAAATCACATTGTATCTTTACAATTTAACAGATTTCAGGGTGGAGAAAGGTTACCTAACAATCAAAGCAAAGGGAAAAAAATCACAAAACACAAATTCAACAAACTGAAGTGAATACAGTAGAACCTCCATCGCTGACCACCTCCCTACATCCATCCCCTCCTTAAGTTGACCTAATTTTCATGGACTAGACATACACCACATGGACGAAGGCCTAGTTCCTTACATTGACCATCTCCATGTTGACCACTTTGTTATAGTCCCTTGGGTGGTCAACGTTGGTGTTAATGTATAAAAAATACACTAACAAAATTAAGAGGCAAATTACCAATCATAAAATACTATTTACAATAAAGAAGATAGGAGATTAATGTTCTTTAATTATATAGAATTTCTACCTAGCAATAAAAAGAAAAAACTACATAATATCTCACTAAACAAACAAGCAAAGAACTTCAACAGACAATTCATAGAAAAACAAATCAGGCTCGGTGCCTATAGCTCAACAGGCTGAGGCGCCAGCCACGTACACCTAGGGTGGCGGGTTCGAATCCCCAGCCCGGACCCGCCAAACAACAATGACGGCTGCAACCAAAAAATAGCCGGGCGTTGTGGCGGGCGCCTGTGGTCCCAGCTACTTGGGAGGCGGAGGCGGGAGACTCGCTTGGGCCCAGGAGTTGGAGGTTGCTGTGAGCTGTAATGCCACGGCACTCTACCCAGGGGGACAGCTTGAGGCTCTGTCTCAAAAAAAAAAAAAAAAAAGAAAAGAAAAACAAATCAATTTATTCTAAAATTGATACCAATATGTTAGAATAGCATATTTGCATAGTAAAGAAATCATTTTTTAATGTTACCATTTCATACTGACAAGCTTGTACTAAGACTGGCTCTTTTATAGTTTTATGCTGGAAGTGTAAATTGGTTAGACATCCCAGAAAGTCGCTGGAAACTATTATCCTAAAATGTTCATACTCTTTAATCCACTAATTGTATTGCTAGGACTCCATTGTAGGGTAATAGGCAGATAAGCACACAAAAAATTGATCTATGAGTATGTTCATGGTAATGTTACATATAATATCAACATTTTGTAGAGTACCTCTCTAACAATAGATGATTTAAATAAATGATAAATCTATTATTTTAAAAACTGTGTTGTCATGAAAAGTCACACTTTTGAAGAACATTTATTGGCCAAATTATAAAATTACATGGAAAAAGAGTAATATATGCAACCAAATAGGAGATTATGCCTCGTGATGGAACTGGGAGCCCTGGGCAGACTGCTGCTTTTTTGCTTCATGTGCAAGTAAGTTAATAGTGATTATTTCTGGATGGTCAGATAAAGGTGATTTATTTTTTGTAGATTTTTTGTGTTAATTTTGAGTATACATATTGGTTTCCTGTTAACAATTTACCAGAACTAGGTGACTTAAACAACAGAAATGTATTTTCTTATGGTTTGGAGGCCAGAAGTTTGAAATCAGTTTCACTAGGTTGAAATCAGGGCAGGGCTGAAGAAGCTCCAGACTGGAAAATCCATTCCTTGCCTCTCCCAGCTTCTGGTGGCTGCTGGCATTCTCTGGCTTGTGGCCACCTCACTCCCATCCTTGCCTCCCTGGTCACATTGCCCTGGCCTCCTCTATGTCAAATCTCCCTCTGCCCCTCTCTTCTAAGGGTACCTGGACTATATTTAATCCTCTCCACCACCACCCCCCACCCCGGCGAACTAGCATAATCTCCTCACTCAAAACCTGATTTAGGCCACAGTTGCAACTTTTTTCCCAAACAAGGTAACATTTACAGGTTCCAGGGATTAGGACCTAATATCCTTAGGTGTTATTTTATTTTGTTTTTGCAGTTCTTGGCTGGGGCTGGGTTTGAACCCACCCCCTCTGGCATATGGGCCAGAGCCGTACCCTTTTGAGCCATAGGAGCCACCCCCTTGGGTGTAATTATTCAACCCACTACATTCTGTTTTTACCAGGAAAAAAACAACATTAGTTTTAGGGAAAATTCAGTTTTGTTCAGACTAATCCAGCTAAAATTATTATACCCAAAGTGGGGGAAAGTTGCTGATTTGAGATTCTTAGAGGAGGCAGTTTAGAGAGGTGTTAAATTATATATTGAGTTGACATCAAAATAACGTCTTTCTGTATCTATCAGTCTCCCTCATTAAATCAAAAGCTTCCTGAGGACAGGAACTGTGCTTATTCTACTCCTTGTTGTGTTTCCCTGCTCTCCAACTGGAAAATGTTGTAACCATTACTTAGTAAATGTTTGCTGACAGGTTTGTTGACCAAGGCACATCATTCTGAAACGTCACTAATGGCAGATAACTAGCTCCTTGCAGTAGGCAAAGTCAGGCTGGCTGTGAACTCAAGACAGCTGCCAAGGAGGGCAGTGCCAGCTGTCTCGGTTTGCCCCATCAACTCTCCCAGTTTTAACACTGAAAGTCTCATGTTCCAGGAAGCCCCTCCATGTTAGCCAGGCTAAGATGATTGGTCACCCTGCCAGGAGCCCAAAGTTGGAAGGAGCTGCCTCAGAAATGCTGGTGTTCAGCACAAGTGGAGAATGTACACATGATGGTACTGTCCTAGAAGAGTGGCCCAAGTGCGGCTCTTTCACATTCTCAAGTTCAGAGCAAAATATTGACTCATTCACTTATACCATTCAGCAAATGTTTACTGGGAACTTACTATGTATGCCTGGCAAGCATAGTTTTAGGTGAGTGAAACAGAAAAAATCTTTGCTCTTGTAAGTTGCACATTTTAATAGAGGGGATAAATGATAAACAAATGTGAGGCATAGATCTAGAATAAGATCTATGTGAGATGAAGAGAAATAATGCAGCATACAAGGGAGAGAATGATGGAGATTGCTATTTTAAGTAGGAGAATCAGAGGTCTCTTTATAAGGCGACATTTGAACAGAGGCAAGGATGAAACAAGGGAACACTGGGCAAGTATCTGGGGGAAGAAGGTGCCAAGAAAAAACAGCAGGTGCAAAGGCCCTGGGGTGGAGGGACACGCTGAGCTTGCTGGAGGGAACATGTGGAGGCCAGTGTGGCAAGCATGGATGAAACAATGGGAGACAGACTTAACAGTGCTTGCTTCCACAGGTGTAATAAAGACATATGTATAAAGACTATCTGGGAGGACATGCAGTGGTTCCCCCAGAGATTTGCGTTGGAAGGAAGACTGATTCCTCTGTGCATTCCTCTGGATGCTTTGCTTTTTATATATACTGTATACATATAATCTGTGCATGAATCACTTTTTAAAAGTCTAGTTAGTAGCTTAATTTAGGATGTTACAAATGGCTGTATAATAATTAATCAGACATTAAAAGACGTAGCTGGGTGCAGCTGCAGGTTGTTTGTGTTGGGCTACCCTAGTGGGGGGCTGCCCAGGCAGCAGAACTGGAGGTATAGAGGCCATGGCAGCTTTGAGTGAACAGAGAAATCCAGAGTGAGGGCCCTGCAGTGGGGGATAGGAGCCTAGAAGCTGTTGTCAGTACTGATTAGGAGAGAATGGTCACAGAGTCATCCTAGACCTTTTAAGATTTAACCCTTAGCCACATCGCTCTGGCTAATGTTGAGTGATATTCTTTTGTAGGCAAAAAATTGGGGTGGACAAAATTTCAATTCCCAAACCACAGTTGCCTAAGGATGGGTTCTCCTATCCTAAAGGGAAAATGTAAAGAAGCTTAAAATAAGTTTGCAGTGACCAGATCCCTCTAGGAGAAAAATGAGGACTTACAGAGATTATGGAGAGGTTTGGCGTGGGATGGAGAGAGGTTGTAAATAATGAAGTAAACACCAACCCCAAATGGGACCCGCAGGCATGGGGGTGGGGGGGAGGGTGTTAGCCTGCCCCACCTCTTAGTACAAAGATGACTAACAGCTTCCTAAATTATTAAAGGAACTTTCCATGAAGGCTGTTAAATTAATTGGCCTCCACCTTTATTCCCCAGACACATTTTTTAAAGGGGAGTGGGGTTGATGGTACAGAGCTTTACAAACCCTGATCCTGGCTTTGCAGAGATGAAGAGAGGCCTCCCCACCCCTCCCTCTGTGCACAGCAGAATGTGGGAGGGTCCGCACCACATTCCACAGCCTCCACCCCCCCAGCTTCTCTCTCTCACTCCCCCTTGTGAGGGTCTCTCTGCCTTGTTAGACAAGGGTCCCCTCCACAATCCTGTTTTCTAAATGACAGCTCCAGGAAAGAGAACGGAGGTGTCAGGGTGCTTACTCTCAGGCTGACAAACCCACCAGAAGATTGGGACGTCTGTGGCCGGAACACTCCCAGTCTCACATTTCTCTCCCACTTCTGCTTCTGCTTAGAACGCGAAACCTCAAGTTCTCCATGTAAAGAATTTTGGTTGCCTTTTAAAATAGTGGGTTTCTGTATGGTATATATGCTTTACTTCAATTAAATAAAAAAGGAATAAAACAGAAAAACGTGGTAGACAAAGCCTGGGCATTGTGTCCCACATAGTAAGTGCCTACTATGTGCCAGGCACTGCTCTGGGCCCAGGGACTTATCGTATCCCTACACGTACAGAGCTTATGTGCTAAGGAGTGAGACAGACAGTAAACAATGACCTTAATAGATAAACATGTTTATAGTGTGTGTGGTGGTGGTGAGTCCCGTGAGGGGAAAATGAGAGCACTGGGAGAGCTAGGCTGCAGTGGGATCTCACAGTTCTCTAAGTTAGAACAGATGACAGACAGTTGGTGTCACCTGCAGTAGGGCCGGAAAATGGGAGATACCCAGTAAAGTTAATTCCCTTCCACTTTCTATGCCTAAAAATTCTCATTGCTGACAGTGTGAACTTCAGTGTTACCTGCAAGCCAGCAAATGACAGCTGAAGACTAAATAGAGGGCCAGGTGGCTCACACCTGTAATCCTGGAACTTTGGGAGGCTGAAGCAAGAAGATCACTTGAAGCTAGTAGTTCAAGAGCAGCCTAAGCAAGAGAGAGACCACATCTCTACAAATAAGAAAAATTAAACTAGGGTGATGATAGGCACCTGTAATCCCAGCTACTCAGGGGGCTGAGGCAGGGAAATTGCTTGAATGCAGGAATGTGAGGTTGCAGTGAGCTATGATGACACCACTGCACTCTAGCTAGGGTGACAGAGGGAGACCCTGGCTCAAAAAAAAAAAAAAGAAAAGAAAAGAAAAAAGAAAACAATGACGGAGCAGTGGTGAACAGAAAAAGAAAAGCAACCATCCATTAGAGTCAGGATATTACGTTTGGTGGTATTGCAGGGGCAGGATTTACCAATTAAGAATGTGTTTTATAACTATACCATTGCTATTTGTGAATGTAAAGCAAGCTAAAAGGAAATAAAAAGACCTTGAATTCAAGATCATGAAGATTGAAGTGAGCTCCAGAGCCCCTTTTAAAGAACAGTTGAAATTCTGTAAGTTGACCACCCAAGGAACTGTAACAAACTGGTCAACATACAGAGGTTGTCAACACATGGAACTAGGCCTACTATACTGATATGTACATGTGGTGCAGTCGGTGTAGAGAGGTGGTCAGCTATGGAGGGTCCAGTGTATATTTTGATCTAGGTGGGTCACCCAGGAATATACATATGAAAAAACTCATGGAACTATAGCTTAAGATTTGCATACTTTATTTAATAATATAAGTGATAATATGTGAGTGACATCTCAGTGAGAAAAGAAAGCTGGGTATGATCACCACTGACTTTGGATCTGGTACTGCTCTTGTGCTGGCAGGTTCTGAGCAGGCCGCACTGCAGAGGGAGGGGCCTGGGCACTGGCAGGATGGATTCTCAGGACAGGGACCCAGGCCTGGGGTCAGGAGAATCTGCCCACATTGTGCTGAAGCCCCAGCAGGTGTGAGGTGGACGCGGGCCAGCCTGTGACCACACTGCTTTATTGCTGTTCCTGCCTCTCCTTGAAGCCCTTGGGGCTTATGGAGGAACAAAATACACAGGAAATAACCGGAGAGCAGGTCCAGGCAAGGCCACCAGGTCTCAGGGACAAAGCTCTTATCCCTGCTGAGGAAGGCACGTCTTTCCTGCTTCCTGGCATCTAAACAGGCAGCAGCTGAATTCTCGAGGTCATGGTCACAGGCGAGGTGGGGAGTGGCCGTACCCACAAAGACTGCTAGCCAAGTGGACACGGGTGCCACCCTGTCAGCTCCCTCTCACTCTGCCTGCCTCTTTATCTCCCCACGTGAGTCTCAGCAACGCTCTGCCACAATGGACACACCCAAGAGTCTACACATTCTTGACAGCTAATAACCATCTCAGGACACACAGGGACTTTAGAGGCCCACCCAGCCCCTAAAACACTTTACGTCATCAGCCTTCACCTTGAGACACTTTACGTCATCAGCCTTCAAATCATAGCTGGCTGGTTGTTTTCATGGAAAGGATGCCTCTGGGAAGGGCGACCTCTAGGCACTGTCATGAGGCTGCAGTGCAGGGCCTGAATCTTGCCAGCACACAGAGGGGGTCGCACTCCGGAGCACTCACTGGCCTGCTTCATATTCTTCTCCACAGGAGGCAGTGTCACATTGCCCGGAAGAACGCCAACTGGCCCGAATCCAAAATGTTATCCAGGAGCTTCCCCCCTCCCATTATAGGTAAGAATCCCTGGGAAAAGTAACATGGAGCCTGGGCACCATGGCTCCTGCCTGTAATCTTAGCACTTTGAGAGGCCAGGGCAAGAGAATTGCTTGAGGCCAGGAGTTTAAGAGCAGGCTGAGCAACATAGCAAGAATCCATCTCTTAAAAAAAAAAAAAAAATTATTAGCCAGGTGTGAGGTATGCACCTGTTATCCCAGTTTACTTGGGAGGCTGAGGCAGGAGGATTACTTGAGCTCAGGAGTCTGAAATTACAGTGAGGTATGATGACTGCACTCCAACCCAGGTAACAGAACAAGATCTTGTCTCTTGGGAAAAAAAATACTGTGCAAACTCTTAAGGTGATGGGACTGGCAGAAGGACTGGCCGACATCATTAAAAAGGAGCAAATTCAGAGGACAGTGGCTTTACTGGGTGACACTTTGAAAGTGGCGAACAGTCATCAAAGTGTCACTGTCATCAAAGTGATTTGGCACTGGACCAGAGACATAAGTGCCAATGGGCAGTCCTCCTCCAGGTCCCTTACAGAGGACTCTCAGAGTCCCTCACGTGGTCATTCCTCTCATGCAAGTCAGCCTCTCAGGGGCATCCTTGGTTCTTACCCAGATTTGTAGCAGAACCAAATCTGTGGGAGACACAATAGCTTTTAAACAGGGGGTGCTGCAGTGTTTGAGCTCTCTGCTTGCTCTTCAGTACCACGCCTTGCATCATCCCATCCTTTGATTTCATTTTCACAGGTTAGCACTAATTGCCCTTATGCCTGCCCATCTTTTATAAGATTTTGCTGGAAGAAAGAATTTCTAGCAATAGCAAATGTCACAAAACAAGCTCCCTGAAAAGTACTAAGTTATCTCTAGCTGGGAGAAATTTTTTTCTTTTTTTTTATTAAGTCATTGCTGTGTACATTAATGCAGTCATGGGTACAATGTGAAAAAAAAATTTTTTTAATAGGGCCTAGATGAGAGCAGTTTCAAGACTGCACAGAGGTGATTCTGCCCTGGTTCGTGGCCACTAAGAGGGCTCAGACTCTGAAATGCTGTGGGTCCCTGGTTTTGCCTGTGGGTGATGCTTCACAGGCACAGGCCCCCACTGACTTCTGCCCCACGCAGGGCCAGTGTGCCTGGTGGTACTTGCATCCTTCTTGACATTTTCCCAGTATTCCTTCAAAGTTCATAAGACAGAAATATTTAGAGTCTCTTAAATCCAACTTAGAAATTACTCCAGATGTCAGGCTTTACATAGGCCCTGAAGTTTTCTCACTTTGTCAAAAAAATGAACCATTACAGGACCTTGGAATACCTGATCCGACACCTGGCCCACATCGCCTCCTTCAGCAGCAAGACCAACATGCACGCCAGGAACCTGGCCCTGGTGTGGGCACCAAACCTGCTCAGGTAACCGCTACACCATCACCTTCTCACCACCCAGTGTGCTCAAAACAGCTCCTGAATGAATGAAGACAGGGCTCTTCAAAATTAAAGCCCCTTTAAAACAACCTTGTAGCTGAGGGGTCATTTGTAGCACATCTGAGTTAAATGTGACTTTAACATTCTAAACTCTGCCTGCTAACTTGGAAGCTCTGGGCTCCAAAGGCATGTTTTGGGGGGTTTTGTTTGGTTTGGTTTTTCCCTATAATCATAATGTGGTTAAAGTTATGGGTCTGTATGTTACAATTTCTTGAAGAAAAAGGCTTTATTGGCTTTTGATTTTGGTGGGGTAACAGCTAACTCTAACCTGGATCATCTGCTTCATACGACTTTGTAAGTGATGACCTACCCCATAGAATAATTGAGTGGGGATGGAAGGGATCCTATGAAGATAGTGTTTATAATTTTGCAATGCATAATACCTGGTAACTGTTTTAAATGTGTTCAGTGTATTGAGCTTCACAGTCCTTGGAGGGTTCCTTTACTTAGTCCTACGTACAGTAGAACCTCCATAGTTGGCCGCTTCCTCATGTTGACCTAGTTTGCGCTGATTGGACATGTACCACATGTACAGTATACTAGGCCTAGTTCCTTTTCTTGGCCAGTTTGTTACAGTCCCTTGAGTGGTCAACTTACAGAGGTTCTCCTGTAGTTAAGTATTCTATAAAATAAACTATAAATTTAGAAGATAGGGTTTATGCAAAAGGCCTCCAGGCTCCCCTTGCTGCTTCAGGTTGCAAGGCAGACTTGTTCACTGAATGTGTTTCTTTCATGGAATAGGTCTAAAGAAATTGAAGCCTCTGGTTGCAACGGAGATGCAGCCTTCCTTGCTGTCCGGGTCCAGCAGGTGGTGATCGAGTTCATCTTGAATCACGTGGATCAAATCTTTAACAATGGCACACCTGGGTCTCTGGAAAACAATGGTAATGACTCTTCCTGACATATACCACCCCCACCAGCCTATCTTTCATTGTTTCCCTAGACATGAGGCCCAGGGATAAGCAAGGGTGGGCTTGGTTTTAGCTCTGAGTGTTGGCTGTGTGTTTGTGCTGATTGTGTATGTGTGTCAGTGTCCAAGGATCATAGACATATTCATCTGTATGTGTGCAGCAAATCCATGCTGTGTTTTCATGTAGTTTTAGCATGTTTCTGGTCAGTTGCATATATGGCCTCCCTGTGAATGGGGCAGAATAGAACTGGAATCATGTTCTACCAGCTTTGATGAGCTCTTAAACACTGAGTTATGGCACTGGCAACATTCTTCCTGACTGTTAGATTTTATCTTTACTTTCATTATCATATTACATAAGACCGTTATGCCTTCACCTTGAAGTCTTAGATGAACAAGAGGCAACATGTTCATACTCGCCCTGCACCAGACAGTAGGCATACAAAAATGAATGTTTGTGGGTATCTCATAATGGCATAATGAACATTAGGAGTGAATTGGCTTATATGTTTGAACTCCTGTGAGCCTAGTTTGTAAAAACCAGAAGCACAGTTGATCAGGAAGCCTGCTGTATGAGAGTGGCTTTTCAATATCTGATGAGCTTGTTAAACCACAGATTACTAGACCTTCATTCCCAGAGTTTCTGGTTTAATATGCTTGGACTGTGGCTGATAATTTGCAGCTAACAGGCTTCTAGATGATGCTGATCCTGCTGCTCAGGCCATCGTTTGGAGAATCAGTGCTGTGTGAGAACTTTATCTACATGATATTTGTTAGCTCATCAAAACACTCTTTCCCAGTTTATCTAATATATTTGGAAGAGCCAATATACTCATAAGAATAATCAGTTGCAGTTAACATCAAATTTTGATTCCTGGCATAATTGCTTCCACCCCTTCCCTGTTCTCTATGTGATTTATGACTTCTCTTTCCTTAAATTATGTTTATTGAGATTCAATACACATAAAATACACCATTTTAAAGTGTAAAATTCAATGGTTTTTAGTGCATTCACAAAATTGTACAACCATCACCACTCTAATTCCAGAACATTTTCATCACTCTATAAAGAAACTTACTTGTCTTTGTTTGTGCTGCTACAAAAGAATATTACAGACTGAGAAATTTACAATGAACATAAATTTATTTCTGCTGAGCATGGTTGTGTGCACCTGTAGACCAGATACTCAGGAGGCTGAAGTAGGAGGAATACTTGAGGAGTTAAAGAATGGAAGGGCAGGAAAGAGAAGGGAAGGGAAGGGAGGGGAGAGGAGAAATTTATTTTTCATGGTTCTAGAGGTTAAAAGTCCAAGATGGAGGGGCTGGCATCTGGTGAGGGCCTTCTTGCTTTGCTACGACATCCTTTGGTGGAAGGTGGAAAGATGAGAGAGGCAGAGGACAAGCTTGCCAAACCCACTCCCATAATAATGGTGTGATTGCATTCAGGAGGGCAGAGCCCTCATGATCTAATCACCTCTTAAAAGTTCTATCTCTCTATAGCTCAGTGCCCGTAGCACAGTGGTTGTGGAGCTGGCCACATATACCGAGGCTGGTGGGTTTGGACCCAGCCCAGGCCTGCTAAACAATGACAACTGCAACAGAAAAATAGTCGGGTGTTGTGGCAGGTGCCTAAAGTCCCAGCTTCTCGGGAGGCTGAAGCAAGAGGATTCCTTGAGCCCAGGAGTTGGAGCTTGCTGTGAGCTGTAACGCCACAGCACTTTACTGAGGGCGACAAGTGAGACTCTGAATCAAAAAAAAAAGTTCCATCTCTCAAAGCTTTTGCACCGGGGATTAAGTTTCCAGCACATGAACTTTGGGGGACATGTTCAAACCAAGGCAAAACCCCCACACTCATAGTTTTGGGGGTTTTTTGAGACAGAGTTTCACTATGTTGCCCTTGGTAGAGTGCCATGCTGCTACAGCTCACAGCCACCTCAAACTCTTGGGCTCAAGCTATTCTCTTGCCTCAGCCTCCCAAGTAGCTGGGACTATAGGTGCCTGCCACAATGCCCAGTTATTTTTTTGTTGTTGTAGTTGTCATTGTTCTTTGGCAGGCCCAGGCTGGGTTCAAACCCGCCAGCTCCTGTGTATGTAGCTGGCACCCTAGCTGCTGAGCTACAGGCACTGAGCCAAAAAAAAAAACTCATTAAGCAGCCACTGCACGTATTCCCCTCACCCCTCACCACTAACCTACTTTCTGTCTCTATGGGTTTGTTTATCCTGTACATTTCATATGAATGGAATCATGCAATGTGTGTTCTTTCATTAGTGGCTTTTTCACTTTGCGTGTGTTTTCAAGGTTTACCCATGTTGTCGCATGTATCAGTACTTCATTCCTTTTACCCACTGCACAGTTGATGGGCATTTGGGTTGCTTCCGTTTTTCACTATTATATACAATACTGATTATTATTTAAGTATGATACTGCTATGACTATTCATGTACAAGTTTTTGTATGAACATAGGTTTTTAATTCTCTTCATCGTATATCTAGCAGTGGCTGACCTTTCCTTTTTATTTTCAGTTCTCCCATTATAGATTTTGGTATTGTAAGCTATGTGAAATCCCTTTGGAAAGCAACTGAGCAGTAATATGCGTGTGTTTATTAATTCATCCCTTCAAGTTAGCAAAAACATGATTGGGTATTTATTCTAGGAACTATTGCAGGCATTTCCACATGCAACGTTTTATTAACTTGTCGCAGCAACATCATAAAGTTGTTACCAACATTACTTTTATACACAAAGACCAAGACATCCAGAAAAGCTTAGTAAGTACCCAAAGCCATAATAGCTAGTAACTTATAAGGCAGAGTGAACACTGAAGCCAAATCTTTTAGCCCAGGCTCTTTGCTTAACTCTATTTTGCCTCTGTGAGGAAAAAAAAAAAAAGAAAGAAAGAAAACTAGATAAATAAATTATGTTGGAGAACTAATGGCTTTCGGAAATGTTCTTCTAGACAGCAAATCCCGCCCATAACTGTTAAGGTCATTCCTAATTCCAACCTGGAAATGCCTGTTCTCTTTACGACCATTGCCTCAATCATCTTTTGTCCTATGTATTGAAATCCACTTTACTCTTTACCCTTTAACTCTTGATTGCCTCCAGTGCTTGTTATTCAAATGTATTTCTTTTCTTTTCTTTTCTTTTCTTTTTTTGAGACAGAGCCTTTAACTGTCACCCTGGGTAAAGTGCCCTGGCATCACAGCTCACAGCAACCTCCAACTCCTGGGCTCAAGAGATTCTCCTGCCTCTACCTCCCAAGTAGCTGGGACTACAGGCACCTGCCACAATGCCCAGCTATTTTTTGGTTGCAGCCATCATTGTTGTTTGGCAGGCCCAGGCTGAATTCGAACCCACCAGCTCAGGTGTATGTGGCTGGCGCCTTAGCTGCTTGAGTCACAGGCACGGAGCCCAAATGCATTTCATTTAAAGCTTCTTGTTACAAATTCTTATTGACTTTGGTAGGATGGTGTTATTGCATTCACCATATTTAATATTTATACAAAATAGAATAAGTACTATTCTCTGGAATTTTAGACTTAAGCAAAGTTCTATTTCCAACTGAAAAATTTTTAGAAGTTATCTTAGTCCATTTGGGGCTACTATAACAAACTTCATAAGCTAGTTAGCTTAGAAACAATAGAAATTTATTTTCATAGTTCCGGAGTCTAGGAAGTTTGAGATAAAGGTGCTGGTAGATTCCAGGGTCTGGAGAGGGCCTGTTCCTCCTACACTGCACTTTCTTGCTTTGTACTCGCAGGCTGGATGGGGCTTCTTTGATAAGGGCTCTAATCCCATTCATAAGGGCTCCACCCTCGTGACCTAATCAACTCCTCAGGGCCCCATCTCTTAACACTACTGCATTGGGGACTGGGTTTCAACATATGAATGGGGGGGGCACAAATATTCACACTGTAGCAGGAGGCACAGAATCCAATACCTTTATTTCATACATGAGAGCAATGAGGCAGAGAGATTGTGCTATCTCCAACATTCATTCAAAAATAAATATGTAACAAGTACCTCCTATGTACCAGCACTATTCCAGACACTGGGAACACTTTGGTGTGCAAAACAGCAGAAACCCTGTATGATCCAGCTTGGGTGGGGGGGAAGAGAAGCAAGATAAGTTTACCAGTAAATATATTATCACTTCAAAGACAATAAATCCCAAAAAGAAAATATGGCAAATGATACAATAGTCAGAGATGCTGCGATGTTATTTGGGGACAGAGTGGTCATTGTTTTGGGGAACTGATCTTTGAATTGAGACGTGAATGACACAGGGAGCCAGTCATGAGGGGATATAGGACAAACGTTCCAAGGCCAGAGAATAAGGAGTGTAAAAGCCCTGATGTGAAAACTGGCTCAGAGTGTTCCAGAAGTAAGCCAGTGTTGCTGTAACCAGTGTGGTTTCCAAAGAAGGGTGCCCCGCTCTGGTGGGTACCAAAGACCAAAGCAGTAAAGTGTAGGTGTAGGAAGAAACTACTAGAATTTCTTTTTTCATTTATTTTTGTCCTATACTATATAATGTGTAATATTCTATATAGATTTTCTAATATTCCATAACATTAATATGATGGCACCAATGTATAATTTACAAACGTATACATCTCTAAAGGAAATATATATTCAAACTTTTTTACTATGTATTTGTGAAGACCACTGTGAGTGGACAAAGAGGGGAGGAAAAGCAAATGAAGGGTCCTTGCAGATCACGCTAAGAGTCTAGCTGGTTTCAGGGGCTGTGGGAAAGCACTGGTGGACTTAGAGCAGATGAGCGCAGGAGCTGAGCCCTTGAGCTGCCATGTGTGGAAAGGCCAAAGGCTGGAAGCAGGTGCTAGACCCAGATGAGCAAGCTCGGCAGCCTGCACGGGCACGTTAGCAGTCAGTGGGAGCAAAGTGGCTGGGGTCGGGATACATTTTGGAGATATAGTTATGAATTTTTTTTTTTTTGAGACACAGTCTTACTCCATGCCCTGGGTCGAACGCCGTGGCATCATAGCTCACAGCAACCTCAAACTCTTGGACTTAAGCCATCCTTTTGCCTCAGCCTCCTCAAGTAGCTGAGACTACAGGTTCTTGCCATAGCAGCCGGCTGGTTTTTCTATTTTTCCTAGAGACAGGGTCATGCTTTTGCTCAGGCTAGTCTCAAACTCCTGAGCTCAGGCAATCCACACACATTGGCTCACAGAGTGCTAGCATTAAGTTTACCAGTAAATATCACTTCAAAGACAATAAATACCAAAGGCATGAGCCACTGCACTGGGCTGAGGTATGAGATTTGTTTATAGGCTGTATATGGGGGAAGGGATGCATCAAAGAGAATGAATAAAAACTAACTGTCCTGGGTTTCAGCTTGTGTACTGAATGGCCTGTGGGGCATTAAGTGACATGAAGGAAGTAAGAGGAGGTACCAGATATCGGTGAAGAGCGCGGGTCACAAGCTCCACTGTGAAATGTAAAGGGAGAGAGGCCTGATAGATGCACAAGCCCAGATGGTGAGCAGCCTTGGCCCTGCGCTTCCTCTGGGCCGGGAACTTAGGGATAAGTGGGTGCTAACCCTAACTCTCCTGAGCCTGCAATTTATTTTCTTCCCATTATTCCAGTTGCTTCCAGGGTGATTTAATTTTTTTTTTTTTTATAGAGACAGAGTCTAACTTTATGGCCCTGGGTAGAGTGTCATGGCATCACATAGCTCACAGCAACCTCCAACTCCTGGGCTTAGGCTTCAGCCTAAGCCTCCGAGTAGCTGGGACTACAGGCACCCACCACAAAGCCCAGCTGTTTTTTTGTTGCAATTTAGCTGGGGCCAGTTTTAAACCCGCCACCCTCAGTATATGGGACTGGCACCTTACCCACTGAACCACAGGCACCACCCGAGATTTAACTTTTTTTTAAGTAAAGAAGTGACAAAAAAAAAATCTAGAATCTGAGAAACCATATAAACAACTCTTGGAAGTAAATGAAATGTAAATGTCTTTAACCTCGGCTGGGTTGAGTCAGAAAACTAGCTTAAAGCCGGAAACTGTACTGCAAGGTTTTCAGGGTCTCAGGATGTATTAACTACAGTCCTCGCTGGGTATCTCCGTGCTCGTCCTCCCTGGAAACACCCTATTGTCACGTACTGTCTCCATTTTCTATGAGGCCCTTTTCGATGGCTTTACGTCCTTCCACCCAGAGCAGGTCATGCTCTGCAAAGAGAAATAGTGCCATCAAGCTGCTTCCTGAAAATAAGGTGAGTCTCCTACCAAAAGTGGTTTCTTAGTCTCAGTTGGTCTAAGTTATCCTTGAGTCTCTTCACTACTTCAGAAGTCACAGAAAACTGGCATGGCCACCAAGGACTTAACAGAAGCAAACTTAGGCTTCTTTTTTATGTAGATCAGGTTTCTCAGCTGTGGCACTGTTGATAGGTCATGCTGGATCATTCTTCCTGCCAGGCTCTGTTCTGTGCACTGGGGGATGTGCGGCAGCATTCCTGCTGTCTCCCTGCTAGATGCCAGCAGCACTCGCATACTCATTTGTGACAATCAAAGATGCCTCCAGAATTTGCTAAATGTCCCTGGCTGTGGTGGGGAGTGGCAGGCAAAATCATAACAAGATGAGAACCACTGACTTGGAGAAAGAGTTGACCTTGTCCTTTATAAATTGTCACCGTCACTTCCCTTCCAAAAAAAGATAGGAAAGGATTAGCCACATACACTAGAAGACAACTGAGCAGTGAGGATAAAGCCACATCTTTTTAGGGAAGAGCATCAGCTGTAAATGTCCTTTGACTACAAAGATATAAGCCTGGGTGATCTGGGAAAGACAGAGGCTCCAACGTGAAATGGCCTTGGAGCATGTGCTCTCCAGCTGTGGGGAATGGGGGCAGTCTCCTGCCTCACCCTAGCTGGGCTAGGTCACCTACGTGGCTGGACATATATTCCCATCTGGGCAAAACACAAGGCAAAGTTTTCAAGAATAAAGACCCATTGTCGTTACTCTGGCTCGTGGTAAGTACTCAATGACTGTCATATGAATGAATGAATGAATGAATGGTCTTTCTCTGAAAAGTACTGAAAGTACAGTTTCCTCCTGAAGCCCCTGCTTGTCATCTGGCTAGTCTTTTTCCTGTGTGTAGTCTCAGCCCTAGGCCAGGAGAAACCAGGGCTGGCACTTAGCCCCTGTCACGAGATCAGGAATGGAGGGACTGTGTATAGGGAATCTGGCTGGACCCTATGCACATGCAGGCCTCCTCCAATCAAGCTCTTCTCTTCACTTACAGAAAACCAGCCCATGGTGAAGAGCCTGACCTTGCCAGCCCTCTCCTTGCCCATGAAGCTGGTGAGCCTGGAGGAAGCTCAGGCCCGCAGCCTGGCTACTAACCACCCCGCTCGAAAGGAAAGGAGAGAGAACAGCCTACCCGAGATTGTCCCTCCTATGGGCACCCTCTTCCACACTGTCCTTGAGTTGCCAGACAACAAGTAAGAGGGGTTCCTTTAAATTCTGGGAGATGTGTGGTAGAAGGAGACAGAGACTGTCTGGTGGCAGCATGGGCTGAGGCAGGGGCATCTAGGCGGGCTGTGCAGAAATGCTCCAGGAGAGAAAGGGGCTGTCTCCCTGCCCCTCCCTCACAAGGGCCTTCACTCACTGCCCCCGGTCTCCCACCATGGACCACAAACGTCATGTTGGGGGTGGAGAGTCATGGGGTCATGTCATGAGTCGTCACTGAAATTTCTTACTCTTTAAACAAAACAGGCTTGACATTTATAAAAGGAATTTTACTAAAAACGAAAACTAGACCTCTCTACCCGCTGCAAAGGGCATCAGGATGGGTCTCGTGATAGAGGACACCTGAACAAACGCTGCCATTCTAGGCTAGGAGCCCGGGGCGAGTGGCAGCCCCAGATTTCTTGCCTCCTTTCAACCCTGCCAGAGCCCTCCCTCCCCTTCAAAACAAATCAAACACCGTTCTCCTCGGGGGATATTTTCATTCTTCCTCTCTCACTTTTCCTTTGCTGCACTCCTGGTCTTCACCCACCACCTCAGTGGTACCCCACTGTAGAAGGAGGCAGGGCTTGAATCAGTCCCAAATTCTAGGCAGTAAATGGAAGGGCTGAAAGGCAGTCTTTTCATTGGAGGGTATCATCCCTGCTGTTTGGTCAAAAGAGGTATAAAAACAGGGACCCCTTGCAAGGCTGCCATCTTGCCCAACCATAGGGGGCACCACTGACACTGCATGCTGTAAGAATGGTGCACCTGGAACTCACCTGGTAAGATAACCCCCATATCCTGGAGACCATGGGTTGTGCTTTGTTGGGACTGAACCCCACTACTTCTCTCCCCAAATCCTTGGAAGGTAAGACTCTCACCCAGGGATCAGAAAGAATTCCCTGGAAGGACCATCAGATGCATTTTCTCTGCACTTTCAGAGATGCACCATACCCCAAAGTATGCCACCTATAAAATACCCCCCAAGGCCAGTATTGAAAAAAACTAGGCCTGCTCCAAAAGAAACCACTGAGCACCGCAGAGCTATCTCAGGCTGATTATAAAAACATTCTAGACTTGGGATCAGGATGTTCTAAGAGAGTCCTGTAAATAAAAGGATTTTTGTGTGACCTACAAGTTGCAGGGTTTCTCCTGGAACTTTATGAAGGCCAGTGGCTGGGTGGAGCCCCAGCACGGCAAGGTCTCCATGGTGACCCCTGATGGTGCCCAGCTCCTGTGACCCAGCCTTTCCCCAACCTTCCCCCAAAGCAGCCGGGTATGAGGAAAAGCCTAACTTCCCTCTGCCTGGCTTTGGAGTGCCCATTGGCCAACCCAGCAGCCTGTCACTCTCTCCAGCCACACCAGGCCAGATCCGTCTGCAGGTCCGCTTGCTCATCCAACCCTTTCCAGTCCATGAGTCTGCACCAGCCCTCTCCTCGCCTTTGGTGTCCAGCGGCACGGCCACAGTGCAGGGAGCATAATGGGACCGAGGTCTCTGGTCTTCAGTGTTTAATCTTATTTAAAAAAAAAAAAAAAAAAAGGTATCTTTGAAAACCCAGGACTAAAGTGCTTGCCAAAATTTCTACCGGAAATCTCAGGACTGTGTGGTTGCATGGGACCTTGGGGGCTCCCACTGGTCCCTCTGTGTGCCCCTACCCCTGCCTTTAGTAGCCAGCCTTTGCTTCTTGCCCTGGGGAACTTGGTTTGCTCTGACTCCTGACAGCCAAGCTTGTTCATCTAGGGCATCTCCAGCTGGGGTGAGGGTCAGGCTCAACTTGGATTTTTCCTAAAATATCAGAGCCATTCATAGCTAAGAACACAATTGGAATATTCTATTTCAACATAAGACTGACCAATGGGACACAAGAGTCAAGCATAGCACCACTTCTGTAGGATTTGTGCAAAATCCTATAACCTCATCAGACAAACCCACACTGAGGTGTAGTCTACAGAATAAATGGTCAGTACTGAAACGACTGGTTAACAAACTAACCCCTTGGTTCTTATTTGTTTTAGGAGAAAGCTTTCTAGTAAATCAAAAAAATGGAAATCAATATTTAACTTGGGACGTTCTGGATCAGACTCCAAATCAAAGTTGAGCAGAAATGGGAGTGTATTTGTGAGAGGGCAGAGACTCTCAGGTAAGAACCAGCAGCAGTTACATTTTGTGATACATGTATTTGTTTCCTAGCTGTGCTTCTTAAGTCTTTGTTTTGATATCATCCAACTCACTAACCCTGAAAGACAAATTTATAGATTAACTGAGGAGGTTGTAAAGCTTGGTAGGCTTACAAAAAAGTTGCAAAATAGTACATAAAAAAACTCTTTATGTAGCTTCCCCTGTTATTAACACCTTACATAATATAGTTATCAACGCCAAAAATTTTTAATATTGATACAATTTCATTAACTAATTTATAGATCTTCATCATATTTGAATAACTATCCCACTAATGTCCTTTCTGTTCTAGGATTCAATCCAGAAATCCACATTGTATTTGGTCGTCCTGTCTCCTTAATCCCCTTCAAACTAGGAGAATTCCTTAGTCATTCTGACTTTGATACTTTGAAAGTGTACTGGCCATTTATTGTGTAGTCAACACCTCAGTGTGGGTTTGTCTGATTGAGGTTATGGAGTTTAGCACAAATCCTACAGAAATGAAGCTATGCTTGGCTCACTGTTTCATTTCAGTAGGTACATCATGCCAATATCTTATTGCTTGTAAAAAGAACTTTGTTCACATGGTTAATGTGTTGTCTGTCATGAATTTTAGGACCCATCAGTGGTTCTTACCTGCAATAGTTATTACTGTGGTGTTTGCCAAACGATGATTTTCTGTTCATTGGAGTTTTGTAAGATCTGTCCCTTTTCCCCTAGTGTCATGATTTTTAAAGGACGGTGCCCCCCTTATTTCTGAAGCACTATGTAATGGAGACTATAACCAGTCAAGCTGACTATTATGTCAGGAAAGAGAAGACCAAGGAAATTTTCCAGAATGACTTTTTGTGTTTTGAATTGAAAGTATAATAAAAATGAGGGCAACAGTTATGAAAACAAGCTGTAAAAGATGAATGTACAAATGCAATGAGCAAAACTTGACTGGATCCTAATTTGAATTTTAAAAAAGCTACAAAAGAAAATCTAGGGAACAAATAGGGAAAATGGAGATATAGATTAGATATTAGGTGATATTAAGGAATTATAAATTTTCATATCTTAATGGTTCTTAGAAGACACATGCTAAGCTTGAGTATTTAAGGATGAAGTGTTAAAATATTGACCCTCGGCTCGG
>NW_003852484.1:6206458-6209698 GCF_000181295.1 Otolemur garnettii | reverse complement strand
AAAAAAAAAAAAAAGAAAGTAGGTGGTAGGTTTAAATGTCTTCAGCTTTTCTAAATGTTTAAAATTTTAATAAAAATTGGATAATCAATTCCTGTAGGAAAAATAAGAGGTAATATTTTTAAGGACTTTTCTTAAATCCAGCAATAATTGCATGCCAACCACCAGAAAGTACAGATGTGAGAAATCTTTATGTGTACCAGAGTAATGCTGGATGTCATAGTGTATAGTAGTTACAATAAATTAGGCTATAAACAATGGCAAATCCAATTCCATTAATTTATGCACAGAGAGAAATTACTGGCTTCTGCAGTTGAACACCCAGATCCAGGGAAGGCTTCAGGAGTGGTTTGATAGAGTAGCTCTGTTCCCATTTCTCCTGTTTTCCTTGGCTATGCCCTCCTCTTTGGGTCAGCTTTGTTCCCAGACTAGCTTCCTTTGCTGTGGCTAAGTTACCATAGTAGTTCTAGGCTTTGCCTTTAACATGTCCAGAGGGAGAAAGAAAGTCATTTCTGGTAGCTTGTGGTAAGTGAGAGGGGCCCTTTTTTCTCAGAAGGCCCTGGTCCAATTTTCCCCATCTCTCTGGCCTTCACTGGGTCACCTGCAGCAATCCCTGTGGCCAGGGAGTGCCATGTGCTGACTGGCTTCCACCCAGGTTCCTGGGCCAGTCACTAGCATGAGGAAAGGGAATCACCCCCAGCAGTAATGGCCTCTGTGAGAAGAGCGGAGAGAAGTGGATTCTGGGCAGGCATCAATAGTAGTTACTATAGGGGAAACCCGTCTGTCACAAAGTGGAAGGCCAGCCCAAGGGAAGAGGACAGGTTGCCACAGGTAGAGCAAAGCAGATAAAATCAGAAATTCTCTCTCAAAGGAGAATCTGAGGGGAAGAGCACCTGACAAGAAAGCCCTAATCTATGATAAGAGATTTGCTCAGTAAGCACATCAAAGAGAAAATTTCAGTTATGGAATCAGAGTTTTGGCAATCAAAGAGGTTCATCTAGTAACGAAAAGGAAAAAAAAACCTCACAGAACAAAACAAATGAGCAAATGGGAAATGAATGATTTGCTTTGATCTTGACTTGGGAAGATTTCCACCCTTTTGTGGCTTTCAAAGGGGACAATTCCAGTATGCTGGATCAAATGGTGGCAGACTCACAGAAGGCACAACATGTCTCCAGTCTACAGCTGGGGCTTCTCCTGTGCCTGAGAACTGCCCAAGGCATGGCTCACACCACTGCAGTGTCATCTCAGGAAGTCTGTGGTGAGATCTGAGCATTGGCAATGTCTTAAGAGCCCCTCAGGTGATTCTGTTATGCAGCCAGTGGTCTATGGCCTTATGAACAAACTGATCAGAGACAGACCTACAGACTGAACTTCATGGGATGTGGGATGAAATGAAAGGACCATCAGTCAATTCACATGACTGTGTGGCCTTCACTGTTGCCTGAGTAGTGGCTTCTTACTAGAAGAGTGCTGTTGAAAACTCCAGAGTCTAAAGACCAGCAGATCCTATGGTCATAACTCTAGTGGGATCTGATTCCAGGTAGGCCATGGAACCCAGTCACATAATCCACCTGTGTGGTCTCCGTGGGTGGCACAAGAGCTCTCTGTGTGTTGAATATGTATGTGAAAAAGAGGATGAAAAATAAGTGTATTAAAAAAAGAAAGAAAGAAAAATCAGTGTATTGTCAGCATATGTCAGTAATATGCTAAGAATGCCACAACTAAGAACATTTAAAAACCGATTCACCATGAGCAGTTTTGGGGGTTTGGGAGGTGGGCAGGGGCCGGTGAATGGGTGTTTAACCATAGTTAGAAAATTGAACAGAGATTAAAAAATAAAGGCTAAGGAAAAATGGAGCATTGACTAAATGAAGAAGCTGAAATTTTGGAACCTCTTAGACACTTATGTTCAAATTGATAGAATTGAAATTTTTTGAATATGATCAACAAGGAAGAAGAGTTTGGGGTACTCTTCTAAATGAACTCCTCTGAGTAGAGAAATCCCAAAGCCATAGGGCTGTAGTAGTTCTAGGTGTACATCTGAGTAAAGTAGCTAGAGTGGGGACTCAAGAACGTAAAGCTGGCTGGAAAAGTGGGGGATGCATGGCCGTGAGGCCAGCCAAGGTCCCAGATAGAAAAGTATAATCTAAATATAGTCCTGGGCCAAGGCGTCCTGACCTCTTGACTACTGTCCAGAAAAGAGACCAGGAAATCCTTGGGAACTGTTCCCAAAGCCATGGCTCTGATGTGCTGCTGTGTCACTAAGGCCATGGGGAACCACATCATGAGAAAGAGGATCCCGCCCCAAAAGTGGACATTGATGGCCTCATAGCTGCCCATGGTCTATGACACTCAGGGTCACAGCCCCTCAAGGTCGACAGAAACCCGAGACAATCCAGAAATGCAGCTCCAAGGAAATAAAGGCAAAGCGTGTCTTGGAATACACAAACGAAGGGGTGCTGGCCAGAGCAGGGGAGGGTGGTAAATCAGTTCTGTGGAAATAGCGGATCTTCAGAGGATGAGAGTTCTGGCACACCCTGCAAGTGGAGGAGGGCAACCTCTTGAAGAGGGTCGTGTCCTCCCTCAGCAGCCCCCAGACTCAGGGAAGCCCCATTTGGAGAGCCCCAAAGGCTAATTCAGAGCCTCCTGGTGGAGCAGCGTTTGGAGCCAGGAGAAGAAAGGGGGGGCTCTAAAAAGGGAGACACCCAAGTGGGATTTATGGCCCAGGGTGGGCTTGGCCAACCCTGACTGCTACTTACCCCCCTGCTCCTGTCTTCCCCTTTGTTGCCAAGCTCTGACTGATCCCGAATAGCAAAAGTAACAAGCAATAGTTACTTTTTATGGGCCACTTACTCTGTTCCATGTTGGCACAGCATAACTACTTCATACTTGTTAGCCGTTTAATCTTCACAGCAGTTCTATTTTTTTTCATTTTACACATGAGAAAAAGTTAACCTTCTTGTCTCGGAGCTCATAGCATGGTGCTTAAGGTACCAGACACATGCACTGAGGGTGGTAGGTTCAAACCCAGCCCGGGCCAGCTAAACAACAATGACAACTGCAACAGCAACAACAAAATAACTGGGTGTTGTGGCCAGAGCCTGTAGTCCCAGCTACTTGGGATACTGAGGCAAGAGGTAAGACTTAAGCCCAAGAGTTTGCAGTGCCTGTGAGCTATGACGCCATGGCACTCTACTAAAGGCGATGTAATGAATCTCTGTCTCAAAAAAAAAAAAAAAA
>NW_003852484.1:6201462-6206252 GCF_000181295.1 Otolemur garnettii | reverse complement strand
CTGTGAGCTGTAATGCCATGGCACTCTGCCCAGGGGAACAGCTTGAGGCTCTGTCTAAAAAAAAAAAAAAAAAGGAAACTCAAACTTCTTATCTGAGCTCACACAGCCTCAAAATGGCAGAGTTGAAATTCAAACCTAGATCTGTCTAAGTTCACAGTTACCACAAGGGCTCTTAGTCCTGGGGCTCCTGCTCAGCTTCCAAACTGCCTTCTTTCCCCTCCTAGCAAGTGTAACCTAGAAGGAACTACCTCCAGGCAATTCAGCTTCCCCCAAAAGAGAGGGTGCTTTTGAATATGTCTATCCAATATTGTGCCTGATATAAAGTTTTACTCATTTAAACCCCCTTTTCTAAAAACCTGCTACAGTAGTGCAGGAAGATGGGCATAGAGTGAGTGTTCACAAAAGCTTTCACTGGGATCTATGCAGGGTGAGATCACTGGGGACACACCAGCCTCAGACTTCAAAGAGCAGAGCTGCACTTGGGGAAAAAGGCCGCTGTAGTTCCCCTGGGCCTCTCACATGTTGTACCAAATTCTTGGGAGCTGAGAGACAAGATCACAGAGATTTCTGCTCTCTGGCCAGCCAAATAGGAGGGGCTCCCTGGCGCCCCATGGATTCATTCTTGAATACTTTTTGTACAATTAAATTGGGTTCAGACACCTCATTTGCTAATAACTATTTGGAAAAATTACAATTTGCCTTTATCTGTCAAACATCAATAAAACTTTGATCAATAAGAAAGTAGGGGGCGGTGCCTGTGGCTCAAAGGAGTAGGGCATCGGCCACATATGCCTGAAGTGGCAGGTTCAAACCCAGCCCCGACCAAAAACTGCAAAAAAAAAAAAAGATAAAAAGAAGAAAGTAGGAACATCTAGAGGGGAACAGAGGAATGTCTTCCAAGGGGATAAATTATAAATACTTGCAAAACTTTCCAAAAGACACCTGTCTTCTTGTACTTACAGCCTGATTTGTTTCTCTGAATGCTTCTTCTTAATGTTCATTCCTTAGTAATATTTTTTCTTTTGTCTTTAGTGGAAAAAGCTACTATCCGACCAGCTAAAAGCATGGACTCACTGTGTTCAGTGCCTGTGGAAGGTGAGATTTTCCAATTAGTTTCTGAGCTTGGGATCACACCTGGGAGACTGGAGCTGGCACCTGACTTGCCTCTATAAGCTGCTGTATCTGCTTATCTGCAGTCACAATCACATACTGTTGCCTGGTCCCAAATCCCTCCCTGACACTTCCCAAACCCAAACCCTTATCAAGGCATCCCCTGCTCTCCCACAAGGGTAAGCCTAAAGAGCCTTCCTCTAGCGGCAGAGGGAGACCACCACTACTGTTCATTCAAACTTGCAGCAGGTAAAAGGTCAACAACACGTGAAAGTGATGGCAGATGAGGCTTCCCCTTGTAGATGCTCTACATGTGTTGAATTTGGATGTTTCCATATGCATATTCTTTTCTTTTTTTTTTTTTGAGGCATAGTCTCACTACGTTGCCCTCTGTAGAGTACTGTGACATCATAGCTCACAGCAACCTCCAACTCTTGGGCTTAAGTGATTCTCTTGCCTTAGCCTCCCAAGTAGCTGGGACTACAGGCACCTACTACGTGCTTCAGGCATCAAGCCCCACATGCACTTTCTTCATAGTGCTTTTCAGCTCATGATTTTGAGTCAGTAGCTTTGTTTGCTTATTCATTCTTTCATTCATTCATTCATTATTTATCAGTAAACACTGATTAGGCACCAGCTATGTGTCAGGCATGTGCAAATTATAGTATAGTATACTTTGTTGGAGTAGATGTGTGTGCACTTACACATAAGATGATGCCCATCACCATACCAACACACAACCATATTTGTTCTCACAGCTGTAGCCTTAAGGGCTGACTTGCCTGTATCTCTCTGTCTCTCCCTTCAAAAGTAAACAACAAGTACCATTACCAGTTATAAGACAAAGGACTCGTCTGGCAACAGACTGTTAAAACTCCTGTATATTTATCCCAACCTCTTTAGTATAAGACATTTTTCTCAGCTCGGCGCCTGTGGCTCAAGTGGCTAAGGCGCCAGCCACATACACCTAAGGTGGCGGGTTCAAATCCAGCCCGGGCCCGCCAAAACAATGACGGCTGCAACCAAAAACTAACCAGGCGTTGTGGGGGGTGCCTGTGGTCCCAGCTCCTTGGGAGGCTGAGGCAGGAGACTCTCTTGAGGTCAGGAGTTGGAGGTTGCTGTGAGCTGTGATGCCACAGCATTCTACCCAGGGGAACAGCTTGAGGTACAAAAAAAAAAGACATTTTTCTCTTTGAAAAACAAAGCAGCCTGAAACAATCCAGAAAATCTTTAGGACAACTGCTTTTTGGATTTTGGGTTTTTTGTTTGTTTTTGTTTGTTTGTTGGGTTTTTTGCCTTACATAGATTCCTAAGAACAATGTTTAAAATAATTCCAAACTGGAGCTCCAGTGGCACAATCAGTTAGTGCATGGTTCTGATAAAATAATTCCAAACTTGTATAATATTCAGTGAGATAGTGTTAAGCTGACTTTTAGAATTTTCTCACTTTTATATTCATCCATTAGCTTTGTTTCAGAAACCTCTTAGGTCAGTTCTCATCCAGTTTTGCAGAACTTAATATTTCAAGCCACATTTCAAAGTATGACTTAAGTGAATGTTGGGCAGGTCATCTAACCTCTGAGTCTCAGTGTCCTCCTAAGGGAGGATACTGAGATAATTACACTGGGAGATAATTACACTGCCCTGACAGGGTGAACACAAGCATTTTAAACAGTCAGGGCACAACGCCTCAAACTTACAATCCTAGCACTCTGGGGGACCAACATGGATGGATTGCTTGAGCTCAGGAGTTTGAGACTAGTCTGAGCAAGAGTAAGACCCCATCTCTTAAAAAAAAAAAAATAGCTGGGCTAGTCCCAGCTACTCAGGAGGCTAAGACAAGAGGATCACTTGAGCTCAGGAGTTGGAGATTGTTGTGAGGGATGACGCCACGGCACTCTTCCAAAGGCAACAGAATAAGATTCTGTCTCAAAAAAAAAAAAAAAAGAAGAAGAAGAAGCATTTTAAACATAACGTTCCATAAGACATTCAATATAGTGCTTAACATAAATTAGAAATTATTTTCTAGATCCCTTGCAACTCACAAGTCATCCCCAAGCTGATTTTTTCTTTTTGATTTCATTTCTAAGGCAGTCCAGAACTCATTCCTCACTGCTATGGTTTTGAACATTCTGTTAATTTACATTCCTAGTTTCTCATCCCCTGAATCAACAGGAAGAAGTCTGGGCAGAGAGGGGAAAGGTCTAGCTGAGAATGGCATTTGTTTCCTTGCTGGGAAATCAAACCCCTGTCTGGGTCCATCTGCCAGAGAAGACTTAAAACAATAAGTTTTGGAGTTCTAAAATAAAGCCAAGTTGTTATTTTTCCTTTTTTGTCTTATTCATTTTGAGTAAATATCATTCTCCATCTCCTATCTGTTTATTTTTTTGTGGTCTACACTTAACGCCTGGTAGATGATAACTCTGTTTGACGGTATTAGCAGTGACTTTTTAGAAACTGTTCTTACCTGCAGCGTTTAAAACTGACATATGTCACAGCAGCAAATACTGCTATGAGAGCATCATGCCAAAATTCTGCACATGTGAGGAAATGCTTTCTCTTGTCAGCCAAATCTGTGTACCTGTGTTATATAGGTGGCTATGCTGCTATTAGAATGACATGCCTGTCCGATATTCACATATCTGTGGTTCTGCATGTGCCCAGGCTGCTGATATATGCGCTTGTTCTTTTTCACTAGGAAAAGAAACCACAGGAAATTTCAATCGAACAGTCACCACTGGTGGATTTTTCATTCCAGCAGCAAAAATGCACTCGACCAGCACTGGCAGCTCATGTGACCTCAGCAAGCAGGAGAGAGAATGGGGCCAGGAGGGGATGCCTGCAGGGGCTGAGGGTGGCTTTGATGTGAGCAATGACCGGAGCCAGCTCCTGGGTGCTCAGGCCCGGCCCCCACCTGAGCAGCTGAAGGTATTCCGGGCCATTGAGGATCCCGAGGGTGAGCAAACAGCCCCAAAGCTGCTGGGCATGTTCTACACCTCGAGCGACAGCCCCAGCAAGTCCGTCTTTACCAGCAGCCTCTTCCAGATGGAGCCCTCCCCGCGTCACCAGCGCAAGGCACTGAACATCTCTGAGCCCTTTGCGGTGTCTGTGCCACTCCGCGTCTCAGCTGTCATCAGCACCAACAGCACCCCGTGCAGAACACCGCCAAAGGAGCTGCAGTCGCTTTCCAGCCTGGAAGAGTTTTCTTTCCAGGGCTCAGAGAGTGGAGGTTGGCCAGAAGAGGAGAAGCCACTGGAAACTGAGACTTCTACAGGTAAAGAAGGGCAGAGAAGGTCTCTTTCCATTGTAAGAAATAAAAACCAGGCATAATAGGGTTTGCAAAGCAACGTAGTGAGGCAGTTAAGATTGAGGGCTGTAGAGTCAGAGTACCTATGTGCAAATCCAGGCTCTACCATTTCCCTTTGTGATCTAAAGATCACAAAGCAAGTTAACAAGGGCTGGGCACGGCAGCTCACACCTGTAATCCCAGCATTTGGGGAGGCCAGGATCACTTGAGCCCAGGAGTTCAAGGTTACAGTTAGCTATGATGGTACCACTGTACTCCAGCCTGGATGACAGAGTGAGATCCTATCTCTAACATAAATTCAAAATACATTCAAAAAGACAGCAGGTTAAACATAACCACTCTGTGCCTCAATTTCTTTTTTTTTTTTTTTTTT
>NW_003852484.1:6193469-6201262 GCF_000181295.1 Otolemur garnettii | reverse complement strand
TGCCACCTTAGGTGTACGTGGCTGGCGCCTTAGCTGGTTGAGCTATAGGCGCCGAGCCTGTGCCTCAATTTCTTAAGAGGGGAATAATCCTACCTTCTTTAGGTATGATTTTGTTGAGAATATTAAATTAGTTGATACATACAAAGCTCTCAACACAGTGTCTAATATGTGCCTATATATAATATAAATGTTTTCCATTACTGTTGTATCTACTCACATAGTGAGGAGGAGGGAGGGAAAGCTCACAGAATGGAATGCAGAGCTGCAGAGCTGAAATGGGGATTTAACTCTTCCAGACTCATTCTCTCTCCTCCATTTCTACTGCATATCTGCAGAGAATATGGCCAGTAGGGTTAGCAATGAGAAAGAGCAGCCTTCTGGGCTCGGCGCCCATAGCTCAGTGGTTAGGGTGCCAGCCACATACATGGGGCTGGCGGGTTCAAACTCAGCCCAGACGTGCTAAACAACAATGATAACTACAACCAAAAAAATAGCTGGATGGGCGGTGCCTGTGACTCAGTGGGTAGGGCGCCAGCCCCATATACCCAGGGTGGGTGGGTTTGAACCCAGCCCCGGCCAAACTGCAACAAAAAAATAGCTGGGAGTGCATTAATGTACATAGTTACCATTCAAATAGCTGGGCATCGTGGTGGGTACCTGTAGTCACAGCTACTCGGGAGGCTGAGGCAAGAGAATCCCCTAAGCCCAGGAGTTGGAGGTTGCTGTGAGCTGTGATGCTACAAAACTCTACGGAGGGCGATAAAGTGAGACTCTGTCTCTAAAAAAAAACAAAGGCCAGGCATTGTGGTGGGCACCTGTAGTCCCAGCTACTCAGGACACTGAGGCAAAAGAATCATTTAAACTCAAGAGTTTGAAGTTGCTGTGAACTGTGACCCCATTGCCACCCCATTTCAAGGGTGACATAGAAAGACTCTGTCTCAAGAAAAAAAAAAAGAGAAAGAGAAAGAGCATCTTTCTCCCAGTTTCCCTGCAGGAAGAATTCTGCCTGAATCACATGCCCAGTCTTGGACCAGTCCCTGTTGCCAGGCTAACAGTGTTCTGAGACTGGCCGGACTTGAGTCTCTGGGCATGCCTGGAGTGAGGAAGGGTTCTTTGACCAGCAATAAAATGGAAGCCACATAAAGTAGAAGTAGGAAAAATCCTGAAGGAAAATATAGCTGATAGTCAAACTAAAGTGTGTGTTTGTGGATTAAGAATGTTTCTTTCCAATTAATATTCGCTAGCTATTTTTTAGCACCTGTCATGTTCTCAGGCAGAGTCCTCAACACTCTACACATAGTATCTCATTTCTCCTCACAACAGTCCTATATGAGGTATCGGTAGTTACTGTCATCCCCATTTACTTAGAGAGGCATAAGTAATTTTCCCAGTGGCTCATAGCAAGGAAGGGAAGAAACCAGGATTTCAATCCCGACTTAGAAACCCATGCTTGTGAGCACCCCACCACGCTCCCTCATGTGTCTGCTGTGGGCTGTGGAGCTACAAAGACCTGATCTTCCCCCGCCCGCCCCTTGCCAAGCAAGCTCACAAACAAGGAAGGGAATCTGAAACTCTGTACTGAAGTTCAGCACAGGGTCAGCCTGTAGAAATAGCATAAAAGCTTCTTCTAGCTTTTTGGAATGAGGGCCTAAGTACCCAAAGTGTCATGACAGAGGTGTTCAGAAGCGACGGCAAAGGCATGAGGGAGAGACAGTTCTCTCAGAAGGGTTCCAGGAAGATTTAGAAGAGATGACATCAGGGTGGGCCTTCAAAAATGGGTAGAATTTCTCTCTGCAGGAAAGATGAGATGGGGCTGAGAGGCAGCTAACTACTGTGGGAAATGTCTAGGTTTCGGAACCCAACTGGGCTGATTCATAGGCTAGCTTTACCACTTTTTGGCAGGTTGACAGTGGGTAATTTCTGAGTCTATTTCTCATCTGCGTAACAGGGGAGGCTCCTATCCCAAAGGCTGCAGTGAGGTCAAATGGGGCAATGTCTGTAAAAGGCCTACCCCATGGTCTGGCTTTGAAGATGTCAATAAATGTTAATCTTGTTTCCTTCCCTTTCCCTTCAAGAGCAAAACTCAGAGGCATCAAGCGATACCTTATCTGGAGAATGGTCCGTGGGGTGGTGGGGAGGAGAGGAAGCCTTTAAGGAAAATAGTGTTTCTAAAGGCTTTGTGAGATTGGTTACCCACTTCAAAACAGAGGGTTGCTGGGCTCCAAAGATGGACCAGGAGACAGTCTTTTACCTTTCTCTCTCTCTCTGTAAATAAGAATACCCAGACTGTATTAAATTTTTCTGGGAAAGACACTAACAGAGACTTCAGCCTGCCTTTATGCCTGTGACTAGTGAGTGGTCAGGGCAGAATGAAGGACCTTGTGGGAGATAGCCATGTAGGCCTAGAACCCAGGACAAGAGGGAGGAGCTGGGAGATTCAGGGACAACAGATCCCCACACTCTGCTCTTTGATTGAAGCAGATTAATTTAAACTTCCTATCTCCGTCCATAATTATTCCAAATAGAAATCTTCATCTTCATCAATAAAATATTTTTCTTTCTTTTAAGCAGTAACAGTGGGTAAATGAAAAAAAATTAAAGACAATTTTCCAGGTTACCTAATTACAATTTTTAATCATTATAGTCCAACCAACTGTCCTACTTCAGGCTAATCTAGGTGAAATTCCAGTGTGGCCTGAGGCATAAGAGATAGCAACTAAGTAGTGCACTTTAACTGAAATGCTGATACTTAGATCATTGATTATTCCACATGAAAAGTTTGATTAATCAATATAGTCATTATTTTATAATTGATTATCTAACTTTTACCTGATTCCAGGGTAACCTAATGCTCAGCCAGGGAGGAAAAAGCCCACAAACCTGATCCATCTAAAAGTGAACTTTTAGCTACAGAAGCTCTTTCTTAAGCTAACTTAAAAGCTACAACTAACACTCCCTGCATTTTAGAAATTCTTATTGGCTCGGCGCCTGTGGCTCAAGTGGCTAAGGCGCCAGCCACATACACCTAAGGTGGCGGGTTGGAATCCAGCCCGGGCATGCCAAACAATGATGGCTGCAACAAAAAAAATAGCCAAGCGTTGTAGGGGGCGCCTGTGGTCCCAGCTACTTGGGAGGCAGAGGCAGGAGACTCGCTTGAGCCCAGGAGTTGGAGGTTGCTGTGAGCTGTGATGCCACAACACTCTACCCAGGGTGACAGCTTGAGGCTCTGTCTCAAAAAAAAGAAATTCTTATTACAGGAAGATTGGAATAACCACATAGCTTTAAGAAAGCTTGACAAATGAAAATCCAGAATTTCCCCAAGAGACATGCACCATTTTTTTGCTGAAGAATTTACAATAGAATTCTCTTAACTAGTTGAAATTCTAAAAGTTTTGCCCTGTTTTTTGTTTGTCTGTTTGCTTTTGTTATTGTTTTTAACCAGGAGCAAGCCTAGCTCATAAACTCTGTTAGTTAGGATATAGGCTAAGCTGCTATGACATAGAAAACTAAAAATACTGTGGCTCAAACAAGATAGAAGTTTATTTCTACTCTACGTGTAGGTCCAGAGGAAGGAAGTTGTGCTTCAGGAGAGCATCTAGAGATCCAGGCTCCTTCAGCCATACCCAAGAACATTGTCCTTATGCGCATGGTCTAAGTGGGCTCAGCACTCCCACATCCATATTCCCACTCATGAGAGGGGATAAGAGGAAGAAGCCGAGCAGCTTCTACCCAAGGCTGTAACCCAGAAGTTGCACGCCTTGCTTCCACTCCATCCGATCTGCCAAACTTAGTTCACATGAAATGTCCCTAGCTGGACTGCTGTGTGCCAAGCTAAAACTTGGATGATGGGAGAGGTTCTAACTTGAATAAAGAAGAGAATGGCTCAGCGCCTATGGCTCCAGCAGCTGAGGAGCCAGCCACATACACCTGAGCTGGCGGGTTCAAATCCAGCCTGGGCCTGCCAAACAATGATGGCTGCAACCAAAAAATAGCTGGGCATTATGGCTGGCACCTGTAGTCCCAGCTATTTGGGAGGCAGAGGCAGGAGAATCGCTTGAGCCCAGGAGTTGGAGGTTACTGTGAGCTGTGATGCCATAGCACTCTACCCAGGAGGACAGCTTGAGGCTCTGTCTCAAAAAAGAAAAAAAAGAGAATGGATATTGGGGGACAATTAGCAATCTTTGCCTCCCTGGTCATCCACTATGTGCATAACGAACAACTTGACAATGCCCTTCCCTTTTGAGTTATAAATATTCTTTTGTAGCTTAGCAGCAGCTGCCAAATCTGTCAACCAACAAAAATTAGTTGGACTCATAGACTCTTAGCAGGTAATTTTTAGGAATATATACCACCTCTGTTCTGAGGAATTTACCCACGGACGGAAGCCAAGTCCACATACATGTGGAAATATAATGGTAACCTGACGATTAGGCACCCCATAGGTAATAAAACTGAAAACTTTAAGAGGTGGGAGAAGGGAGAGATTGATCTGGAGGTGGGCTGTGAGGGCTACAAAGAGGTGGAGATGTATGCTTGTAGTCCTACCTACTCAGGAGGCTGAGGCAGGAGGATCACTTGAGCCCAAGAGTTCAGGGCTGCAGTGAACTTTGATCATACAACAGCACTCCAGCCTGGGTGACACAGTGAAACACTGTGTCAAAAAAAAAAATTCTCAAAAAAAAAACAAAATAAAAAATCATTAATGCATTTACCCTTTCACCCAGAAATTTTACTTCCAAGAATTTATTGTAAATAAATAGCTGCACAAGTACAACATGATGTATGCATATCATGGCATTATTTGTAATAGTAAAAGATTGGCAATGCCTATCTCTAGAGTACTGGTTGAATAACTAGGGTGCATCCACTCAGTGAAGTCCTACAGAGCCCATAGCTTTGTGAGATCTGCACCACTTCCCTCAAACCCCTGCACATCTGTGGGGGACAGTTTCTGTGCACACAGAAGGCACCCTACCTCAAGTGTCCACCTTTTGTTTCTAGTTTTCTACCTCAGGGCTCTTTCTGAAAGGAGATCCTCACTCAGCCCTTTCTTGGGACAGCCCAGAAGTATGGAGAATTAACTGGGGCAGCTTTCTACTGAAACAGGCCAGGAATCAATTGATAAATGACCCAGCCTCACAATGAAGGGATTATTGTGGGGCACACTCTGCATAGCTCCTCAGAGGTTACAGGAACCGAGTCTCAGTTGCTCACCCTGGAAACCAGCTCAACACCATACTCTTTATTGACTTAGCCTCCATCCCTATTTCACTTCCTCATTTCTGCTTTCTGGAACCACCTTCCAAATCAGCCACCTGCTACCAGGATCTTGTTTCAGGCTCTGCTTTAAGGAGAACTCCAACTAGGCCACATCCTAAATTATGGTCAATTTCCTGTCTGCTAATAATGGCATAGACTTTAAGACATGTTAAGTGAGAAAATGTAAAGCAAACAACCATATATATCATCTGGTATGTAATAAGAGTAAGAAATAAAAATATATACAGTACAAGTGTCTATGCAGAAATAAATTATTGGCCTGGTGCAATGGTTCATACCTGTAGTCTTAGCACTGTGGGAGGCTGAGACAAAAAGATTGCTTGAGGCCAGAAGTTTGAGACAAGCTTGAGCAAGACTGAGACACTATCTCTACAAAAAGTATGAAATTAGCCAGGCATGGTAGCACACCTGTAGTCCTGGTTACTCAAGAGGCTAAGGCAGGAGGATTGTTTGAGTGCAGGAGTTTGAGCATGCTGTGATGATGCCAATGCACGGTAGCCCAGAAAATAAGAGTGAGACCCTGTGTCAAATTAAGTAAGTAAATAAATAAAACTAATGAACCAACAAACTAATAAAAGTGGTTATCCATAAGAGTCAGTGGGCCTGTGGAACAGGATGAAGCCGCAGAGATGAAGACATGGAGGGTGACCAAGGAGACAGGTCTGGGAAGGCTTTAAGGAGGTGTTGTTAGGTTTCTGTCTTTTGTGTGTGTATATGTGTGAGAGATTAATGTGAGGGTACACATAATTAGGTCACAATTGTCTGCATTTGTTAAGGCAGAGTCCAAGTTGTAGTTGTGTCCTTCACTCAGGAAGTGGGCCATGCGCATGCTCATTGTTCCCGGTGGACAGGAACCCGCTGACTCCCAGTCCCCCTTCTTGAATTTAATTGAGTTTTTCTTTCATAGGAGCTTTTTGTTGTTAATCTACAAGTTTCAAATTAGTATTGAGTACATGCTTGTTTTTCCATTCTTGTGATACTTTACTTAGGCGAGTATTCTCCAAATCCATCTAAATTGTAACAAAGGATATAAAACCTCCATCTTTTTATGGCTGAATAGTACTCCATGTATACATATACCACAGTTTATTAATCCACTTATGTGTTGAAGGACACTTGGATTGTTTCCACATCTTTGTGATTGTAAATTGAGCTGCTAGAAACATTCCAGTGCAAATGTCCTTATGGTAAAATGACTTTTTTCTTTTGAGTAAATATCTAGTAATGGGATTGCAGGATCAAATGGAAGCCCTACTTTAGTTCTTTAAGGACTCTTTATACTTCTTTTCATTAAGGCTGTACTAGTTTGTTGTCCCAACAGTGCAGGAGTATTCCCATCTCTTTGTACCCACACCTGCATCTGTTGCTTTGGGACTTTGTGATGTGGGCCATTCTCATTAAAGTTAGGTGATATCTCAAAGTGGTTTTGATTTGCATTTCTCTAATAATAAAGATGGTGATTTTCACGAGTTTGTTTTAGCTATTCTTCTCTCCTCATGAGTAAAGATTTTTAATGGAGTTATTTGCACTTTTTTTGTTGATTTGCTCGTGTTCTTTAGAGATTGTGGTTATTAGCTCTTTGTTGTATTTGTGGCATGCAGATATTTTCTCCCATCCTGAAGGTTGTCTCTTTGCTTTATTGATTTTGTCCTTATCTGTGCAGAAACTTTTTAACTTGATCAGGTCTCATTTATTTATTTTTGTTGTTACTGCAATTGCCTTTGGGGTCTTCTTCATAAATCATTTCCCAAGACCAATATTGTTGAGTTTTTCCTAAACTTTATTCTAGAAATTTTATAGTTTTGTATCTTAGTTTTAAATCTTGTATCCAGCATGGGCTCATTTTGTAAGTGATGAAAAATGTGGGTCATGTTTTAGCCTTTTACATGTGGCTAACCCATTTTCCCAGCACCATTTATTAAATAGGGATTCTTTTTACCAGTGTATGCTTTTGTTTGCTTTATTAAAGTTCAGATGATGATATAGGCCTGGCTTTATCTTAAGGTTCTCTGTTCTGGTCCATAGATCTATGTCTCTATTTGCATGCCAATACCATGCTATTTTGATCACTATGAACTTGTAGTGTAACCTGAAATCTGGTAACATGATGCCTCCAGATTTGTTCTTATTTTGTAGAATTGCATTGGCTATTCAGGCTTTTTTCCAGTTCTATATGAGACATAGAACTATTTTTTTAAGATCTTCAAGGCATAGCATTGATATTTTAATGGGGATGGCATTAAATCTATAGATTGCTTTGGGTAGTATAGACATTTTAACAATGTTGATTCTTCCCAGCCATGAGCATGGTATGTTCTCCAATCTGTTAACATCCTTTGCTATTTCTTTTCTCAGTGCTTCTTAAGCCTCTCTGTAGAGATCCTTCACATCCTTTGTTAAGTAAATGTGACCCTGTCAATAGATGCAGAAAAAGCATTTGACAAAATTCAGTATGCTTTTTTGATAAGAACATTTAAGAAAACAGGCATTGATGGGACTTTTTTTTTTTTTTT
>NW_003852484.1:6181116-6192698 GCF_000181295.1 Otolemur garnettii | reverse complement strand
AAAAAAAAAAAGAAAATCCCAAGGATTCAACCACAAGACTCTTGGAAGTGATCAAGAACTATAGCAACGTCTCAGGATATAAAATAATGTTCACAAATCTGTCACCTTCATACACACCAACAACAGGCAAGCTAAGAGTCAAATCAAAGATACAGTACCCTTCACAGCAGCACTAAAGAAAATGAAATACCTTGGAATTACTTAACAAAGAATTAGGTTTGGGTTAAGTTTCTGTCTTAAAGAATAGATTAGATTAGAACCACAGAGAGGACTAGAGCAGAAGAGTACAAGGCCCAGTAGGGGGAGTGGTAGGAGAAGAATAGACATGTGGCTAGAACAGAGTTATACCGATTAAATACAGTGGGCCCTCTATATCTGTGGGTTCAACATCCTTAGATTCAACCAACTTCCAGTGAAAAACATTAAGAAAATAATCACATCTGTACTGAGCATATACAGACTTTTTCTCATCATTATTCTTTAAACCATACAGTATAACAACTATTTACATAGCATTTTCATTGTATTACATATTATAAATAATCTAGAAATGATCTAAAGCCTACAGGAGGCTGTGCATAAATTATATGCAAATATTACATCATTTTATGTAAAAGATGTAGATTTTGATATCCATGGGAGGTCCTAGAACCAATTGCCTGGATATGAAAGGATGACTGTAATCTTAAGTTTCAAATTCTATAAATGTCTACATACTCAAAGATAAAGTTAGATTGTATGAAATAAGGCTACTAAATGATGGCCAAAAGCAAATAGCACTATTATCAATTCTGAAGCATTATTCAGACATCAGGAAACCAGCTCTAGGTTGGACTGAGTTGCAAGGCTTCCACTGTGGTGAGACCTCAGAGTTCAGTCTCCAGTGTGACAGATGGCAACGAGTAGAGTTAGTTCTTTACCAAAAAACTGTTCTGAGGCTATGCTGTATGTTAGACCCCGTGCTTTTTTTTCTGTCTTCTATTTTATCCTCCTCTCGGCCCTGCAAAGCAAGCATTATGATGGCTTTGTACCAAGAATATAAGATTCACTGAGAAACAAGAATTTGAACCCAGGTTTCTTTAATTCTACCGTAAATAATTCATAACATTTATTGAGGGCCTGCAATGTGCCAAGCACTAACCCCAGGTACTTAATTTTTATTGCACACTGTGAAAACAGACTCATGCAATGAAGTGGGGCCTTACTTCATGCCGGGTAATACAGGCAAAACTTGAGGTCTGTCTTCCTCTTCCTAATCTCAGTAGATGTTTAAGATCAGAACCAAATGCTTTGCACATATTGAAACTGACTATAGATAATCCCCGCAGCAAGAGTCATACAAGAAGCTATTTGTAGCAAAGTGTGAATAATAGTTTTTGAGGACTTTGGACACCTAACTTGGCTTCTCAAAGCTTGACTGTTTATTTGTGAAGCACAAAATTGGGCTAGAATAGGGTGTCTTGATTTCAACACTATTGATACTTTTAAAATGAAGTCTCTTTTAACTAATAACTCACATCTTCATTGCAGCCCCTGTACCTAAGAAGGCAGTTCTTGAGGATGTCAAGCCAGGACCTGAAGCAGTGGGGACAGCAGAATGCAGCAAAGGCCTTCCCCTGGAGCCACGCACCCAGCTGGTGGAGAAAACCTCAGAAGTCTCGGTGGGCTCTCCACAGTCAAGTGAATTAGAGAAGAGGCCAAGTCCTGAGAAGGTGGTGGAGGAAGGACAAGAGATTGGCCAGGAGGAGCCCAGTGCTCTGCCAGAGAGCCCCAGAGCCAGAGCCGAAGCCATGTTTCTTCATGAGATGGTAAGGTGGACTCCTGCCTGCTCCAGCCAGGTAGTCCTCTTTTACCCAGGGCTGTTGGTACAATTTAAAGTAGACTTTAAAAAAAAAAAAAGAAAGAAAGAAATTTTTAAAGAATTTCTGCCGGAAAAAAAAAAAAAAAAAAAGAATTTCTGCTAAAGAAACTTTAATAGACAAACTTGAGCAGTAGCTCATGCCTCTAACCCCAGCACTTAGGGAAGGCGAGGCGGGAGGATGGCTTGAGCTTAGGAGTTCAAGGCTAGAGTAAGAGCGAGGCCCTGTCTCTACTGAAAAGAAAAAAATTAACCAGGTGCTGTAGCTGGCACCTGTAGTCCCAGCTACTCGGGAAGCTGAGGCAGGAGGATCACTTGAGCCCAGGAGTTTGAGCTTCCAGTGATCCATGATAATGCCACTGCACTCTACCTAGGGCAACAGAGCAAGACTTTCTCAAATAAAAAAGAGAGAGAGCCGTGCACGGTGGCTTATACCTGCAATCCCAGCACTTGGGAGGCCAAAGCTGGTGGATTGCCTGAGCTCACAGGTTTGAGACCAGCCTGAGCCAAAGTAAGATCTTGTCTCTTAAGAAAGAAAAAAAAAATAGCTAGGCGTTGTGGTGGGCGCCTGTAGTCCCAGCTACTTGGGAGGCTGAGGCAAGAGAATCGCTTAAGCCCAGGAGTTTGAGGTTGCTGTGAGCTATGACTCTACTAAGGGTGACAAAGTGAGACTCTGTCTCAAAAAAAAAAAAAAAAAAAGAGAGAGAGAAAGAGAAACAAACGTCTAATCAGGTCTTAGATTTGTTTTGCAGTAGACTTTTCTAAGGTCCTGCAGTGATAAGTAGGAAACATCCTGTTCAAATTCCTCAAGACAGACTCAACATTATGCATTTCTGAACTGAGGTTACCATAAACCAGTAACACGTCCTTGGATGAGTGTTAACAACACTCAGTGCCAGAAGAAGCACAAAACCTCCTTGTCATATCCCACTCTCAAACATGCTGATTATTTAAAGGGTCCAGCCCTCTTCTCCCTGACAGCCTGAGTGGGCACTTGTCTATGATCATTTTTAAAATCTGAAAGATTCCCAGGAGCCATTCCTTCCTCAGGGGAATCTGGAGAAATTAAAATGCAATGCCAGAGCTCACTGAACCTTATTCACTTTTTAGAGGTGGAGTTTTCCAAGAAGGTTTTTATGGGATGTCCTTACATAGAAGGCATGAGGAGGTTTTCCAGGGACACCTAGGAGGAGTCCCGCATTTGAGAGGCAGGTCTGTGAGGGTACCCAAGGAGAAAAAGAAACTTTGCCCTTTACCTTGCTTTCAGGGACTTAGTTTTTAACAGGGGTCCTCAAACTTTTTAAACAGGGGGCCAGTTCACTGCAACGCAGACCATTAGCGGGCTGCAGGCCCCGGGACGAGTCGGCTGCTAAGCAGGACAGGCAGCAGCAGCAAAAACACCCGCCGGGCTGGATAATATGCTAGGTGTGCCGCATGTGGCCCGCGGGCCATAGTTTGAGGATGCCTGTTTTAGAACATGCACAAAAGGACCAGGTGCTTGAGTTAGAGCAGAGCTGAGGTACCATAGTGGCCTCAGGAGGGCTAAGTGAGGGTCCCTATGACTTGTGTTTGCATTTGTTAAAGGAAAATGATGCAAAGATTCATATGGGGAGTGGATTCTTATGTGGACGACCCAAGCATGAATATCATTGCTTTGAGAAGGGGATAAAGTTAGTGCTGGAAAGAAACCAGGGTGGATTCAAGGGAGAAAATAAAGGCATCAATTCATTCATTTAAAACATGTCATGAACACCCACTTGTGCCAGGCACAATACTGAGCACTGAGATCATCATAGTAAACAAAGTCGTCCCTGTCCCTGCCCTCCTGGAGCTAACAGCCTGGTAGGGGAAAGGACACTGAGCAAGGCATTTCTATGGTGCAGTGGAAGCTTGGAGTAGTGCGGGAGCACATGGCAGGGGGACCCAACCTCATCAGAGGGAGGAGGGGTGCCACAAGAGCCAGGGAGGGCCTCTCTGAAGAACAGGTGTTTAGGTTGAGAACTTAGCTGTAAAAAGGTGTAGGGTATGGAGTAGGAAGAAAATTCCAGGCAGAAAGAATAAGATGTGCCATGAATGTGAGATGAGAATGAGCACAGAACATTCCAAGAATGGAAACACAGCCAGGATAGCTGGGTTGGAGAAAGTGAGACTCAGAGGGATGTAGGAGCCATGGTCAGCCAGGACAGCTTGGAAGAGATCTGTGGGTTAACCTAAGGGCACTGGAAAAGCCTATGAGACGCTCAGAATTTTGTCTTTAAAGGGTTGCTCTATTCTGTGAGAAGAATGGCTTGGAGAAGGGCAGGAGAGAAGGCACAAATACCAGTTAAAAGGCTAATATGTGGCTAGAAAGGTGAGGAAAGATGGTGGAGTGGGCTGGTGTGGGGCCTTGGGCACAGAAGTGGAAGGATGCAAAAGCCATTTAGAAAGTGGAATGGACAGAACTCGGTGAAGGAATAGATAAGGAGTGAGGAAGAAGGAAGTGTCAAAGGCACCGCATAGGTTTCTGGTCTGAGCAAAAAGTTGCACTGTGGCTCCACTTACTGAGACGGCAGAGTGAAGCGGAGGGGAGTGTAGATGGTCATGTTCATCTAAATTTACCAATTTCATAGTAGGAGATCAATTAATGTAAGTGCTGAGGAAAGTCAACAGATGAGTCTGTCCCTGCCCTAAAGGAGGGCCCAGTCAGGCAAAATACAAATGGACACAAATAAATGCAGTGGGGTAGAATCCAGGGTACTTTTGACCAAGTAATCCTGCAGAGTTATCCGAAAGAGATAACTCAAAAGAAAACAATAGATCCACTGCAATTCAACTGGCCCTTTACCTACTCAAAGTATACCAGGCACCATTTGGCCTTGAGGAATTAAGATGAATAAACACAATCCTTGACATCAAGGAGTTCCCAGTCCATTGGGAATGGGAAGACAAACATAAAAAGTAACTAATTTGAAAGGACTTGTGCCTAGAGCCAGGTGGGAAGGGGTGAGAGGTCAGCAGCAAATCAGACCTCTCAGAAAAGCCTGTGCCTCCCAAGGTGGAAATGCTTCTCCAGACTGCTTCTGCTTTGGACAGACTTAGGCCTTGAGGCATGAAATAGAAGGAACTGAAATGTGTTTTCCTGGCCCTGACCAGGCCTCCATCCCTTTCCTGTCTTCAGCTTTGGGCTCTGTGTAGGGAAAGGGGGGAGTTGAGAAGAACAAAGGGAAGCTGGATTTGAAGGGAGATGAGGACTGCAGGCGAGCTGGAGGAGGAGGCAGGTCAACAACCACGGGAAAGAAACCTCCATCGGGTTAACAGTGGTTATCTGTGGGTAATAGGAATGGAATATATTTTTATTTTTCTATATGCCTTTATTTTAATATGTATTTAAATATTTTTCTATGTGGAGTATGTAGTTGTTTGGTAATAAGAAAAAAGAACTACATCTATTTATTTGAAATCAGGTGTCAGGGTAAGAGTTAACATGTTCATTCTGCTGAGAGAATCTCTTGCATCCCTTCTAGTAAACTCTAAGGTTTCTTCTGTCTGTTTTATTAGGCAACAGTCAACAGGAACTAAGTACTTATGTTTCGGTGCAGACAGAACGGGATTTAATCCCAGTCTTCTGTTGAATGACTTAGGTTAATCATTTAATCATTAATATTTGAACCCAGACCACCTCATCTATAAAATGGGAGTGACCATGGTAGTGTTTATCCTCTAGAGTTGTTGGGGAAATTAAACAAGAAGATAAAGTATTGAAACATTTTTAAAGTATTTTATGATACATGGTAAGCACTGAGGCACCACAGTTATCATTGGTGCTGCGTCCTTTATTTGCTGATGTGGCACAGGCTGGCGCTGCGCCAGTTACTTTGTCTCACTGGAAACATTGCAGATGTCAGTGCCCAGAGTCCTTTTGTTCCAAAATAATCAGTTTCTTGTTGTTTTTCAGGATGAAGATGATCTGGCTAATGCCCTGATTTGGCCCGAGATTCAACAAGAGCTGAAAATCATCGAATCTGAAGAGGAGCTTTCCTCATTGCCACCACCTGCTCTGACGCTAATCCCAAATCAGCCAATTCTAGAGTCGAGTCCTGGACCCTTCGCTGCCACAGAGCCTCCTGGTAGTTTACCTTGTGACTCAGCCCCTGCTCCAGTCTCCGCCCCTCTGGAGGAGTGGACTAGGGACTCAACCAATCAGAGCACACAAGGCACGTCCACGGCCGCCAACAGAGAGAAGCTGGAGCCAATCAGCGGCCTCCACCGATCTGAGTCTGGAGTGGGTGCGCGCCCAGACCCTGCTAGCCTGGCTCCTCTAGAAATAGTTCCATTTGAGACCGTCTCTCCACTAGCCAGGATGGAGGTGGCAGGCCCGGAGAATCCGTCTCCTCCGCTTCCACCTGCTCCTCCCCCTCCAACTCCTTTAGAAGAGGTGCCTCGAGTCCTGCTGTCAAAGGGAGGCCCTGAGAGGGAAGACCCACTCAGGAATTTGAGGACAAATCCCTATATAGACCAGCTGAAGTTCAAAGACAGCCCTGAGATCCCTAGCCTGTGTCAGGGAGAGGAGGCAGCACCGGGACAAAGTGAAAAGCAAAATTCAAAGAATGCTGCTCCTGAGGGAAACGGCTCTTGTTTACCAAGCCCAACAAGGGAGGTTGAGGTTCCCCCACAAGAAGGGGAGGTTGCCCATTCAGTACAGGAGCCTTCAGACTGTGACGAAGACGACGCTGTGACAGACATTGCCCAGCATGGCCTGGAGATGGTGGAGCCCTGGGAGGAGCCCCAGTGGGTGACAAGTCCCCTTCACTCCCCCACCTTGAAAGATGGGCATGAGGCCCAAGTGCAGGGTCCCCAGGGCCACCGACTGGAGAAGAGGCTTTCCCACAGGCCCAGCCTTCGCCAGAGCCATTCTCTAGACAGCAAACCCACATTTAAGAGTCAGTGGACTCTCGAGGTTCCCTCCTCTAGCAGCTGTGCTGACCTTGAAACAGAGAAGAATTCCAACCCTTTGCAGCCCCTGGCACCCAGGAGAGAAATTATTGGATGGGATGAGAAAGCTCTGAGGTCTTTCAGAGAGTTGTCTGGTCTGAAAGGGGAAGAGGCTCATCCCAGCCAGAAGGGAGCAGGTAGTATGCAACCCAAGCTGGCAGAAACCAGCCCCATCAGCCTAGCAGAGGGAAAGGAGCTGGGGACACACATGGGGCACAGCAACCTTTTGGTTAAGCAAAGCAGTGTTCCTGGGCCAGAGAGCAGTGAAGAGAGTTCACCTAGCGTGCAGGACAGCACCTTGCCAGGAGAGCATCCCCCAAAGTTACAGTTGAGGAGCACTGAATGTGGACCCCCAAAAGGGAAAAATCGACCTTCTTCCCTCAACTTGGACTCTGCCGTTCCCATCACTGACCTCTTTCGGTTTGAGAATGTGGCCTCGTTTAGTTCACCTGGAATGCAACACTCTGAGCTGGAAGACCCAAAGGTGCCATGGGTGACCTCATCTCACTTTAAAGCAGATTCCTGGAGGGCTTACTCCCAGGACTCCCCGGACCTGGACATTGTTGCTCATGCCCTGACAGGCCGGCGTAACTCAGCTCCTGTGAGTGTGTCAGCTGTGAGAACCTCTTTCATGGTCAAAATGTGCCAGGCTAGGGCAGTCCCAGTCATCCCACCTAAGATTCAGTATACCCAGATCCCACAGCCGCTGCCCTCTCAGAGCTCAGGGGAGAATGGGGCTCAGCCTCTGGAGAGGAGCCAAGAAGAACCCAGCTCCACTGAGAAACCTGCCAAAGATGATTCTCCCTCCCCCCTGGAAAGCCCAAAGGAAGAGAAACCAAAGCAAGACACAGGAGGTATTAAGTCCTCGCCAGTGGATGCCACTGCATCCTGCCTGTGTGAGGGACCTGCCCTTTCTCCAGAACCAGGCTTGCCTAATCTGCTGTCCTCCCAGGATGCAATAGGGCAATGCAGAAAGCGCACATCAGAGACAGAGCCATCTGGCGACAATCTTCTTTCTTCAAAAATAGAGCGACCATCTGGGGGTTCTAAGCCTTTCCACAGATCAAGGCCAGGAAGACCTCAGAGCCTAATCTTATTCAGTCCTCCTTTCCCCATTATGGACCACCTGCCCCCCTCCACCACAGTGACAGATTCCAAGGTCCTGCTGTCCCCTATCAGAAGTCCTACTCAGATGGTTTCCCCTGGCCTTCTTTGTGGGGAGTTGGCAGAAAACACATGGGTCACACCAGAAGGGGTTACACTTAGGAATAAAATGACTATCCCTAAGAATGGCCAGAGATTAGAGACCTCAACCAGCTGTTTTTATCAGCCCCAGCGGAGATCAGTGATTCTGGATGGAAGAAGTGGGAGGCCAATAGAATGACATCAGTTTACTTGAAAAACATCATGACTTATCTGGAAGTTATCACAGGGCCTACTTGCCATTTTTCAGGCATGGGTTATCAAGTTTGGGCTTATTTTGGCCTCAGACTTCTCTTTCTTCAGCCTTTTGGCCATTTATTAATTTCTCGATTTTCCAGAAGAAGGTCAAGGGAAGGATGAAGAGATGAAATTTAGATGTCTATGTGAGCAAGTGGGGACAGGTTAAGTAAGGGAAGAGGAAGGAATGTGTGCTCCGGTGACATCTGGGGCTTGTGAGTTACTTTGCTCCCACGTTATTATCTATTACTCTTGAAAGCTGGTTGTGATAATGTCTTTTGAAAGAAAGAAAAATCTCTAGCCTGTGTCAGAAAATGTTGCTATTGAGGTTTGAAGCCCTGCTCTTTATTTCGTGCTTTTTAATGCTCTTTAAAGCATGTGTTCTTTTAGACCAGTTTTCTAATAAGCTTTGTAAAAGTGTACTATCCAAAATAGAAGCAGATTTGGAAAATGCAAACTAACGTGCACTTAGATATCCCAATGAGTGAATTTACCCATGTTCTTTCCCTGGAATCCCGCAGACATGTCCAAGATGACTCCATATACCAGCATAGAAAATCAAAACTAAGAGCAAACTGTGAGACTGGCACAATCCAAGAAGACTTTCTGGCTCTGGCTTCTATTAATTTGGGACTCCACATGCCACTATACTGAAGTCTGACTTACAAATCCAGTAGCTGGGCAGGGTGGGCGCTGAGCTGAAGATTACCTTAATGCAGTTTACTAAATCTTCATCAGATATGCAATCGAAGGGAAGGTTATCTGCTTTCTTTACCAAATCAGAGTCCAAAGACATGAGGTCAGCATAGAGAAAAGCCTCACACAAAGATAGAACTACACTCCAAACTTAACGTTTTTAAATCAATGAGGCATTAACACAAAACACACCTAGCTCAGCTTTATTCTTCTTCCACAGTAGGCTGGGCCTAGTAGCACAGGAGAGGATGAAGGGAAGCACCTTAGGAGGGGAGGGAAGAGCCCTAACAAAGTGGCCAACACTACCACTCACTGAGAGCTGCCCTTCTTGAAAATGTATTTTGTTTTAGCCAGTGGGTCCCTTCCTTTTTCCCTCTTAGTCCATTGCTCAAGAGAGTTGAGGCACCCCTCTCCCTTCCACGATTCCCATCATCCACCAGGCACTCAAACTTGCTCTTCTCCATCTATATATAAGCAGGAACAGTAATTCAATCTTATTTTGTTTCAGTTATTTAGAACTTTCAATGGTTCTTTCATTTCCACCTAGATAGGAAGGAGAACTAATATACCTGCCAGCAGATTTTTGGTGCTCCCCCAAAGGGGCTTCACAGGGCACATCTTCTCAGGTTCAAGCCTGGCTGACTTCTGTCCAGAAGATCAGCCATTGCAGAAATTTCTCTAAGGGCTAGCAATATCTCTGGGCAGACCTCACAGCCGAGGCTGGTGCTGGGCTGGGTGGAGACTGAATTGAAGTTATCTCCTGCAATGAGAAGTTGGGAGCTGATGCCTTGCAACAATACATATTCTTACCCCCTCCCCTTTACTCCCTGATAAACCTTACAAATAGTTTTGAAATCCTGTTGTATACCTTTTAAGTCAGTGGCTTTGACAAGAGTCCTGGGAAGTCAGCTGATGAGTTCTGCCTTCAGAGAACACTGAGTGAGCAAGGATAACAGTTGGTAGGTCTTCAGTCAATGTTTCTGCATTCCCACTGGGTGAGCAAGCAAGACTTTGGACCAACAGCTGATGAGATACCAACCCGTAAGAAAAGTTCTAAAATATAGCAGTTTTCCCCTAAACAAGCAAGGTAAAGAAATACAATGGTGACAGATGAGAAAGGCCATGTTCAAGAGATTTGTAAAGCACATTCCTGCCTTATCAGAAAATGTGGCAGATAGCCTTTTATGTCGGTCTCAGTGGACTTGTGGTGTCTGTACTTTGATAAGGACCCTGTTCCAGTTAGAATGTGAGAGAGGGAAAGAACTGCACTTTGCTTTGCCATCAGAACTGTGAGCCAAATAATGAAATATTTAAACTATTTTATGATTATTTTTTGTAACATTTATAAGACATATTTTTATTTGGAAATAGACTGAGAAGCTACCATGACGTACTAAGGAGTGACTTAAGTTGTGAGGGTTGAGGAGCCCCTGTAGATTTATGAAATGGTCACGTCCCTAGACTCTGGCCCTTTTCGTTTATTTACAGCATCACCTTTGGGAGCCTGGGTATGTAGCTGTCATCATGAGACACACTGACTGGAGACACTCCCCACTCTGAGCTTTCCTAGCCAGTCAGTTCCGGAAGGCCTGAGAAGCTGACTCCCTTTCTCAGTCAGGGTCATGCTGCTCAAGCATGGACCTCTCCTTTGTCTCCCAGCCTGTCACCCACCACAAACATGGTTATAATCCTGTGGTCTAGGCCAGCCTGGCACTGATGAAATTGCATTCTAAGGCAAAGAAAGCTCATATTTTCCCTCCAAGTTGTTCCCCCAAATGCCCTGGGGCTCTGAAAAATGAACCCTCTGAGAATGGCCAGATGGGAATCAAGAGTCCTACTTCCATCCAGGGGAGTGACAGAATAGAAGCTGCTGTCTGATCCCCTGGAAAGGGCTATGGAATCAGATTCTCAAAGTGCTCCTTCAAATCATCTGTCAGTCTTCAAAATGGGGGTGGGCTGATTTTAATTGTTAAATTTGAAATGACATGCATGCATACCAACGTTGTTTTTCAGCGTTGAAAAAATAATAACCTACATTTATTGCAAAATGACCCTCCCGGACATTTTTTTTTAGCCAAAAATGGACCAGATAAAGAACACTTGATTTTTATTCCCTGCTTCCTGTGGTATATGAAGAGACCTAACCAAGAACCCCATAAAGACAATGTTGGACTAATATAAGCCCTAAAATTCAAAATATCATCTAAGTTAAAATTCTGGATTCTGGGGATGTTAAAAATGTAAATTACATCCTCCTCAACAAATACAGAGGGTGCCAAAAACAGTATATGCATTTTAAGCAATATTAGCTATGCGTTATTTTTCGAAGTTGAATTAAATGTACCATTTCTGTCAAGTTTATCTAGACATGTACACACATTCATTTTACCTGCAATTTGTACACTTTTTAGAAATGATTGATTTTACTTCCAACAAGATCTCTTAAAATGTGTGTACATTTTTTGGCACGCCCAGTATTTATTGAGAGCTCAAGAATAGTGCACTGGGTACCTTAGCAGTCTTAACTCCTTGAAGAGACTAAAGGAGAAAGGGATGGTAGCAAATGAAATAGCCCCTATAAATAACCAGGATCAAGGTTTAGAACCACCAAGTTACC
>NW_003852484.1:6164896-6180790 GCF_000181295.1 Otolemur garnettii | reverse complement strand
CAACTAGCATCTTTTAATAGGACTGTTAATGGTACTCTAGTGACTGACTGACTTTAAATAATCAAACACCATTGCAAATCCAAGAGAATATGCCAATGAGATGCTCAAGTGTTGAGAAATTTGGTTTGATTTTAAAATTAGAGAGCGGTAACTAAGAATATGCAACTCTGAGGTTTTGCATACATCCTAATTAGTTTGGCTGTGAAGGTCTGTTACATCTTTGCCAATGGGCCAGGAAAGTTCAGTATTCTACAGCCCTTGAGAAGGGATGTAAGGGTCTTTTTATCATCACCAGGAGTTAACGCCTTTTGATGATGAAGTCATAGGCCCAAGATAAACTGTTCATTTCATGTACTGTGTAGTATTAGCATACAATAACCACATTTACCTACAATTGGGCGAGACTTGCGTTCCACACTTGCCTGGGATTGGAGTGGGAGTTCACGGTAGGTCCAGTTCCCATCAGGTTGATCAGGGTCACATTCTACTGTGGTCCATTCTGTCTGATGACAACATGAATCTTGGGGTTAAGTGTCACCAGAAGTGTGATTTTAGGCCATTTGAGCAAGCAGGTGAACTCAGTATGTGGAATGACAAAAAATGTATCTTCCATCACCAACACCTTTCCTAGCAAAATAAAGCCAGAAGAAGGAGCAACCGTTTCTCCAAGCATGGAGAGGAAGGGAGCTGGTAGAAGAGACTACCATCAGTGAGATCAGTGCTAGACCAGATAGTAAAAAATTGGGGCCAACACAGATCGACTGGCTGCTATGTAGGAGGTCATTTAATGACCTTGAGGTACATGAATAATGCAGAGACTACTTTTCTGACGGTGAGGAGGACATAGCTAAATATAAGCAGCTCATGAAGTCCACAGCCATGTTTTACTGGATGAATCACAATGCTTTGTAATAACTTAATGCCATAGTACTTTTTGGCTTATAATTCTGCAAAGTAAAGCACTTTTTCAAAGGCGTCTATTGGAAAGCCACATAATTTCAGCTGTATTGTGAGCTCTACAAATGTTTCCAAAGATATAATCGAAATGTTTTTCTATTGATTAAAAAAGTATAAATATTAAACCTATCCTAGAGACATTTAAGTGTAATTAAAATAGATTGTTATGCTCTAAAAATATACTCTAATAAATGATATAAATATGTTTATGATGGAACTATGAACTAGAGAAGGACACGGGGTCACCCAAATCAATAATCAGAAAAGCAGCCACGCACAGTCTGTAGTCTACAGTGCCTGTAGTCCCAGTTACTCGGGAGGCTGAGAAAAGAGGATCACTTGAGTTCAGGAGTTCTGAGCTGTAGTGCACTAAGCTGATAAAGTGTCCACACTAAGTTTGGCATCAATATGGTGACCTCTTGGGAGTGGGGGTGGAGTTGGGGGGAGTGAACAGGGCAGGTCAAAAACTCCTGTGCTGATCAGCAGCAGGATTGCACCTATGAATAGCTACTGCACTCCAGCCTGGGCAACATAGTAAGACCCTGTCTCTAAAAAATAAAGTAAAATAAAATAAAGAAAAGCAGAATATATGCCTACAACTCATTATGGTTTATTCTAGTTTGTTCTGTTTGATGTCATTATTTTTTTCTTGAGACAGTGTCTCACTTTGTCACCTCGGTAGAGTGCTATGGTGTCATAGCTCACAGCAACCTCAAACTCTTGGGCTTAGGTGATTCTCTTGTCTCAGCCTCCCAAGTAGCTGGGACTACAGGTGCCTGCCACAATGCCCAGCTATTCTTTAGATACGAGGTCTCACTCAGGCTCAGACTGGTCTCAAACCTGTGAGCTCAGACAATCCACCACCTGGCCGCCCAGAGTGATAGGATTACAGGTGTGAGCACCGTGCCCAGCCTTGATGTCATTTTTCCTGAATTCAAGGTTTGGTCTCACAGCAAGAGTCCTGATGATATGCTTCAGTAAATTTTTCTTGCCCTTGTTATTTTACACATTAATAATTGTTAAATGGTTGCAACTTCACCCTCTTCTATTGTAATGGCCAGTCACGTCACCCACAATACCCAAAATAAATTCATGATAGTGTCATGAAAAACAAGAAGAAAGCTTATTACTTCTCAAACTTCCACAGCTTAAGGTTTAGTAATGTGGGTCCACCTAAAAAGATGTGAACTCAATTTTCCGATTACTCCAATCAATGAAAGAGAACTATTCTTTTATCTGGGTGATTATGTTAATAATGCTCAAGGGGGAATAAGCAAGTGTTTGTTATCCTGGCATATATCCTGGAATATGTATGACAAAAAAAAAAAATCAAGAGTAGGATGGACAGAGCAATCATAAAACCTGGGCTCACGGGCTCGGCGCCTGTGGCTCAATCGGCTAAGGCGCCAGCCACGTACACCTAAGGTGGCGAGTTCGAATCCTCAGCCCGGGCCCGCCAAACAACAATGATGGCTGCAACCAAAAAATGGCCAGGCGTTGTGGCGGGCGCCTGTGGTCCCAGCTACTTGGGAGGCAGAGGCAGGAGACTCGCTTGAGCCCAGGAGTTGGAGGTTGCTGTGAGCAGTGAAGCCATAGCACTCTACCCAGGGGGACAGCTTGAGGCTCTGTCTCAAAAAAAAAAAAAAAAAAAAACCTGGGCTCACGACTTACGTGATATTTACAGTGAAAACCATCATTGCCAGGAGGATAAAAATGCTACCACTTTGGCAACCTTACACCACCCGGATATTCGCAGATCCCCACACTCCTCTGTTTATCTGACAAATCTTCCCCCCACCCAACCCCACTACACAATCCCCCTCACTCGTTTCTCTGGAATCATTCCCTTATAAGGAGCCCTTGCAGCTCTAGTGTCTTCACTGAATATTGTTGCCACTTCCTGGGCTTCAGTAAAATTCCCATGAGGACATTTCTTGCCCTGCACAAAAGGCTGCACATTCTCCCACATTCCACAGACTTCTAAAAAGGGTCAGAAGACACTGTCCCAGCCTCTCCACTTCCGCACCATTGTTTCTTCTCATCTCATACAAAACTCCCTTACTACTAAAATTTATAAATCCAGGTATCTTAACTTTCACCATTCTGTGTGGCCATGATGTAGTCAATGTCCCAGTCTCCCTGTTTTCCTTTTATCTTGTCCTACGTTTATCCTGGATGACATCAGTGTTCCGAAGGCCTACCTGGCTATGTTCCTACATGGCCTACTCAGTTTTGGCCATTTGCTTCTAGGGTTACACATCAGTTTCTTTCACAACCCAGAATTTTGTTGTTCTAAATTCCCATTTTCCTTTCTAAGAACCTCCTCCATCCTTATGACTTTATTCCTTGTATTTGCACAAGATTACAATGCCTGGCCCACCCTTGCTCTGGCAGATAGCAAGCTTACCAGACTTCATACCTCCTTCCCCAGCCTTTCTAGCCCCTAAGGTGCATCCTCACAACTGTTCTCACCAGGACCATTAATTCCCCCAGCCACTCATCCTTCAGCCACACCTGCTTGACAAGCCTCCAGCTGAGGACAAGGACTCTTAAACCACTCATCTGCTCTGCTATTTGTGGCTATGTGTTAGATCAGAGAAAATCATAAAATCAAGGGAAGACTTCAGGTATTTGTGGTCTACTACCCTCAGCAGTGTCCTCATTCCCAAAACCTAGAGTGGCTATTCCACTATTCTCAATTTACTTCTAGACAACTCTTCCCACCCCAAATAACTTCATGCTTCCCAAGTTCATGATATCAGACGTTTTCTTCAGCTTCCCACCACTGTTTTCCGTTACCCAAAGACACCTAACCTCTCTCTTCTTGGTCAGATGAAATGTTGCCACTCTTCCCAAAGGCTCCTAAGGCTTCTGTGTTCCCAGTCCCCTTCCACGTTTCCATGTGATCAGCAAAGTTGATCATTCCCTTCTATCATATTATCTAATATATACACCTATCACTGAACATCCTTATGTGAAAACTGATTTTCTTGTCTGCCTTCCATTATTAATAAACTTAAACATCACTATATTACCTGGCATCCAAGAAATGTCCATAATCTGGTACCCAGCACTGTCTGGCACATAATTTTCCATTAAATAGAAATGAGGGGGTCGAGAGGCAGCGGCAGTGGTGATGACAGGGAGGGGAAGGAAAGGAGAGTTGCAGAATAAGAAGATGGAAATCAGAGTAAATAGGATGCTGAGGAATATTCCCATCATGCTTATTGCTATTAATTGTCCTCCTCTACTGGTCAAGCATCTGCATTTCTTTTCCAGTATCTCAAGTTGACTCACTCATCTTTTCCTATGCCATCCTTTCCACAAATCTTTTAATTTCCCAAATGTAAAGAATTAAAAGGCCATTCTTTAATAGCTATGCATTTCCTAATATCACTAAGCAAAGATGGTATCCCTCATCTTACATAATCCATAATACCTAGGATGCTAATAATTCATCTTTCTCTCCCCTATGAATGTGACACCAAAGAACAGCTAGAATGAGTAGGAGCATGTTGAACTGAAGGGTTTTTTCCCCACTCATACAACCATATCTGCAAGTGGAGTATGAGTGTATGTGTGTCTGTGTGTGTGGGGGGGGTGTCTTCACAATTCCATTAGCCAAAATTAGTTTTTCTTTCTTATATCCATTCAGTTATTTAACCACCTTAGCATCTGGTCCTCCTGTGATACTCCCTTAGGATATAACCAAGACAGGTCAAGCTAGAAGGGAGCATCATATCAGTTTATAAGATTGCAATTCTACTTTTCAATTCTAGAGCCAAGTTAGGGCCATTCTGAAATATCTCTGTGCCCATGCCACCCACTTTTGTTCTTAGCTGTTGAGTGATCTTATCAGAATATCTGCTAGCTGCTACATGCAGTGCCTTGCTCCTGTAATCCTAGTACTTGGGAGGCCAAGGTAGGAGGATTGGTTGAGGCCAGGAACTCGAGACCAGCCTGAACAGCATAAAGAGGTCCTGTCTCTTAAAAAAAAAAAAAAATTGCTAGCCAAAAGAAGAGTTATCTTCAAGATCCTAAGAAAAAAATAGTGAGATGGTAGTTTCCCCACTTTTCCTTCACCAAGAACCTCCAGTTAGGTTGAATCCCTTTAAAAAGCAAACAAACATAATACACAGATTTTCTTGCTCTTCTTCTAACATACCAACCTTGTTCTCACCTCCAGGCACTGTCCTTGCTGCCACAGTAACATGGAATTCTCCCCAAAGCTATTTGTATGACTCAGTCCTTGTCTGCTCTTTGCTAAAAATCACTTCCTCCAAGATGACTTTAGATGCGTCATTCCTACCATTTTGTTTTCCTGCCATGATTTGTTTTCTATTTACTGTACTTATCACTACTACCAGGAAACACTGTATGTATATTTATTTAAGACATGTTTTGCACCACCTGCTCCCCAGCATTAGAGCTCTGTATGCAGCAGTGCCTATGGCTCAGTGAGTAGGGCGCCAGCCCCATATACTGAGGGTGGCGGGTTCGAACCCAGCCACTCAGGAGGCTGAGACAAGAGAATCACCTATGCCCAAGAGCTGGAGGTTGCTGTGAGCTGTAATGTCACGGCACTCTACCAAGGGCAACAAAGTGAGACTCTGTCTCTAAAAAAAAATAAAAAGCTTTGTATGGTAGGACCTTTACGTTTCTCAGTCACTGCTATACCCCCAATACCTAATATAGTCCCTAGTAATCAATATATATTTGCTGAATGCTTGATTAAACTCAGACTGAATGCTAAATAAAACATTAAAAAAAAGTATACACAACAAAATACTAAAGAACACAATGGTTAATATAAACATAAAAGTAGTCACCTTGTGTCCGAACATACACATCTACACTTCATAACGCTTCCTTTGCTGAAAATATTTTGGGAACTCTTCTTCATGAATTGCTTTCAGAGCCAGTTTGCAAACATGATTGGTCTTTTTACTTCATAAGTCATATTTTTGTTCCACCAAAAGGTTCACAGTGTAAGAAACCAAACCCAGCACAGAAAACACATGACAATATATTTTAGGCTCTCCAAGACAAAGCCTCAGAAGTTTAGATGACTAAAGACATCAATGAACTAAGTATATCACCTCCCAAGAATGATAACTTAAAAGGTTAATGCTCATAAACATGAAGATTCTGGAAAATGCAATTTAAAACACACATTTTGGATATAAATTTTCTGAAGACAAAGCAATAAATTCTCATATTTTACTTCTTCTAACTCCAAACATAATGCAACATGAGTTGCAACTATACCACACCTACAGATGTTTAGTTGAAGATTTGCCCATTTTCTTAGTAACTTGGTTGAAACACCTGCCTGTATTCTGTAGCCCACATGGAATTTCCACAAACTTCTACTAAGCCAGCCCCGCACTATCTCTTTCATGAATGTGGGCACTCTACAGACTTTGTCTTACAATGTATTACTTCAAATACCTAAGAGTAAAAAGAAAAATCCCTGGAAACAAAAGAAGTGACAAAAAAGAAAAAGTGACAGCAAAACCCTGAGTCTCAGAATAGTAGCTTATGCAAGAGCATATTGTACATGTCATGGGGTAAATCAGACCAGCTGAATCCCTATCTTAGAAAAGCTTTCTCCTAGTAGACAATAAAGAGAACCTCACTCAGGACTTTAACTGACATTTTTCTCATGTATTCAACACTATTAGCCAACTGAATTAAAAGAAAATGGGTGCTGGCAGGCAACTCTACTGATCTGCCTTTCTTTAGCAATAATTACCGACCAGGGCTAAAGACACTGAGAAGAACTGGAAGGAAAGCAGATGCACCAAAGGCACTGTGTCAAGTAATATATGAGATGTGTTCAGAAATGAATGAGTTATTCCAGAGCCATACAAACAAGTCAATCTCTTTACTGGAGAGGCATACCCCTCATATGTATGTTATTCAAATATACTAACACATGAAAGATCACATCACCTTGTTTATGGATACATTTAATATCCCTTACCCTTCCCGACTTTCAAAACATAATAGTATACAAAATATAAAATATCTTAAATATTTATAAAAATCGCAAGAAAAAAATAGAACGTATGAAAATATCTTTATCTGAGTTCTCCCTCATTGTTGAGAGGCAGCTTAGTTTGCCTTGAGTTCATAACTGTTGAGTGGGTAGGAGTATGCCCTGCCTAATACTATTCTGTCCCGGAGGAGCTTAAATAAAACATAGTAGTTGCAGAAGAGGATGAGAGCCATGGAAAGTGTGTGGTTCCACTTCTCTGACCGCAGCAAGGAATAGAGTTGGTAGAAGACGACACTGCCCTCAATAAGGATAAGCAGATTTAACAGCCTTAATGGTCGATGAAATAGGAACTGTAAGGAAAAAGCAAAACGTTATTTCATAGAAAAGACTATAGTTATTCTTACATCATTTTTCTACAATAATTTCATATTTACAGGTTCCCATGTGTAATAACAAATAGTTCTGCTTACTGAATCTCAATCAGGCTAATTTTAGCTATAGAGATCCAAACTTTTTCCTTTTTGTGCACGGAATGATAAAATCAATTTTATTTCAGTGCCCCCGAGACATAAAAAGAGATTATGCTGAAAAGAATATTGACCTAAAAAGATTTTTCTTAGATTATATCTTAGGTACATATTTTATTTAAGATAACCAAAAGTTGGGCGGTGCTTGTGGCTCAGTGAGTGGGGTGCCAGCCTCATATACTGAGGGTGGCGTGTTCAACTCTGGCCCCGGCCAAACTGCAACAAAAAATAGCTGGGCACTGTGGCAGGTGTCTGTAGTCCCAGCTACTTGGGAGGCTAAGACAAGAGAATTGCCTAAGCCCAAGAGCTGGAGGTTGCCGTGAACCGTGATGCCACAGCCCTCTACCGAGGGTGACAGAGCGAGACTCGGTCTCTAAAAGAAAAAAAAAAAGAAAAGATAACCTAAAGTACATTTATCTAAGACAGAGGTTGAATAAAGGACCAAATGGGAAATATTTTAGGTTCTGCAAATTAAGAGGCAAAAACTAAGGATATTATGTAGATAGGTACTTATATAAAACTTACAACCATTTAAAAAAGTAAAAACCATTCTTCACTTCTGGGTTAAGACATAAACATCAACATTCAGACAAGTTTGGGGAAACAGGGAAGTTACAAGTTGAATAGCAATAAAATTGTTTCTTAATTTATCATTAAACTCTTTACCCACCATGGTCACTGACCAAAATCATCCTCTATACCACATACTTCTGCTGCTTATTTACTTATTTTTTTCTGAATATTGAGAACTAGGGTACGCAAAGACAAGATAAAGAAAGGAAAAATGAGTCAGAATTACACAGACTATTTTCACTCCCACCAAATTCTTCATTTTAAGAGGCTAAATCCTGGTTTACTAATAAAAAACTACTATGAATAGAAGATATAGGCCATAGGTTGCAAAGGAACATTATCTAGCAATTCAGCTTAACCAATTCAGCTTAATCTTACAATTCAGTCTAGTCCTAAATTTAGATGAAGACAGACTGCAATAATGTCAGTGTTTCAGATTTAAAAGAATTAATTTAGATGGAATTTAGATCTCAGAGCTTATATCTGAGAACAAAGACAAATTATCATGACAGCTCTAAAAGGTGCGCCGGGTTCAGGAAGAAGAAAATGTTTAATCCAGAGGCTAACAGCTATAGGTAAAAGGCACATTTCAAATGCATGTTCTCAAACTTCAAGGTGCCAAATAATCATTTTCAAATATGTAAATACTGAAAATTCCTGGAATCATACAGAGATTTTCGTTCAGAAGGCTGGGACCCAAGCCCCAAATCATTGTTTTTCAAGAGTGGGCCAGGTGATTTTTATGTAGATAGCCAAATGACCACCTTGAGAAACACCAATTTAACTATCTATGCATCATGTAAATCAGGAATACGTTAACTTGCTTAATCTTTCTTCTACAGATTTCACCTGATTCTTCAGCTGTCCAGCGTTGACAAGGAAAATACTTACTTTTCAAGCAGAAAATTCTAATGAAATACTTGGCTATTACAGGTAGGTTTTAAGGGGACTGTGGGGACCAACAAAAAAGTCCTTAATGACCTAAAGAATTCAGCTGGCTGAATTAAATATTCTATGTAGAAATCAACTGCTTATGTAGTTGTTACTTAAGTCCATTCTTCCATCTTAAGGAAATTCCACTGGAGTCAAAGAGATGCTTACAGTTTTCTCATTCAAGAACTTTCCCTCCCCATATTCCTCCCAATGCCCACCTTCCCTTGCGATGGCATTTATTATTATTACTGGGAAGCATTACCAAGTTCCCAGTATTTAATTGAAAGGTCCCTTAGTGACAAACACCCACAGACCCAGAAAGTCCATGCACCCTCACAAAGAACGGGGAGAGACAGAGGGCAAAAAGGATGCAAGTGTCTCAAAAAAAGATGTTCAATTCTTTTTTTAGAAAATGATCTCCATTTAAAGGCAATGCACTGCACTATGGACATATTTACTGAGAACAGTCCCCTGTATGTGCATCTTCTCTTCCCCACTCCCATTGGTCTGTTGGCCTTTTTTTTTTTTATTTTTTTTTTTGAGACAGAGTCCTACTGTGTCACCCTCAGTAGAGGGCTATGGTGTTGCTGCTCACAGCAGCCTCCAATTTGTGAGCTTAAGCGATTCTCTTGCCTCAGCCTCCCAAGTAGTTGAGACTACAAGTGCCCGCCACAACGGCCAGCTATTTTTAGTCATACTTGTCATTGTTGTTTAGCAGGCCCAGGCCAGGTTTGAACCATCAGCCCCAGTGTATGTGGCCTGCGCCCTAACCACTGAGCTATGGGTGCTGAGCCTGGCCTTTCTTTTACAAGTAAATACTTCTGCCTCCAGAATTTCTGGAAAACTTTCTGAAAGACCAACCTGAACAAAAACCAAGGCATGAGTTCAAATGGGACAGAAGCTGGATTTAGTAGGTACTTATTGCTTTTTCCTTTTCTAACTTTTAAGCCTTTTTTCCTTTTAATCCAGGTAAAAGGCCACAGCTCAGGGTATTTCCCTGTTTTCCAAAGGGAAAGTTAAGGTATTTTAAGGAGATAATATTTATAACAAATGCCAAAAAGTAAAACCACACTATCACTATATTAAATATCACTTAAGGACACAGAGATACTATATGCCTTAAGATACCCCTAAACCAAAGTACTACAAAATAAAAACTGTAAGATAAAAAACAAAGTCTTAGGTAATTGCCTACTTATTTCACATAATACTAGATTCAACAAATTCCAATGTGACTAAATGAATCAGTCAAGCTACTGAAACTGGAATAATGATATATGACCTTTTAACTGCCTTTCAGAAGACATTTCCAAAGGACAGGGGCTACTGTTATAGTACTAGCAATAACTGCCATGAATTACTTTCCTAATATGTGCTATACTCTGTGCTAGGTGCATACACATACACTGGCCTCCTAACACTTACCCCTATGCTTATGTTTGAAAATAAGTAAGCGGTACTTGCATAAAAGCGGGCATGGGATACATCTGAAGGCACTGCCACGTTGTAAGGCCCCATGGCTCTATATAAACATCTGCTGTGCCGCACCAGCACCCCTTGAGGCCATATTGTATTTTCTGACCAACTAAGGGAAAAAGAAATGCAGTGTTAGCATATTGTCAATTACAGATAAGATAGTATCTGGCAAGACCAGCTATATTTCTATGAAGGGACTGAATACTCAAGGCTTCATCTGTCTGAATTCTGAAAATATAGTAATTCCATGGTCAAACTGGAAATAGTTAAGAAACAATTTGTTATTATAACTTTATTACTATATAGTACAGAGGCTACAAAACGATATAGTTAACTCAAGTGTTGAAGACTTAAGAGACTTAGAAGAATAAGCAAATATAAATGCATAGGTAAGGCATCTAATGAGCCAGAAAATAGAGTGTAAGTAGGTGGATTGTCATCGTCATCTCAGGTAAGCAGAGTCTACTGGCGGAAATGCAAAAGGGAATACACAAGAAGAGAAAACTGATGGAAATCAGAGTAGGAGGGAAATTAACACACTGTCAAACTAGCAGGACATGTGCTGCAGAATTATATCCCCCAAAGCAACAGAAAATCAGTTTGCTTATCACAGAGTTCAAACACCTCACAAATGTGAGAAGATAGACAGGAGAACACAGAGAAACACAACATATAAACAGACTTTTCTTTTTACCACTTTCTTGATCTATTTTTACAGAGGTTTCTCTAGGGAAAAGAAGTTAAGGAAGAAGCAGTTTCATTCTTTCCAGCATCAACGTAATGGAGCTGGGGTGGGGTTGGGGATCTTCAGGTTAAGCTTTTAAAAAAAAAAAACTAAGTGAATTCATTTCTTCCTCATTTTGAAAGGTTAGTTTCCTAGGGTAAGAACTGGGACAGCAGTTTAGATTTGTTAAAAAAAAAAAAAAAAAAATTCTAGCACCCTGAAGCTTTCCCAGTTCAGAAAATGTTCCACCGGCCTTGCTCACACTTACCAGCATCAAAGTGATGATACACCTCATGGCCATGTGCCATCAGTAGCCTGAAGATGTACAGTACTAGTACTGTGGATTGTATTTTCAATTTTTATTGAAATCTGTCCTTTGCCCACAGTCGGGTTTCTTTTCAGCCTGGCCCAATCTCTTTCAGTTCCTGGGCTTGAAGGCCTGTGCTAATCTGTATCAGACATCAAGGCAGATAATTGAAGGGAGAACTCTGAGGGGAAGAGGGGAAGGGAAAGTCACCTCAATCTCTCCCACTTAATTAGGAAAAAATTTCTAGGAGATGAAATTTGTGAAACGTTCAAATTATAAAAGGGGAGAAGATGAAGATGTTCGGGTCTGAGAGCAAAGTATGATGACAGGCTCAGAAGTGAAAAAACAAAAAGGTTCAAAAGTTAGCTCCTGGATAACAGGCCATGCAGAGAAATGACAAATAAGGGGATATAATGAGAAGGATACTTTGAGAGAACTCACAGTCAGAGACAGTTCTCATTTGAATACGGGAGAAACAGGGAAATATCTGGTAAGAAAAGAAAAAAATAGCAAAAAGTATAGGCAAGGAAAATTACTAGAACAAATCTGCATGTATTAGAAAACAAATGAGAGAAGCAAATTCCAGCTGTCTAAGATGAGTTGCTAGCAACTATTTAGCTGTGGAAAAGAAGATGAGAAAATAAATATTAAAGTGTTCTAAAAAGAATTCAAAATATATCAAGACTCTCTAAAGTTGGGCAAAAGGGTAAGACTCAAAGAGAATTCCAAGGTACAGCTTGGGAGACAAATTATATACTCTAAAGTGACTGGGCAGCTGAAAAGTAGAAGGCATTTAAGGAAGTGCTGGGGGTGGTGGTGGAAATGAGTTAATATCCCCTGCGTTCGGTTTAGCATGATGACAAGCATCCATGTAGACAAAAACTAAAAATTAAATGTTCAAAGCCAAGAACAAGAATGACATAAAGAGCAAATAAACATGATCAGCAGCATGTAGAAAAGTGTTACGTGATTTTACCCTTTATCCTACTCACATGTGCTGTGGAGCATTGCTGTAGGACCCATGTTCAAGCTTCTGCCACTTGCCCAGGTGAGCAGCTGATTTATGTAGCAAGTCACAGTATTTGGATGGCAGCAGTTGCGTGGTGAGCATGACAAAAGCATTGATCCATACCATAATGAGGTGTTCGCATGACCAGCGCATATCATAGTACTGGGTACTCTGGAAGAAATCAGAAGAGACAGAAATGATCTGTGCCCTGGCAAACAGAGGCACGAATGGGTGCGTGTACATATGCCCTGCAGACAAATGCCACACTGAGTCACACATGCACTGGTTGTCCTCCTGTCCGTGCAGAAAGTTCAAGAGCAGAGTCCTCCAAAATCCTTCAACCTGACTCTCTGGCTGTATGAGTTAGGGCTGGGAGGGAGAGGCAATTATATTTTAAGTGTTTCCTTTCTAGAAGAACTGAGTGCTCTCTGAAGGGCCACTCCGGCTGCAGAAGTACTTCTGAATGAGTGAAAGAGGAAGGGCACTAAAATGTCCCAAAAGATTTTGGGCCCAAGTGACATCCAGATCATTTTTCTTTTCTATTGAAGTAAACTGAAGTTTAGATAAAGGTTAGTTTAAATTCAAGGAAACTCCCGATAAGCATGTCAAGATTAACCATAGCAAGCTGAATTCTTTTGAAACTTTGGTCTTTTTAAGCTACCAGATACTGATTCTGTTACAAGTATGTTTGTATTTTCCCCAGAAAATAAAAAAAATTTTAAAAAGGAAAGAAAAGAAAAAGAAAGAAAAGAAAAAATAGGGGAGGGGAGGGACCACCACGGGTGCATCACATATATGAAAATACCTATCCGCCAACCAGGAGCGGTATTAGTGCACTCCAGATGCAGCCGAACTCCACCATCCAGGCTGCCAAAGGGGAGACAGAGAAAAGGGGGATTAAACAAGAAATACCCAGTGTATATAATTCACACACAAATCCAGGAGGCACATAAAAGCAAGATAACCACTTACCTTCACAAAACACAGGGGGAGAAATGCAACATAGTAGGCACTGAAGAGGGAGTTGAAGAGAACTTCTTTGATTCTGTGGTTGAAATCTGCTTTTAGACATTCTACTTCATTGCGAATGAGGTCTGGAGACAAAGGGCAGCTGTGGGTGGGGATGGGCGTGGCATTATTAAATTGCTCTTTTAGAGACTCCAGCAATAAGGAGAGAAAGTCTTTGGATTTGGCCAAGCCACCCACAGTTGAGGAACCTTCCTCTACCGCCTGGTGCTGGACCATATAGTTATAGTCTGTGAGAAGAAGATGAGCTCTACTATCTTGATGAAAACAGCAGAGGGGAACATAAACACCAAACCTGTAAAACAAGTTGAATATGAAAATGAGAACCTAGATACCACTTAGTATCAAATCTTATAACTATGTCAACAAAATGGTCCACTAGAATAGACTTACACTCAAATTCTTGGACTCAAGCTATCCTTCCTGCCTCAGCCTTCCACGTAGCTGGGACTACAGGTGCCCAGCTACATTTTCTATTTTTAGTAGAGATGGGGTCTCAATCTTGCTCAGGGTGGTCTCAAACTCCTGAGTCAAGGACTCCACCTGCCTTGGCCTCCTAGTGCTAGGATTATAGGTGTGAGCCTCCGTACCCAGCCTCAAAAGGTTTCCAACTGACTTTTCCCAGATCCACCAAAGAAATCACTGTTTATGGTAGCTATATAGCCTTACAATATGTATGTCTTAAATACTAAGTACTGAAAGTGAAAATTACTACTTGATCTGTGGGTTGCAAAATGGGTAGTGTGTTATTTGGCATGAAAAAGCACTAATCTTGTACATCTCCATTAGAGCCTTTGGGTGACTAGTTACATTTATTAGTGAGTAGTATAATATATTGAAAGGAATCTTCTTTTCTGAGCAGTAGGTCCCAACAGTAGTCTTGAAATATTTGGTAAAATTATGTTATAAAGAGATGTACTGTCATTCAAGGCTTTGTTGTTGTTTATTTATAGAGCACAGGCAAAGTAGATTTAACATAATTATTTAACATAATTTAACATAATTCCTAGGGACCTAGGAATTTTAAGTCACCAGCAGCATTAGCCGTTAACAAGAGTCAGCCAATATTCTTTGAAGCTAGGCCTTGACTTCTCCTCTCTAGCTAAGAAAGTCTTAGATGGCATCTTCTTCCAATATACAGTTGTTTCATATCCATTAAAAATCTATTGTTCAACATTAATAATCTTAGTTAGATCTTCTGGATACTTACTTCACCTTGTACTTTGTTATGGGACAGTTTCTTTCCTTAAACCTCATGAACCAACCTCTGCTAGCTTCAGACTTTTCTTCTACAGCAGTGGTTCTCAACCTTCCTAATGCTACAGCCCTTTAATACATTTCCCATGGGTCCTGACCCATAGGTTGAGAACTGCTGTTCTACAGCTTTATCACCTCTCTTAGCCTTCATAGAATTAAAGAAAAATAGGACCCTGTTCTGGATTAGGCTTTGGCTTAAGGAAATGTTGTGGATGGTTTGATGTCCAAACCACTGAAACTTTCTGTATACTAGCAATAAGTCTCTTTCTCTTTCTTGACATTCATGTGTACACTGGAGTAGTATTCTTAATTTCCTTCAAGAACACTTTCTTTGCATTCACAACTTGGCTAACTGTTTGGCCTGGCCCACCTGGGCTTTTGATATGCTTTCTACACCAAATTTAATCACGTCCAGCTTTTCATGTAAAGTGAGCACATGCCGTTGGGAAAACAATGCTGATAGACTTGCTTGGTGTGGGGTTGCCACAAACATTTAGTTTGTAAAAAGGCACTGTGAAGCACAATAAAACAAAGTGCAATAAAATGAGGCATGCCTATATTTACCCTTTTTACTTTTTACAAGAGTGTACAAAAAAAAAAAAGAGTATACAGACTGTATGACTCTATTTACATAAAGTTTAGAACAGGCAAACTAACCTGTGGCAGAAAATAATCCAAACAGTTGTCACCTCGGGGGAGATAAATGTGGGGGTTTGATGGAAAAGTGGAATGAAGAAATCTGAAGTAGTAGTAATGTTCTGTATCTTGACAGAGGTTTAAGTTAAACAGGTACATTTACATTTATCAAAACTCAGCCAATTTACACAGGACTTGTGAATTTTATTGCTTATGAATTTTAATCTCAAAAGAAAAAACTATAGACAAATATCAAGCTCTAGTTAATGCATATGCTGAATTATTTGGAGGAAGTAAACCAATGTCTGAAATTTAACTTTGAAATGTACCAAAAATAAGATGGACTGATAGAGGGATAGATGATGGATAGACAGATATGTATTATGCAATTATAATAAAACATTAATAGGAAGAATACAGATGGGGATTACACTGGTGTTTAGTGTAATCAACTTTTTTTTTTTTTTT
>NW_003852484.1:6161184-6163935 GCF_000181295.1 Otolemur garnettii | reverse complement strand
AGGAGTTGGAGGTTGCTGTGAGCTGTAATGCCACGGCACTCTGCCCAGGGGGACAGCTTGAGGCTCTGTCTCAAAAAAAAAAAAAAAAAAAACTAGGTATAGCAAGAAATTAACAATAACTAATATAAAACATAACAATTCTGGGCTCCACGCTTGTAGCTCAAGCGGTTAAGGCACCAGCCACATACATCACAGCCAGAGGGTTTGGATTCAGCTATGGGGCCTGCCAAACAATAATGACAACTACAACCAAAAAATAGCTAGGCATTCTGGTGGTCGCCTGTAGTCCCTACTTGGGAGGCTGAGGCAAGAGAATCGTTTAAGCCCAGGAGTTGGAGGTTGCTGTGAGTAGTGATGCCACAGCACTCTACCCAGGACAACAGTTTGAGGCTCTGTCTCAAAAAAACAAACAAACAAACAAACAACAACAACAGAACAATTCTAACAATATATACTGTTCACAATTTCGTGGACAGATTTATTCTTACCTTAAATCTTAACCACATCAGCAAGATTTTTTTGTCTTTACTTATTGAGTTCTTTTTACCTTTGGAAGTACTTTACACAGCCTCTTTGGCATATCTGAATTACCAGCATCACTGATCTTGCACTCTGAGGCAAGATTAAGTAAAATAAAGATTACTTGAACACAAGTGTAGTTATATGGTGACAGTCAATCTGATAACTAAGTTGGTTACTAAGTGACTAATAGGCAGGAAGCATGAGCAGCATGAATATGCTTGACACATGAGTCCCATACCGGATGGCACAAAGTGGGACAAAGAGATTTCCTTATGCAACTCAGAAAACGACGTACAATTTAAAACTTATAAAGCGTATATTTTGTAATTTTCCATTTCAGACCTTGGATAATTGTGGGTAACTGAAACCATGGAAAGTAAAACAGTGGACAAGGGGGACTACCGTACTATACTTCTGTTATATGAACTCAAAGATCAAAGAAACATGACTAACCAAACTAACATCCAAGAGTTAAGGCTGAGCCAGTCCATTCAACTAAAATTAACCACCAGTCCAATACTGGTAGTACCAGTAGCCTTTATTTGGTGAATAGAGATAATTAAAATATTCTCCACTGGTAAAATAGAAACATATTCCAGGTTTCCTTGGACATTCCTGGTTGATGCCTGTTATTCCAACTATACCTCAGTTCAGGAAACAAAATACATGATTATCACACCCACAGGTTCTCCAATTATGTTAACTCTTGGTTTATATTTGAAGAATTTCATTTCTTCTTTTATAGTATCATGTATACAATCCAAATAACTTCTGAACATATAGTGATAAAATGATAAAACCGGAGTACTCACGGGTAGCCAAGGAAAAGGAGATTGAGGACTGAATGGCTTCGAAAGAGATTGACGAGGGTCCAACAAAGTACCCATCCACACAAAGTGAGTAGTACCAAGCGGGCTGATATTAGAACCATGTAGTGAATCATTGATGCTGCACCTGCCTTAGTAGCCTGAAAGTTTGGAAGCACCAAAGGAAAATTTTATAAATAATTTCATTCAAAAGTAATACAACTCCCTCATAGAACTCAAATTAGACCACCTATTTGATCCTGCAATCCCACTACTAGGCATCTACTCAGAAGGAAAAAAAAAATCATTTTACCATAAGGATATCTGCACTAAACTGTTTATCACAGCTCAATTTACAATTGCCAAAAAGTGGAAACAATCTAAATGCCGACCAACCCAGGAACAGATTAACAAGCTGTGGTATATGCATACCATAGATTACTATTCAGTCATTAAAACATGGAGACTTTACATCTTTTGTATTGGCCTGGAAAGAGATGGAACACATTCTTCTTAGTAGTGTGACAAGAATGGAAAAGCAAGAATCCAATGTACTCAATACTAATGTGAAGCCAGTAGATGATCTAATACATTCCCACACAAGAGAAAAACTCAAAGCAATGCAAGGTGGGGGGAGGGGAAACAAAGAAGTGGGGAGAAGGTAGGAGGGAGAAGGATGGGTGAGCTCCCACTTAATGGGCACAATGTTAGGATGTATGGCACACTTCTAGGGGGTAAAGCACAATTATAAGAGGGACTTTACCCAAAAATGCAAACACTGTAGCCTAATTCTTTGTACCCTCAATGATCCTGAAACAATAATTTAAAAAAAGAACCAAGTATATTTTGTAAACAAAAAAAAAATTTAATAAAAGTAATACAACTCAAAGGACTTAGGTTTAGTGAAGCTAAAATGTGTCTAAAAGGAGACAGCACAGTGACTCACACCTATAATCCTACAACTCTGGGAGACTGAGACAGGTAGATTGATTGCCTGAGCTCACAGGCTGGAGACCAGTCTGAGCCAGAGCAAGACCTCATCTCTAAAAATACCAGGCACTGTGGGCAGCTCCTATAGTCCCAGCTACTCGAGATGTTGAGGCAAGAGAATTGCTTGAGCCTAAGAGTTTGAGATTGCTGTGAGCTATGATGCCACAGCATTCTACTGAGAGTGGCAAAGTGAGACTGTCTCCCAAAAATAAATAAATAAATAATGAAAAAGAAAAAGGAAAGATTGTCCCATTCCATCTTATCTCCCTAAATAGTAACTTGTCCAGGGACAGTTAATCATTTCCTCATTGTACCCTCACAGTGCCTTATAATCTCCTTAAGTTTATATATATCACCTCATTTGTTTATAGAGGGGCTTCTCAAAGTATGGTCCATGGACCACATTCATCTTGGGCTGCTTATTTTTTTTTTT
>NW_003852484.1:6152606-6160870 GCF_000181295.1 Otolemur garnettii | reverse complement strand
GCTCACAGCAACCTCCAACTCCTGGGCTCAAGCGAGTCTCTTGCCTCCACCTCCCAAGTAGCTGGGATTACAGGTGCCTGCCACAACGCCGGGCCATTTTTTGGTTGCAGCCGTCATTGTTGTTTGGAGGACCCGGGCTGGATTCGAACCCGCCAGCTCAGGTGTACGTGGCTGGCGCCTTAGCCGCTTGAGTCACAGGTGCCAAGCCAAGGTGTAAATTCTTAACAACTTCCTCTCCAGAGGTAGGGAACAAAATCTTGAGTTAAAAATCTGATTTTAGGGTGGCGCCTGTGGCTCAAAGGAGTAGGGTGCTGGCCCACATATACCGGAGGTGGTGGGTTCAAACCTGGCCCTGGCCAAAAATAAATAAATAAATAAATAAAATTAAAAGTATCATTTAAAAAAAAAAAAAAACAAAAAACCCTGATTTTAATAACTTAGCAGGTGATTTTTATGTACATAAAAAGAGGGCGAACTACTAGTTTATCTGTCTTACTTCCCACCAGACTATAAGAGCCTCAACAGCAGCAATAATATTTACATTTTTTGAACCCTCACCTATAATCTATTTGCTAATTAATGTTTAATATGTTACTGAAATTTAAGAAAAATCATATCTTCTTTGACAGACCCCTACATATTTTTCTTAACTTTTGTAAACATGGAAATAATGATCACTTCCAATTCTTTACATTACAGCTGTTCAAATATTCTTCTTTAATCCCAAATCTTTAAAACTGACCAATGTGGTAATATTGTAATAAGTACTTGTCAAAAATTGAAGTTGTGCAATTCCTTTTTTTTGGAGACAAAGTCTCACTCTGGCACCCTTGGTAGAGTGCTGTGGCATCACAGCTCAAACTCAAGCAATCTTCTTGCCTCAGCCTCCAGTAGCCAAGGACTACAGGTGCCCACTATAATGCCTGTTCTTTTTTTTTAATTTAAATTTTTTTTTCTTTCTTCCTTTAGGGATTCTCTTGCTCTCTTGTCCCCCAAGTAGCTGGGATTACAGGTGCTCACCACAATGTCTGTTTTGGTTTTTTTTTTTAGTAGAGATGGGGTCTCACTCTGGCTCACTGAGGCTCATGCTGGTCTTCCACTAGTCTCAAACTCAGCTGATCTCAGGTGATCCACCTGCCTCAGCTTCCCACAGCGGTGGGACAACAGGCGTGAGCCACCATGTCCAGTCCTTTTTTTTTTTTTTTTTTAAGAGACACGGTGTCGCTCTTGCTTAGGATGACCTTGAATTCCTGAGCTCAAGCAATCTACCCATTCAGGCTCCCAGAGTGCTAGGATTAAAGGTGTGAGCCACTGCACCCGACCTGTAATGCTATTTTCTTTCAAAAATGAACTAGGAAGGACAAGCAAAAAAAGTGTAGGGGAAAAACAGTGGATGCCTATAACCTCTAAAAGAGCCATATCAGAACTCAGAAAGAGGAAGTAAGTCCCTGGAATCAACAGTACATGGGAGGGAATAAGTCACTTCTCAGGTCTCTCCTACATACCCATTTCTTAGTTGACAGAATGTATTATACAGTGTACACAATAATACATGCAATGTATTGTACTGTGTATTATATGTACTACATGGATAGTAATATACACAGTAGAATTATTACTTAAAATGCAAAGAAGCAATCAAATCAAACTGCTTAAGCTTTAAACTGTGGAGAGGGCTCCAGCCATTGGAGGGTACATAGTTTCCTATCGCTTCCCTGATAAATAAATCATGCCAATCTACCTCACATGTCAGAGCCTATGGAAATTCTTTCAGTCACTAGAGTTATTCCATTATCTCCAATCTCAGAAGTTCAGGGTTAGAAACAAAAATGATTGTTTCTGCTCAATATCACAGAGCATTAGCGCTTGAATTTATTAATTATGCCTTATTCCTGAACCCAGGGTCCTAACCACTGAGCCAAATGGGACAGACCCTTTACCAGGTTTTGGGGACACAGTGGTGAACAAAACCGTCTTTGTGAAGCTGGCCAACTAAGAAAAGCACATAGTAAACTTAGATTTAGACAATTATTTTTATAATTATGATAAGAGCTAAGACAAAGAGTAGGCTGCTATGGAGAGCAAATAACAAGATATCCCAACCTAGAAAGGGCTTCCTTTAAAAAGTGGCATTTAAGCTGAAACCTAAAAGATAAGCAACAGTTAGCCAGATGAAGAGAAAAAAATAGGGCGGCACCTGTGGCAGAGTGGGTCGCCAACCTCATATACTGAGGGTGGCAGGTTCGAGCCCAGCCCTGGCCAAACTGCAACAAAAAAATTGCCGGATGTCGTGGTGGGCTCCTGTGGTCCCTGCTGCTAGGGAGGCTGAGGCAAGAAAATCGCCGAAGCCCAAGAACTGGAGGTTACCGTGAGCTGTGATGCCACAGCACTCTACTGAGGGTGACAAAGTAAGACTCTGTCTCTAAAAAAAAAAAAAAAAAAACATAACACTTTGTTAAATGAAAAGTATAGCATATAAACGTATATAAAGATGTCTCAAATATATTAAGATAAATATAAACATATAAAATCTTTATATGGAAATAAACATTAGATGGGAATATACCAAAATGTGGTCCTCAATAATAAGACTGCAATTTTTTAATTTTCTGCTTTATATTTTAGTGTTTTCCAAATTTTTTTGCAATAAAAGGCACTACTATTCTATTTAGAAAAACAATTGTAAAAAAGGGAGTTGTTTCAGGGTGGTGAACAAATAGTTGCATTTATTTCTGGTCTTGCAGACCAAGTATAGAAGCAGAGCTGGTCTGGAAGTGAACAAACAGAGTCTACCTCCCTAAATAGTATCTAGCTTTTGGAATTAATAACCTCCACCCTTTCCTTAAATGTGATTAGTCCTTCTCAGGGTAGGAATCCTTTCTGTGATACAAGCAAAAACAGAAGGCAAATATATTTTAATGGATGGAAGGAAAAATGATTTATGATGGGTTTTATCCATCTAATTTATATATTTTAAGGAGATAGTCATCATACAGCTTTTCAAAATTTTTGGGTAGGTAATATGTTAACATCAGTCAAAGTACAAAAGTATAATTGTAGTGAAAGGCTTTCCACCTGCTGCTTCTATCTCATACCACCAACTAAGCAGCCTGGTATTAGTTTATATGTCCTTCTAGGGACAATTTACTCATTCAAAAGAAAATAAATTTTGTTCCCTCCATCTGCCTTATTTTAAACACTGTTCTGTACCTTACTTTTTCATATTTTTATTATCTTAAAAGTTGGCTAGGTGCAGTGGCTCATGCCTGTAATCCAGCACTCTGGGAGGCCAAATCAGGTGAATTGCCTTAGCCAGGAGTTCAAGACCAGCCTGAGTAAGAAGCAAGACTATCTCTACTAAAAAAATGGAAAAACTAGCCACACGTTGTGGCAGGCACCTGCAGTCCTAGTTACTTGGGAGGCTGTGGCAAGAAGATTGCTCAAGTCCAGAATTTGAGGTTGCTGTGAGCTATGACATCACAGCACTCTATCCAGGGCAACAGAGTGAGACTGTCTCCAAAAAAAAAAAACCAACTTGGAGGTCACTACATGAACACCTTTTCATCTTTTTTAATGACTAGGTGCTTGCTATACCATTACGGGTAGGGCAACGGCCACATACTGAGGCTGGCAAGTTCGAACCCAGCCCGGGCCAGCTAAAACAACGACAACTGCAACAACAACAACAAAAACAGCCGGGTGTTGTGGCAAGCACCTGTAGTCCCAGCTACCTGGGAAGCTGAGGCAAGAGAATAGCTTAAGCCCAAGAGTTTGAGGTTGCTGTGAGCTGTGACTCCAGGACACTCTACCCACAGCAACAGCTTGAGACTCTGTCTCAAAAAGAAAAAAAAAAATTAAATTAAAAAAAATTCTGTTATTAATGGACATTAAGGTAGTTTTAAGCCTTTGATTAAAATATCTACTCAAATGTTCTGTTCCCAGTAATTGCAAGATCTTTAGAAAATAGCTAATACGCTCTCCAACTAAGGCTGTGCAAAAGCTGCTTAACTATTGTTAAGCCTTTGAAATTGCCTTTGCAGCAACAGGGTAGAAACCTCAGTGGTGAAGAATTTACACGCTAAATGGATATATTAATTTTTTTTTTTATTTGAGACAGAGTTTCACTATGTCGCCCTGGGTAGAGTGCTATGGCGTCACAGCTCACAGCAACCTCAAACTCTTGGGCTTAAGTGATTCTCTTGTCTCAGCTTCCCAAGTAGCTGGGACCACAGATATCTGCCACAACACCGGGCTATTTTTTTTGTTGTTGAGGTTGTCATCATTATTGTTCAGCTGGCCAGGACCGGGGTTCGAACCCACCAGCCTTGGTATATGTGGCCGTCGCCATAACCACTGTGCTACGGGTGTCCAGCCTGGACACATTAATTTAAGATACACAAGAAGCATTTCTTGGCTCAGCACCTGTAGCTCAAGTGGCTAGGGTGCCAGCCACATACACAAGCTGGAGGGATTGAATCCAGCCAGGGCTCGCAAAACAATAATGACAACTATTAAAAACCCCCCCCCCCAAAAAAATAGCTGGGTGTTGTGGCAGTCGCCTGTAGTCCCAGCTTAGGAGGCTGAGGTAAGAGAACTGCCCAAGAGTTTGAGGTTGCTGTGAGCTGTGACTGCATACTACCTAGGGTGACAGCTTGAGACTCTGTCTCAAAAAAAAAAAAAAGCATTTCTAAGTAACTGAGGGGATGAAACAAAATCATACCCTGTTCTAAGAGATGTAAACATAAGACTCCACTGAGATCCTCTAAAGAAAGAAAACACTTTCTCAATATATCCAAAAATAAGCTTCTGTTTTCCCACACCTAAATAAAGAACCTGAAAGAAAAGGTTACAAAAACAGCCTTTCCCATTGTGAAAAACAAATAATCTTACCACCAGGGTTTTTCAGTTGACTTCAAATGGCTTTCAGATCATGATTTAACATCTCTAATTATTCTGTGCTTACAGAGATAAGTTTTCTGAAAATCAGAGCTTATGTACAAAAGGACTTTTCATGTTTGTAATGTTATGTAAGAAAAAAGTTGACTCTCAATAATCTGATCCTAAAATTATATAATATATATGTGATTTTTAAAATATCTAAGATTATGACTATATAAAATTTTATACTGGATCATAAATTACAAGATTAAAATTATTATCCACTTTAGCTAACTTGACATTTTTGGTTTTGTAATCATTTAGGACACAAGATAACAAAATCTTAACAAAGCACATTTTTCTCTTATTGGCATTTACAAATATATAAAAAATTATACCACTGGCCATCTCTAACAACTTTTAATTTTAAAAAGATCATTTTAAGCTGGGTATTGTGGTGTGCACCTGTAATCCCAGCTACTCTAAAGACTAAGGTGGGGAGACCTTTTCAGGTCAAGAGTTTGAGACCAGCCTGGACAACAGAGTAAGACCCTATCTCTAATAAACGAATGAATGAATTAATGAACAATAAAAGATCATTTTAATATTCCAATTCTTTCCTCTTCTGCCCACTAAACTTAGGTAGGTTCTAATCCTATGCACATTTTGACACTGCCTTTTTAAAAATTCTAAGTTTTAATAAACTCAAATGTTTCTTGCTAACACTCTCTATAAATGGTATAAAAACAATATTAAGTGGAAGTTACCTCAAAGTGAATGTTTTAGATGCAAATGTATCCATACAGATGACTCTTCATGGTAATGGTTATCTGACATTCATCCCATTTTAAAAGAACTATTAAAATTTTCAAAAGTGTACTAAAAAACTTGGAAGCTAACAATAAGTTCCTACTTGACAAAGGAGATTTCTAATAGTTCCTGTGAGTTATTTCAAACTTGAATTTTAAATATATTGCAGGAAACCTTTTTAAAAGTATTGGTACTACTCGCATGGATGTAAAGAAATCAACTTAACAGTTTTATCACATTTATATTTGGACATTTCACATTTTCAAATTGAACTCAATCTAGTAACTAATTCTAGCTAGTAACTAATTCAAGTGATAGCATATAGTGAATGAGCTGTTACCTCTGAGATGAGGGCCCATACAAGCCTCCTTGCAAGCATCACTGTGATGAATGCTGCCAGGTGATAATCAATGAGATGAAAATTCTATAAGAGAAACAAATAACTACATCAGAAAGAAATATACTGTATATCCAGCTGGGACTACTACACCATAGAGGTTACCCCTCAAAAGATCTTCCACAGATCCCTTTACCCTTAGTAACTACGGGAATTTGACAGATCCTGAAGAGACCACCTACCTTCTCCATTCATGACACATTGCTTTAACTTTCCAAACACTATTTTAAACTATCTGGAATGTATTCTTCTCCTTTTTTGAAAGTTTACTGTATTAAAAGGAAAAGATTGTAGCTTTGGGTTAATAAGCAGTAACCTGCAGAATTATAGCAAGAATAATTCATATAAAATGCCATATTTACAATAGCCAAATTTAATGCATCAGCTGGGATTCCCAGTCTTCAGAAGTTACTATTGTTGGTCTCTTCATGCAAATTTATGTTAACCTAACTGGGCATCTACTAAACTCTCTCCTTAGTTAGTACATCAATTACATTCATTTAGTCTTTTTTCCTAACTTGATTTAGAACTATCCCTTATATCTGAGCTTTTCTTCTTTTATAGAAGAAAAGGTAATAAATAACATTACCTAGATACTATCTATGGTTTCTTCTAGTCCTAAAGCAGTATACATGTGTATAACTGTGGTAATAAACAAATGAAAAGTCTTTAGCGACAACATTCCAGGAACCAACAAAATTGGTATGCATTTTCACTTTGATGGTCAAAAAATCTGTAGGTTTCCACAATTCCTTCCAGAATGAAAAGTTGAATTTCTCAATAAATTAATTTAATAAATATGTACTCAGCACCCACAATGTGCCAGGTACTCTTCTTTATTTTTTTTGAGACAGAGTCTCAAGCTGTCACCCTGGGGAGAATGCCATAGCTTCATAGCTCACAGCAACCTCAAACTCTTGAGCTGAAGTGATTCTCTTGCCTCAGCCTCCCAAGTAGCTGGGACTACAGGTGCCTGCCACAACGCCTGGCTACTTTTGTTGTTGTTGTTGCAGTTGTCATTGTTGTTTTAGCTGGCTTGGTCCAGGTTCAAACCCACCAATCTCAGTGTGTGTGGCCAGCGCCCTATGCACTGAGCTACTGGAACCACCCTCAGGTACTCTTCTTAACACTAAGGACACAACGCTTAAGAGGATAGCCAAGTTCCTGTTCTTCTGATCTTCCTTTCTATTATAATATGAGAAGGAAAGGGAATGGCAGAGATTACAAGATGTTTCTTCTACCATTACAGTCAAATTTAACTGAGCACTAACGCCTAGCCAACTAAACATTCATTTTCCAGCCTTCCTTGCAAAAACTACCTCTACCCAGGGATGTGTGGAAATGTGATTTGCCTAACTTCCTAAAAGAAGGAGCTGTCTTTCTCCTTGCCTCCTCTTTCCTGCCAGCCAGATGTGATGACAGAATTGCAGCAGCTGCAATTTGGGATAAAGCATGTTGGGGATGTTGACACACTGGCATTATATCACCCACATAAACCTTTCTTTTAATAGGAAATAAGCTTCTGTTTTGTTTTAGTCATCCTGTTACAACAGCTAGAAGGGTGTAGGGAGGTAATAACTGATAAGTGAGTTAAGATTTTTTTCTAATGGGAAGTCATAGGAGTACTTTAGGGAAAGAGTACCACGGTTCTATTTGTATTTTAAAATGACTACTCTGGCTGCTGGATGCAACTTATATCGTAGTGGGATAAGATCTGTTAAAAACCCATAGCTGTTAATTCAGGTGAGAAATGATAAATGATTGAACAGAGTCAGTAGCAACGGAAATGGAATGAAGTGGCCAAATTTCAACTACATTTTAGAAGTAGAACAGCCACACTATCAAGAGAATGACTTGCTACTACTCAGATCATTTCCTTTTCTCTAAGTAGTTTGTATTTTCTAATAATATCCATCCTCCTGAAGTTTGTAGACTCCTCTCTACTCATCCTATTCTCTCAAAATAATGCATATGATTCTAGACGCCTAGTTAATGTCTAGTCTTATTTATGCATCGCCAACCCATCTAAGAACATTTTTTAAAAATTAATTTTAATTTTTTTTTTGAGACTCTCACTTTGTCACCCTTGGTAGAGTGCCCTGGCATCATAGCTCACAGGAACCTCAAACTCCTGGGCTCAAGTGATTCACTTGTCTCAGCCTCCCAAGTAGCTGGGACT
>NW_003852484.1:6150427-6151995 GCF_000181295.1 Otolemur garnettii | reverse complement strand
AACCCGCCACCTGAGGTGTATGTGGCTGGCGCCTTAGCCACTTGAGCCACAGGTGCCGAGCCAAGAACACTTTTTAAATTAAAAGATTTAAGTACCTAGCTTTTCTGTGACAGGTTTGCCGCCAGAACACAGGCATTGTGAAAATTGCCCATACAATCCAAAATGGGAAAGGAAAAGACTCTTATCAAGATGGTCATCATTGGACACATAGATGTGGGCAAATCCACCACTAGCCTTTTGATCTCTAAATGTTGTAGCACTGACAAGTGAACCATCAAAAACTTTGAGAAAACTGCTGAGATGGGGGAGGGCCCCTTCAAGTATGCCTGGGTCCTGGATAAACTCAAGGCTGAGCGTGAGCATGGTATCACCATTGATATTTCCCTGTGGAAATTTGAGAGCAGCAAATATTATGTGACTATCACTGATGCCCCAGGACACAAGAGACTTCATCAAAAACATGATTTCAGGTATATCTCAGGTTGACTATGCTGTCACCTGCTATTAGTGAATTTGAAGCTGGTATCTCAAAGAATGGGAGACCTGTGAGGGTGCCCTTCTGGCTTACATACTGGATGTGAAACAACTAATTGTTGGTGTTGACAAAATGGATTCCACTGAGCGGCCCTACAGCCAGAAGAGATACGAGGAAATTGTTAAGGAAATCTGCACTTACATTTAGAAAATTGGCTAAAACCCTGACACAGTAGCATTCGTGCCAATTTCTGGCCAGAATGGTAACAACATGTTGGAGCCAAATGCTAACAAGCCTTGGTTCAAGGGATGGAAAGTCACCCAGAAGCATGGCAATGCCAGTGGAACCATGCTGCTTTAAATGCTGGATTACATTCTGCCACCAGCTTGGCCAACTGACAAGCCCTTGCATCTGCCTCTGCAGGATGTCTACAAAATTGGTGGTATTGGTACTGCCCCTGTGAGCCAAGTGGAGACTGGTGTTCTCCAATCCAGCATGGTGGTCACCTTTGCTCCAGTTCATGTTACAACTGTAGTAAAGTCTTGAAATGTACCATGAAGCTTTGAGTGAAGCTCTTCGAGGGGACAATGAGGGCTTAAATGTCAAGAATGTGTTTGTCAAACATTGGTGCAAATGTTGCTGGCGATAGCAAAAGTGACCCACTAATATAAGCAGCTGGCTTCACTGCCCAGGTGATTATCCTGAACCATCTAGGCCAAATTAGCACTGGCTACACTCCTTTACTGGATTGTCACAAAGCTCACATTGCCTGCAAGTTTGCTGAGCTGAAGGAAAAAATTGACTGCCACTCTGGTAAGAAGCTGGATGGCCCTAAATTCCTGAAATCTGGAGATGCCACCATTGTTGATATGGTGTCTGGCAAGCCTGTATATTAAGAACTTCTTAGACTATCCTCCTCTGGGTCATTTTGCTATTCATGACATGAGACAGACAGTTACTGTGGGTGTCATAAAAGCAGTGGACAAGATGCTGCTGGAGCTGGCAGGGTCACCAAGTCTGCCCAGAAATCTTTTTTTTTTGAGACAGAGCCTCAAGCTATCCCCCTGGGTAGAATGCTGTGGCATCATAGCTC
>NW_003852484.1:6147301-6148419 GCF_000181295.1 Otolemur garnettii | reverse complement strand
AATTACTAAGATCTTAAAATGGAAAAAGGAAAACCCTAATATATAAATCTTACAAATTTCTAGACACTCATAATAGATAAAAACTTAAGACAGATCATACCTTTGGGACATAAGTCCCTTCTACAGCTTCCTAGTCAAGAAACAAACCACCTTCCATGCTCAAACATCTTTAGTGATGGCAAATAACCAGATATCTGGCAGCCCATCCCATGTTTGGACAGCTCGTTAATTCAGGATCCTTTCAAATTCATGGGCTAAAATCTTATTTACTACTTCACATATCTTATTCTTTGCCTTGTGTTAGCAAGGATCATGTTGGCTTGGCGCCCAGAACCCAAGGCAGGTGGGTTCAAACCTGGCCCCGGCCAGTTAAACAACAATGACAACTGCGACAAAAAGTTGCTGGGTGTTGGGGCCAGTGCCTGCAGTCACAGCTACTTGGGAGGCTGAGGCAAGAGAATCACTTAAACCCAAGAGTTTGAGGTTGCTGTGAGCTGTGATGCCAAAGCACTCTCTTAAAGGCCACAGAATGAGACTGTGTCTCCAAAAAAAGACAGCAGATTAAGTGAGCCAGGCCACACTAAGTGTCCTTTCCTTTACTGCAGAGCTAAAAATGACATTTCCAGACTTTCTTGTAACTAAGGTTCTACATATGATTTATTTATTTATTTTTTTAAGGTTCTACATATGATTTAGATTCTGCCAACCACAGGGATCACAAGTAACTTGAGTTGAGAAGTGACTGAAGAGTGTGTGTGTGGGGGGAGCGGGGTAAAAAGCATCCATTTTTGATGGTATGAATCAGAGCAAAGGAAGCACAATTCTGGCGTCAGCAACTATAGCAGCAGGTTCAGGATCATAAGAGGTACACTGGCTCCCTTTGTTATAAGGCAACGTTTATTGGTGATTTTTTTTTAAGAACTCTAGTAGAAAATGATACACTAAAGGACAGCACCCATGGCTCAGTTAGTAGGACGCCAGCCCCATATACCAAGGGTGGCGGGTTTGAACACGGCCCTGGCCAAACTGCAACAAAAAAATAGCAGGGCGTTGTGGCAGGCGCCTGTAGTCCCAGCTACTTGGGAGGCTGAGGCAGGAGACTCGCTTGAGCCCAGGAG
>NW_003852484.1:6145241-6147195 GCF_000181295.1 Otolemur garnettii | reverse complement strand
AAAAAAAAAAAAAAAAAAAAAAAAGCCATACAATTTGGCATTAAATTGTTTCAATTCTTAAATACAGAAATTGACACTCTCATCACATGATATTAACTAGATGGATGGTTGATACAGGAAGAAAATTCTTAATAGTTAATTTCGGGAACAATCAAGTTATAGAAGTTTTAAACAAACTTCATGCTTCCTTTGTATGCTTACCAGGCCAGAGAGGTTTTCTAATCTTTTATTAGCCTCAAGTACATATACACACATATAAACTACCCATGACAATAGTCTTTTTCCCCCTGGACCATACTGCTGTCAAATCATCTGACTAGCCTTACAGATATTGGATATATCCATCTATGGTGAGCCCTCTCTGCATCAAGATCATCACAGCTGTCTAAAGCGAAAAGGTAGGGCGGCGCCTGTGGCTCAAAGCGGTAGGGCGCTGGCCCCATATGCTGGAGGTGGTGGGTTCAAACCCAGCCCCTGCAAAAACTGCAAAAAAATAATAGTAATAAAATAAAATGAAAAGGTAGAAAAAACCTACAATATATTTTTATGTACTTCAACAAAGATAGCTATTTCCTGTCTCAATTTCTTTTTTTTAGATAAAACCCAATTTTATTCAGGTGAACAATGTACCCAGCTAAAGAACAATATTTTCTAGACATCCTTGCAGTTAGGCATGGACATATGTAGAAATGATATGAGGCTGGCCCAAAAGAAACTCTTCCTTATATTTTCCTAAACTATTCCCTCTTTCTGGCAAACAGGACTGGACACTGTTGGAAGACAACAGAGTCTCCATTAGCTTGAATGACCACATGGAAGAACACCTGCCCACAAGAACAACTGCCGCAGACTACTGGGTGTTGAAAGAATTATATAATCTGGGGTTTATTTGTTATAGAAGGTACCATCATCCTAATCAAGCCACTAAAAGGGTAGAGTTACTAGAATTTAATCATACTGACACATATATTTACAACAAACTTAACATGGCTAAATATCAAAAGCTTTCTGATATTATAATAAATTATTTTCCAAATTTTTCATTTCTATTTTTACTTTCTCTGGTAGACTTTATACCTTAACAATCTTATCATGAAACTTTATTTCTGAAAGTAATCTGTGGTCTAGCAGAAAAACATTTTATTAGAAGAAAAACTGTTAAGAAAAATAATTTCTACTTAAAGACTTTCCAGCTAGATTCTTCCCTGGCTTGAAGAACTTAAAGGCCTAGTAAGACTTACCAGAGAAGTACAAGAAGCAGGGTGATTGTAAGGATACCACCACACTGTTTTATAGATGTTAATGTACTGGATGAACAGAGCAACCAATAGGTAGATGAAAAACAGAAATTCGAAGAGCAGGCTCCCATCCACAGGCAAATCGGGAATCTGGCAATGACGAACGGGACCTGGAGTAATTAAGGCTGTGATAGGTGGGACTGGAAGGCCAACAGCACTACCATTCCTGAAAGAGAAAACCATGGTTAATTCAAATGGTGATACCCTTCAGTGTCACAGAGCATAAAAGGCCCCTGCTGCCTCCTTCACCTACCCTTTAACTGTTGTCTTTCCCTAAGACTCCATCCTGGGATCCTCGTGTCTTCTCTCTCCACACTCTCTCAGTGATCTAAGAAGTAGCCATAGCTTCCATTATCTCCTATATGCTGAACACTACAAGTTCTTTCCACAGAGCTCACTGCTAAGTTGGAGTCCCATGCTACCCAACTCCACCCCAGCGGACATCTGTGTTTTTTCTCCTATACTCCTGAATCTACCTAGTTTATGACCCACCCAATTAGCTGCTCAAATCAGAAACCTGGGAATCATCCTAGGAATTTTCTTCTGCCTCTCCCTACACAATCACTCCTAATCTTACAGATTTCACTTTACAAAACTATGTCCAAACTGTGCCTTGCTCTTTAAACTCATTGTCTTTTTTTTTTTTTTTTTTTTTT
>NW_003852484.1:6142089-6143975 GCF_000181295.1 Otolemur garnettii | reverse complement strand
TCATTGTTGTTTGGCGGGCCCAGGCTAGATTCGAACCCACCACCTTAGGTATATGTGGCTGGCGCCTTAGCCACTTGAGCCACAGCCACCAAGCCCAGACCATAATCTTAAGGACAGAGTCTGTACTTTTCTTAGTTCACTGCAGAAATATATCTTTTGGTTGAGAAGGCAGCAAACCAATACAGTCACAAGAGATCACTTAAAACACAAATATGAATACAGATTTTAATTCCTATCTTCTTATTGTATTTTTCTCCAACCTCCTTTATAGATGAGATATAGCTGGGTTATCTAAAATGGGATAGAGATAAAATGTCATATTGTTTAATGTCCAGGAATAGTTACAGAGATCCCAGGGCCTACTATTCTTTTTTTTTTTTTTTTTTAAGAGACATAGTCTTAGTTTATCGCCCTCGGTAGAGTGTCATGGCATCATAGCTCACAGCAACCTCCAACTCTTAGGCTTAGGCGATTCTCTTGTCTCAGCCTCCCACGTAGCCAGGACTACAGGTGCTCGCCACAATGCCCGGCTAATTTTTGTTTGCAGTTTGGCCAGGGCCGGGTTTGAACCCACTACCCTTGGTATGTGGGGCCCGGTGTCCTGCGCACTGAGCCACAGGCATCGCCCGGGCCTACTATTCTTTACAGAACAAGAAAAAGAGACTTGGTTTAGACCCTTTGAAAGAAGATTTAAGAGAAGGAACAATATTAGCATTACCATTTCTACTCTAAAATTTCCAAATATAGAATTCCACACGGGTACATGGCATTCACAGTACTTTAAGTGCCTCATTGGAACATGAATTCTGCTCATTCTGAACAGTTAATATTATGGGAGAAATTAAGAAGAGATACAAGGGAAGAACAGAACTGGGGTGGGATGGGGATGGAAAAAAATTATGAAACTCTTTTCCTCTCATTCCCAGAGGATACTCCAATAATGTAGGCCGATCAAGTAATAGACTGGGATCTATCAGCAGGTCTCAGAACCATGCCTGTTCAATCATAAGCCAGTCTTCACATACTGCAGCCTTCTGCTCTGTTCTGGGAGGTGGGCCACAGAACTGGAAAACTCCAGGAGGCATTATTCCATAGAATATAACATGAATGACAGCCTCTGGAGTTGTACAAGTTGGCCAACCTGAATGGAGAGGATTACAGCCAATCTACTCTCTCACTTCAGTTAATATTAAGATATTTAAATTAAAAATTCTAATGAGAAGTTACAAGGCTAGGAGCCTCTATTCTAGAACAATGTAAAAATTCTTATTCCCCTTCAGTCAAAATACACTAAGGGAAGGAGCATGCTAAACTATTTGTTATGATTTAAGAGTTTAAAAAGTTATTACAGGATTTTTCCAAGTAAAGCAGACTAATATGCTTTTGCCATTAACAAAGTCAATAAAATACTGTACTTTAAGAAAAATATACAAAAGATTTACAATTGTGATACTCTATAATACCGTGGTTGTTAAACTTCAAGACAAAGAGACAGATAAAATGATCCCAAACATCAGTGGGAAAAATGGAAAGTATTCTTATATACAGAGAATCTACGAGATTAAGTCTTTTTCATCTAAACTAAAAAGTTGGAAGTTTGAGAGGAAATATGCCCAAAGTTCTTAAAACCAAACAATATATATAACCAGAATAAACAGATTTGGTTGATACACCTCAGAAAATTAGTTAAAGAAGCATTACTTAGGAAAAATAAAAGAATTATTTCTCTAAGGAGGATATAAAAATAGATTCAAGAATTTATTTGGGGCTAGACGCCTCTGGCTCAAGTGGCTAAGGTGCCAGCCACATACACCTAAGGTGGCAAGTTCGAATCCAGCCTGGGCCCGCCAAACAACAATGATGGCTGCACCCAAAAAAAAAAAAAA
>NW_003852484.1:6139068-6141217 GCF_000181295.1 Otolemur garnettii | reverse complement strand
CCCAGGGGGACAGCTTGAGGCTCCATCTCAAAAAAAAAAAAAAAAAAAAAAAAATAGGAAATGGGGGAAAAAAAGCAAGAAAGAGGCAAAGAGATGAAGAAGTAGAAGGGACAGAGAATTAGAAAGGGACAGAAGTCATTTGCACATGTTCAGGTGATATTAATAAAGTATATGCAAGGAATAAACAAGGGAGGAAAAAACCAGTTCTTCTCAAATAAAATTCTCAATCCAGAGCTCTCTAAGAAACTAAGAAATACACAGTACATCTTTCTTTTTTAAAAGGACAATCATCTAAATACACTGTTGCAAGAACAAATCCCTGCTCCCCAAAGGTGTAAAGTGAGGCAGAGAACTATGAATTTCAATCTTGATTATGTCACCAAACTAGCTCTTTGACAGTCTCAAATGTAACTACTGAGGCACAAAAACTTACCAAAGAGGGGCAAATGCTCTCTTCTCCAGCCAACCTATATCTTAGAGAATCAAATACATCATCCAAAATCATAAACATACTTAAACAATTATCTATTTCTCTTTCCAGTCCTCTATAGGGACTCCTGAAGTGAGTTCTCCTCATCTGAACACTTTCTGTGTATACATCCTTCTCAAAACCATATTCTAAGCCATCTACCACTGCTTTTATCCGTATTTTTTTTTTTTTTTCAGTTTTTGGCCAGGGCTAGGTTTGAACCCACCACCTCCAGCATGTGGAGCTGGTGCTTTGAGCCACAGGCGCCGCCCATTTATCTGTATTTTTTTATACCTCTTCCCCAGGTCTTATAAAATTATTCCATGTGCTTCCTTCTCATCAACAAATAGCCTTTTTCCCCACAAAATGACCTCATTAGATAAATATGTCATAAAAGAATCACTTAGTAATAGCCTCAGTGAATTTTTAAATTGGGAACAATTATTTCTTTCACTTTATTCTAATTTGCTGAAAACCACATTCTTCTGCCCCTCCCCCATCAATTACCCAAGAACTATCTGTTAAAGAAAAGAGAGGGTAGAGAATGGTTGATCAAAGCAACCAGAGTTGAAATCCAGAAAAGCTAGGACAGAAGAGTTACAATGAATGCAGAGAAAAGAATACAAGACCACAGCCAAACCCAGTTAAGAGCAGGGGCTATTTTCCAAATGTTCCAAGTTCTTCCTAGTATACTGCCTGCAGAATCCAAGTGCAGGCAAAAGCATCTAGGAATGAGTTTCTCATGTGGATTTCAGCAGAACACTTCATTATTTTTCCCATCAGAGATATTTTACATGGTATCCCAATAGTTGAAATTCATAGGAAAAGGAGTTACTATGATTAAGAGCAATAGGAAACCTAAAGCCTAGACTACTAGGCCTGCCTAAGCCCCTTTCCTGTCTTATGATTTTTTTTTCTTAGGTAGGGTCTAACTCTGTCATTTCAGTTAGAGTGCAGTGGTATCATCATAGCTCACCACAACTTAAAACTCCTGGGCTGAGACAATCCTTCTGCCTCAGCCTCCTATATAGCTGGGACTTTGAGCACATGCCACCTAATGGACCATTAGCACATGCCATGTTAATTTTTCTTATTTTTTGTAGAGACAGGTTTCCTTCTTGCTCAGGTGAGTCTCGAATTCCTAACCTCAAGTGATCCTTGTCCCTCAGCCTCTCAACGTGCTGGGATTACAGGCATCAGCCACCATGCCTGGCCCCCTTTTTCCTTCTGACCCATTCCTACAGCAGCCCAAAAGACACTGAAGAGGAAGTTCATGGGACAGTGTGAGAACATGATCATCTACGAAAATCCTCAAAGGCAAAGTACAATAGAATGAACAAAGAACTGCTAGAGTTAAGACAGAGCCAAAGCTAGAATTTCATGTCTAGCTAGAATCCTAGCAATATGAAAATGCTGAATTAATAAGTTTATATCTTAGTAAAGACATGCACTTTAAATCAAGAACAACTTTTATCTCAATACCTAGGTTAGATAGAACCTTTCTTTAAAAGCATTTTCACATATTTTCATTCTTTTTATCTTTTTTTTTTTTTTTTTTAAGACAGAGCCTCAAGCTATCCCCCTGGGTAGAATGCCATGGCTTCACAGCTCACAGCAACCTCCAACTCCTGGGCTCAAGCGAGTCTCTTGCCTCAGCCTCCAAAGTAGCTGGGACAGGCG
>NW_003852484.1:6124670-6138525 GCF_000181295.1 Otolemur garnettii | reverse complement strand
TGTGTGTGTGTGTGTGTGTGTGTGTAATCATAAAATTTGGATTGAAAATTAATATGACAGGGATTGGAAAAAAATTCCTTCAAACTGGAATTTCAGGGAGAGTGCCACTGAAATGACAAGATCAGAATTAATTTTGAAGATTGGACAGAATTGGGTTGGAAAATCAGTAAGAAAGAGGGAGGTCACTGTAGCTCAGTGGGTAGGGCGCCAGTTGGTTTGAACTCAATCCAGGCCAGCTGAACAATGACAACTGCAACAACAACAACAACAAAAATAGCTAAGTATTGTAGAGGATGCATGTAGTCCCAGCTACTTGGGAGGCTGAGACAAGAGAATCGCGTAAGCCCAAGAGTTTGAGGTTACTATGAGCTGTGATGCCACAGCACTCTACTGAAGGCGACAAAAAAACAAAAAAAAAAGAAAGAGGGAGGTGAGACCAGGAAGAGAAAAGTGCATAAATACTATTAGGCAGGACTGAAAAGACAGAAGTGGTACTGATTGCTAGTTTTGGAAATTAAAATCAAGGCAAGAGAAAAACTTTATTCAGAGAGGAAGCAGACATTAACTGGCAAAATTATCTTGACCAACACTTGATTGGGCAAAAGCACTTCTCTGCAATATTACATGATCAAACCTCCTGATGACATTTGTTACCATAGACATAATAGAAATAGAAATAATTCATTCTAACTTTTGAAAATTAAGAACATAAATTTCCATTAAAAAGATCAAATTTTTTATTTTCATATATCGTTACACAAATCTTAAGATGGCTAAGCTATAGCTAACCATTTATTATCATCAAACAATTTTTGACCAATTGATATTTTTTTACCATCTTTGATGGAATGTGACCTAATTTTAGAACCACATGTAGGCTGTCGGTTTCAATTTGCTCTCGAAAAAAAAAGGAGCTCTAACAAGTAAATAAACCATCACATTTGCCTTGTACACGCATTTTCAGTCATTCCTCCTTTCTACTAAAAGCTGAAATAGGATGGCTAGAATTTCAATTATCCAGCAAAAGTCAAAATTGGACTGTTTTCACTTACAGGCCCCATATCACATCTTTCTACTTCTAAAATGTTCTGAAATACTGAGCTTCAGTCATCAAAGGCAGTATTTCTACCTCAGTGTCCAGACAAGCAAATATCTGTATGGCATGATGACTTGCATGTTAGTCTTACTGATCGTAGGACATTACGTATAAATTATGCATATACTTATTTCTTCTTTACCTGTTTCTCAAGCCAGTTCCATTGCCACAGCTTCCACCAACCAAAGTCTGTAAAGAAGGTAAAGCTGAACGGCTTAGCTGCTGCCGACTGGGGCCCCTCCTTCCACCGGGCATGTCCGGGAACCAGTCTGCTTCCAGTGCCGCCTGTAGTTGCAACCCAGGTTAATGGTTGTCAACCTGTTTCAACTCTGAACAACAACAAAAATTAAGTATCAGTTAACTATTTTTAAAGTAGGCAACACAAGAAAACAACCAGAAAAACTGAGTGAGCAGGCCTTGCAAAACCAGATTTTCAAACAAATGTTCCCAGTGTCTATTACCTACCTTATTCTAATTAAAGGACTACTCAGACTCTAATGGGTCAGAAGCCTCCTAAGTTCTGATTTAAGATCTGTTCAGAGTTAGGCAAATCACAATTTTTCTCTTTTGTCAGTTGACTTGTATCATACCGAAAAATATTACAATCAGAGGTTAAGTTTACAAGAAACACCCCAACTTACATATTTCCAATTCAGTATTTCATGCTAACCCACTTGTAATACAGGAGAAAAAAAGCACTGTCCAAAATTTTAGGTTTTGTTATCAAGGGATCTGGGTTCTAACATCATATTGTCACATACCATCTGACCTTAACTGAGTGGGTTAGCCTCGGAGTTTGTTTCTTCATTGGGGGAGTAAGAGGATGAGGGTGTCCCCTGGTCTACAGAAGTCATTGTCAGATCTTAGGAAGATAAATTAAAGGGCTCCAGTAGGCCTTTTAACTCTTTAAAAGTAAAACTGTTCAAATGGTATCTCCATATGTTAGGTGAAGATGCTGGAAGGAACTCAATGGATTCCCACTCCAGAAAAACTGATGTAAAATCATTTATAAATTACCGAAACTGCAAGATTAAAAGGCAAGTAGCATGTAAAGATCCTCACTGAAAAGCAGCTGTGTTTTCATCGATCTATGACAAAAATCATGGTTCTGCCAATATGGATACCAAGTCTTTCCTAAACAATACAACCAAAACTCGAAGGACGACACGCTGGAAAAACCCTGTTTTTCAAAACGTTACTGCAGACTGATCCGATGTTCCCTATTCTTAAACAGTCTTACTGTTATACTAACAAACGCCAAGTGAGACAAAGCATTCAAACCGTTGGACGGAGGGGCTGCTGGTCCTTGCCCAATGAGCAAAGGGAAAGAAAAATGAGGGGCAAAAAACTGGGATGGAAAAGGCGAGAATACGAGGTGGGGAAAGGTAGACGGCAGAAGACTACAAATTTCAAGAGACTATTCCCTAAGTGAAGTGGGCAAAGCGGTCCCCGCAACACACTTCAGAGGACCAAAGCAGGCCCAGGACAGTCAGACAGCGAGGCAGCTCAGTAATACTCACGCATGGAAAAAGCCCGGCCGGCGGGGCTGGATCCCTAGGACGAGGTGGCGACTTTACAGACTGGACCCAGGCAAAAGAACTCCCTCCCCGTGTTGAAGCGCTCCAAACCTGCTGCTTGTACGCAGGCCGTCCCCGCCCTGAGAGTCGAGAAAAGGTATCCAGGCTTCGGGTTGCCACTCTGACCCAGACCCTAAGTCAGTGCCAGAGCCAAAGCTAAGACTAGAGCCAGAGCTCGGCCGGGTCAGCACTCAACCCCAACCTCCATTACCGCGGAGCTGAGCAGACGTGGCAGCGCACGGTGATGACGTCAGCTGCGCGACGGCTGGCTGCTCCAGCCGCGGGCTGGCCCCCGGAACCAGACCCGCAGCCCCGGGAGCCGGCACGCCAGCCCCTCCCGCGTGCACCTGCGCAGTGGGACTCGCCTGCTTCTCTGGGCTTGTGGTCCCGCCTTCCCTGCCAGCCCCGACTAACGTATTTCCTCCCTGGGCCTCAGTCATCTATTCCCTACCGGGTGCAGGGTACTTCTTGTTATCTCGTGGACTCCATGCCACAACTATGTACAAGTTATCGCCCCCATTTTACAGATGGAGGGAGATTGGGAGGCCTCACCTAGAGTCACGTCATTGCTAAATGAAGGAACTCAACCAGTAAAGTCTTCAGCATCCACCCCGGCACTTTATGTTAAAGATTAAGTAGATGCTGGGCTTACAAATTGAATACCGCAAAAGTCTGCGGTCTATTGGAAGAGACAAAGACACCAGGAAAACACAGCAATTACAATTTATTACAATACATGCAACATTAAAAGTATGTTCAAGGATCAGAGAGAGCATGCAAGACAGTGTAATGAACTCTGTGGGATGGTGGCAGCGTCAATACCAAGAAAAATATTACAGAGAGGTCGGGGTTTAAGCCAAGACTCTAGGAATGACTTAGGAGGTTCGTGGGAGAATGGCTCCTCTGCTGGAGAGCAAGTGGCAGATAAAAAGATGAGGTAGGCAACGTCACGATGAGATCAGGAACTGCCCATAATTTGGTGCTAGAAGAATACAAGTGTCAAAGGAAGCATTTGGGTGAGACCTTTCACTCTAGAGAGTATGAGCCCCTTAAAAGAAAGTTCCCTGTATTGTTTATATGATTAGTTAACTTTTACTGAGAGGTTTTTATCAAACAAAAGATCTCAAATATTTATTACTGCACCAGCTTATTAGTGAAGAGCATATAAACAAAGAGAAAACTCATTTTCCCAATGAAAGGTGACCAACTGTCCAACTGATGACATTTTCAGCTTGATAAAGGTAAGATGATGATGACCTCACGTGATACAGCATAATTGCCATCTCATGTGCAATTCCTTATAGACCCAGCTTGGCTCTTCTCCAGGGTCTCCTCTTCAAGTTATACCTGATTTTATTACCCGTTTTCATTCGAATCTACTGGGGAATGGGACGATTTTGTTTTTGTTTCTTGGCCAGAATCCGTTTGATTCTGAAAGTCTTGTGAGAGGAAACGGCCACAAACAGGCCACTAATCACACGAAACACAATGGAGTAGAGGGAACTTTACTGAGAGTTTTGTTGTGCCAGACACTAGACTACTAGTTTTGCACATTTCCTTTAAATCTCACAAGGCTTTGATACTACCATGGTTTCTGTTTTCCAGAGGAAAGTGAAGTTAAATAATGGTTAGGTAACTTACTGAAAATAACCTAGCTAATAACTGGCAGAACCAGAATGACTGATATGAAAACCACTAAAGTTAGTAAGTATGCTTACTAAGTCCTAGTATGCTAAGATTATCACAGAGCTTTCTTTTATTCATTAATACAGATGCTCTTCAACTCAGGATAGTTCAATTTATAATTTTTTGACTTTATAATGATGTAAAAGTGATACCCATTGAGTAGAACCATACTTCCAGTACCCATCCAATCATTCTGGGTTCTTTCATTTTGAAGTACAGTCATGCATTCCATAATTATGTCCCAGTCCATGATGAACTACATATACAGCAGTGGTCCCATAAGATTATAATGGAGCTGAAAAATTCCTATTGACTAGTAATGTCATAGATGTTGCTAGGTGGTAGTGCAACACATTACTCATGTGTTTGTGGTGATGCTGGTGGAAACTTACTGTGCTGCTAGGGTAAAAGTATAGCACATACAATTAGGTACAGTATGTAACACTTGATAGTAAATGACTGTTAATAGTTTATGTATTTACTACACTATGCTTTTTCATTATTTTAGAGTGTACTGATTATACTTATATTTTTAAAAGTTCACTCTAAGGCTGGGTGTGGTGGCTAATGCCTGTAATCCTAGCACTCTGGGACGACAAGGCAGGTGGATTGCTTGAGGTCATGAGTTGGACACCAGCCTGAGCCAGAGTGAGACCTTGTCTCTAGAAAAATAGCCAGGCATTGTGATGGTCACCTGTAGCCCCAGCTACTCGGGAGGCTGAGGCAAGAGGATCAGTTAAGCCCAAGAGTTTGAGGTTGCTGTGAGTTATGATGCCATGGCATTCTATCAAGAGTGACAAAGTGAGACTCTGTCTCAAAATAACAATTATTAAATAAATAAAAAATAAAAGTTTACTGTAAAACAACCTCAGCAGGTCTTTCAGGAGGTATTTAAAAATAAGGCATTGTTGTCATAGGAGATGACAATTTCATGTGTGTTACTGTCCCTGAAGACCTTCAAGTGGGATAAGATGTGGAATTATAAGACAGTGATTTTTTTTTTTTTTTGGTAGAGACAGGGTCTTACTTTATTACCCTCGGTAGAGTGCCCTGGCATCACACAGCTCACAGCAACCTTCAAATCCTGAGCTTAGGCGATTTGCCTCAGCCTCCAAGTAGCTGAAACTACAGGCGCCTGCCACAACACCCAGCTATATTTTTGTTGCAGTTTGGCCAGGGCCAGATTTGAACCCTCCACCCTCAGTATATGAGGCGGGCACCCTACCCACTGAGCCACAGGCATTGCCCTATAAGACAGTGATATTGATAAACCTGACCCAGTGTAAGCCCAGGCTAATGTGTGTGTTTATGTATTTGCTTTTAATAAAAAAAGTTGAAAAAAGTTAAAAAAAAATTAAAATTTTTAGAAATAGAAAACAGCTTATAGAATAAGGAGATAAAGAAATAAGAAAGTATTTTTGTACATCTATACAATGTGTTTGTGTTTTAAGCTAAGGGTTATTACAAAGGAGTTCAAAAGTTTAAAGAAAAAAAATTTTTTTTTTTTTTTTTTGGCCAGGCCGGGTTTGAACCCACCACATCCGGTATATGGGGCCAGTGCCCTACTCCTTTGAGCCATAGGCGTCACCCGGTTTAAAAATTTCTAAAGTGTACAAAGTAAAAAAGGCTACAGTAAGCTAAGGTTAATTTATTATTAAAGAAAGAAAACTAGGCTGGGTGAGGTGACTCATGCCTATAATCCTAGCACTCTGAGAGACTGAGGCAGGTGAATTGCTTGAGCTTAGGAGTTCAAGAGCAGCCTGAGCAAGAGAGAAACTGTCTCTAAAAATAGCTAGGCATTGTGGAGGTCAGCTGTAGTCCCAGCTACTTGGGAGAATGAGGCAAAAGAACCACAAGAGCCCAAGAGTTTAAGGTTCCTTTGAATAGTAACACCACAGCTCTCTACTAAGGGGTGACAAAAAAAAAATAAGAAAAAGAAAGAAAACTCTTTCTTGTAAGTTTAGTGTAGCCTAAGTTCACAGTTTATAAAATCTACAATAGTTTACAATAATGTCCTAGGCCAGCAGTTCTCAACCTGTGGGTTGTAACCTCTTTGTAACAATGAAAATACATTGCAGCATTAGGAAGGTTGAGAACCACTGTCCTAAGCCTTAACATTCATTTGTCACTCACTAAATGACACACCCAGAACAACTTCCAGTTTTGCAAGCTCTATTCATGATACAATTTTTCTTATCTTTTATACTGTAGTTTTACTGAAACTTTTCTATGTTTAGATAACTGAATTCTTACCATAATGTTAAAATTGCCTCCAATATTTAGTACAGTAACATGCTATACAGGTTTGTGGCCTCACAGGGGTGGGGAACCTATCTCCTGCTGATTTCAAGAGCATTCTTTTTTAAGCACCAAAGGAGGCAAGAAAATCTTCATCTTTCTCTGCTAAACCCCTTTTAATAAAAGGATTTGGTATACAAAATTTGGATTCAGTCCAAAGGTTGCACTTAAGAACCAGGCAGGCACAAGTTTCCTTAAAGAAGAAGGTTCCCCACCTCTAGTAGGTGTGTAGTAAGCTATACCATCTAGGTTAAGGTGACCAGATTTTAACATTGGTAAAGCGGGACACCATGGGGGGGGGGGCTGACAGCAATGCAAATTTTGATAAGCAGTTCTCGATAATCAGTTCTCAACAATTATATGTTATTATTAAAGTTTAACATTATAAAATTAACAAAAATAATATAAAATGCATATTCTGGCAAAATAGCCACATGCCAGCTGAAAATCGTATATTCCCTTCCTGTTCTCCCATGTTCCCTAGCTTGTGGTGCATTCTTTCCAAAAATTGGGGCTTCTTCAAAACGTCACAGGATGTAGGACAAATTGTTAAAAAGCGGGACATCTGGTCACCTTACTCTAGAGGGAGGGGCTACTTGTTTGTTCCAGACAGTTTGGCTCCTTCTGAGCTAATTTTCCTTGCCTAGAAGCAAGGGAGGGAGCCAGTCTTTTTCTGATACCTTGCCCAGGAGTGGAATAGGGAGTTTAGCCTTTTCATTTCCAAATGAAGTTACATTAACCTCTTCATTCCCAAATGGAGTTACATTAACTTTTTCAGCAGCCGAAAACCTTATATTCCCTTCCCATTCTCCCGCTGTTCCCTAGCTTGTCATGCATTCTTTCCAAAAATCAGGACTTTCCAAAAATCGGGATGCAGGACAAATTGTTCAAAAGCAGGACATCTGGTCACCTTAATCTAGGTTTATATATGTATGATGTCTGCACACCACTGATTTCAGCGGGCTAAGGAGGCATTTCTCAGGATATATCACCATCTTTAGGTGACACATAACTCTACTGCACACCTTCCTGGAAGTAGAGAAAATTCTGACTCAGCTTTTATTTGGATTTCTGAAGAAGTCTTATATCATACAATGTTGGGAGTCCATTTTTTCCTTCTGCCTATTCACCCAAAGTGAGTTTCACTCACACAAAAATTGGATGGTCCCATCGTTCTGGAATATAGTCTAAATGCCTCCTCTGACTGACATAGCCCCTTCCTAGCTAATCAGCTTGATTTTTATCTTCTACCATTCTTCAACATGTACCCTAAACCTGCCATCAACTTAAGTTATACCCCCCACCTTCTACAAATTATGGCTCCCACATTTTCAGCGTCTCCAGGACAGTATTCCTTAACTGCAACATTTCCTTTTTTTTTAGCCTGAGATATACTGCTCCCACCCCCTTTCTCTAGATTTCTACTTCATATTGAATTTTTTTTTCCTACACTGAAACCAGTAACATTTACCTATTGCCTTAAATTATAAATTATCGGCTCGGCGCCTATGGCTCAACCGGCTAAGGCGCCAGCCACGTACACCTAAGGTGGCGGGTTCGAATCCCCAGCCCGGACCCGCCAAACAACAATGACGGCTGCAACCAAAAAATAGCCGGGCGTTGTGGCAGGCGCCTGTGGTCCCAGCTACTTGGGAGGCGGAGGCAGGAGACTCGCTTGAGCCCAGGAGTTGGAGGTTGCTGTGAGCTGTAATGCCACGGCACTCTACCCAGGGGGACAGCTTGAGGCGCTGTCTCAAAAAAAAAAAAAAAAAAAAAAATTATAAATTATCTCTGAGGAAGCATGTCTTCCCTACTAGTTCTGAACTTGGGAGCACAGATTTGATCTTACAATTCTGCGTATTTCCACAAAGCCGAGGAAATTACTATGCACATTTTAGACAATGGATAAATAATTGTTGCGTCTATATATCTACACTTACCTATGTACACCTATATATAGATACACACCTATACTATGTTATATACCTATACTATCTAGTATTAAGTTGTCCACTGTCAAAAGCCCAAATTTTAACAAATTTATTTATTTATTTATTTGAGACAAAGTGTCAAGCTGTCACCCTGGGTAGAGTGCTGTGGCATCACAGCTCACAGCAACCTCCAACTCTTGGGCTTAAGCAATTATCTTGCCTCAGCCTCCCAAGTAGCTGGGACTACAGGCACCAGCGACAACACCCAGCTATTTTTTGGTTGTAGTTGTCATTGTTGTTTGGCAGGCCTGGGCTGGATTCAAATCTGCCAACTCTGGTGTATGTGGCTGGAGCCTTAGCTGCTGAACTACAAGGCCTCGAGCCAAAATATTTAAAGATCTAATTGGCTTTTATTAGTGATTTATGTATTAGGTAGCATTCCACCTATGAAATAGGAAGACAGACTAACGAGGTGTGCAGAGGGGTGTTTCTTTATAGGCAGAAAAACGCTAAAGAAAGCGGAAACAAAGAATAAAACATAGATTGTTCATTTTAAAGTTACTTTCCTGGCTCAGAGCCAGTAGCATAGTGGTTATGGTGCCAGCCACATACACCGAGGCTGGCGGGTTGGAATCCAGCCCAGGCCAGCTAAAACAACTAAGATAACTGCAACAGAAAAATAGCCCGGTGTTGTGGTGGGCTCCTGTAGTCTATTTGGGAGCTGATGATGCAAGACAAGGTGGCACCACGACCTGCCGCCTTAGCCCTGGAGGTATTGATGCTGTGGCGGATGGAGGAACCAGCTTGATATCCAGCTTGATGGAAGGGCCAGACACCTGTGGTGGAGACACTGAGGACTTGCTGTCTCCTCCCCCTCTCCCCATGCACTTCTAGCTGATCAATTTCATGGATGGCTCCTAGCAGTCTCCTCCCAGAGAACATCTGACTGGTCAATTTCATGTAAGTTTCCAAGGCCTCAGTTAATTAGACAGTTGGCTATAACTGAGGACCCACCCCATAAAAGTCAACACTGAGTTGGCAAAACAAGCCCGCTGCCCCCTGCTGCTAAATCCCTGAGCAGAGAGCTGGAAGACAGACCTCCAAGAGGGAGCAGGAGAGCTTATTCTCCTCCTGGGTTTTCTCTGCCAGGAGGTTTGGTTTATTTGTAGTTGTTGTAATTACTGTTTCTTTGAATAAGTTCTGACTTACCTCTGATCCTGTGGTCTGTAATCACAGAGACTCTGGTATCAGATTTGGCCAGCCAGGAGAGCAGACCAAGTTCCGGTATTACTGAGGCAAGAGAATTGCTTAAACACAAGAGTTTGAGGTTGCTGTGAGCTGTGAAGGCACAGCACTCTTCCCAGGGCAACATAGTGAGACTTTGTCTCAAAAAATAAAAATATAAAATAAAGTTATTTTCCTTAGGGGGTTACAACAGAGGATACTTCTTTATTATGGCCACTCAGGGAGACTGGTCACCTTTTTCTGGTTGATTGTTGTGAATCTCCTTTTTTTTTTTTTTGAAAATTGATCCACTTCAAAGGTCAGTTTGATTATGTGACACCTAGGATGAATGACTCTATTCTGGTTTGGGAGCTAGTGCAGTGGTTCAGTTCAAAACAATGGTCTCTCATAAATTTTATTAAGGCTGGGTAAGATGGCTCACCCTGTAATCCTAGCCCTACCTGAATCCAAGTCTGAGCAACAACGTGACCCATGTCTAAAACAAGTAGCCAGGGGTTGTGGCGGGTGCCTGTAGTCTGGCTACTTGGGAGGCTGAAATAAAAGAATCACTTGAGCCCAAGAGTTTGAGTTTGCTATGAGTTCTGACGCATCGGCGACAAAGTGAAAACTGTCTCAAAAAACAATTTTTTTCCCCCACCACTTACTTTTTCCTCCTCATGTTAAGTCAGCTAACTTGTTATAAATTCCTATTATAGAGAGACCTGTGCTGTGCATTTTTTGAAGAGATGGGAGTCTCTTGCTCATTCACATGTTCAACTAAACTATACTATTTAATAGGACGAAGTTTGATGTCATGGAAAGCAAGATCTAGCTTCGGCTCTATGACGAGGAGGTTAGTAGCTGTGCCACTAAATATGAAGCCACTGAGCAAGAAACACACCCACTCTGACTTACAGTTTTCTGGCTGCAGAGAAATAGTATTTTTTCAATATGTTATAAAATGGAATTGCCATCCATTTCCCCAAGGATGTCAGGGAAGGAAGACACTGAGCTGTTCTATTTGTTCATTCTCCCCAGCTCCCTGCCGCGGCACTCCTGGGAAACTCCGCCTTGGGCCTGGGGGCTGGAAGGGGGTGTGTCGGGGAGCCGGCGGGGCCATCTTTGTGCGGGGCCCGTCACCCACGTGCTTCGGCGGCCCCGGCCATCTTTGTGCGGGGCGGCGCTTTCGCCGGCGTAGCGGCGGGGAATCCGCAGTGGGGCTGCTGGCGATGGAGTGGTGGGCCGGCTCCCTGCTTCGGCTCTGGCTGCTCTTGCTGCTCCTGCCGCCGGTGCAGGGCCGCCAGAAGGAGCCAGGTGGGTTCCGGACAGGGCCGAGCCTGCCGCTCGGGCTCGCGTGTGGCCAGGTCTGATGGCGCTCCCCGCCCCCTCTCCCCAGCTCCCTGAGGATGCTGTGGATGCTGCAGCGTAGAGCTGGGCAGAGGGCGTGGGCCGCCTTGGAGCTGAGGGTGAGGGTGTCGGGATCTCTGCGCCTGCCCAGGACCCTGGGGAGTAATCCGTCCTCCAGAATTGGGAGTGCTGGGCAGGATAGGGAATTTACCCGTTCACTCGCAGGCGGTGTCGCCGGCGCTTGGCTACTTTGTACCTCCCTTGAAACGCACTTGGGCAAAGAGGCCAATTACGTGTGTTCGCGCGTATGTCCGTGTGTATGTTGTCAGAAGAGATGAAGGGAGGGTTAATGTCTGTAGCTTTTGGTTGATTCTTTATATCGGGCTCGATGTGATTAGCAGACGGCCAGAATCCCTGTTAGTAGATCCATAGCCGCCTTCGGGCTGGGCTTGGGTTGTTGACGGCCCGGGTAGAGAAGCTGACGACGTGACCGCTGGAAAGTTACCAAAAAAAGAAAAAAAAAATCCTTCAAAGCGTTTCGTTTCTACCAGTGAGTTAGGAAGGGGATTTCTGGAAGTTTTGGTCTTTGTTGGCTCTGTCTGCCTGTCGCCAGCAAGAAGGCTCATGGGTATTTGGTTAACTTAAATTTCCTTTACTTTTCCAAGGTTCAAAATGGAAAGTATTTATTGACCAAATTAACAGGTCTTTGGAGAATTATGAACCATGTTCAAGTCAAAACTGCAGCTGCTACCACGGGTGAGTTCTCTTCTTTGATGTGTCGGTGGGGCCGGGTTTGAACCCACCACCTCCGGTGTATGGGGCCGGGCCCTATTCCTTGAGCCACAGGCACGCACCCTGAGAGTTTACTTCTTGTCACAGGAAGTACCCTAACATCCCTGAGGGACCTTGATTGCAATGGTCAGAGAGCTAAGTTGCTTTAAGAGCAAAAAGGCGAAATGGTCTGTCTACTTACAGGGAATAAGAATGCTCTGGAATAAGAGAGGCTCAGGCGGTCTTGGCCTCACAGATGTGGGATTTAGTGCATGTGTTTGTTTCTCCCATTGGACTGAAAGTTTTTTGAGGTCAGGGTCTATGTTTTATTTACTCTTGTATCCAGGTGCTGGGCCTCGTTAAGTGCCCAATAAATATTATTGAAGGAATAAACTTATTTATCAATTAATTGTAAGTTTCCTGTTGTTTATCTTTAAAGGATACACATCAAGGCTGGGATGTGGTATGGTAGGGTAGAATGACAACTTTGAAAGCAGACTTGGGTTTAGTCCTCCTAATTACCCTTGTGGCAAACTACTTAAATTCTCAAGTCTAAGATTCCTCCTCAGCTAAATTACAGGGTTCTTTTAAGCTGCTTACTTGTTACTCTGACTTCTCAAAACTTCATCTGATAGTAATGATACTGGTTGAAAACTTACTATATACTCAACTATAAAAGAGATGCAAAATAGTATCTTTTTCTGATGACTGATGTCACGCTGCCTGAGTATATGGGGGTGTGTGTAGGCCAGACAGACTAGAACAAATGAGTCAGAGGGTGCAGGACTGTAAGGAATAAACTGTTCCTTCTGTGGGATTCAGAGAGAGGAATATCAGTAGGACTGCAGTGAATGGGAGGATATGGGTAGTGAAGGAGGAAGAATTTAGGACTGCCAAGGGAGGAGCAATCCAGATGGAGAGACATTGACCAACTTTTTAAAAAATATGTATATAAATTTAGTTTTCTTTTGCAGTTTTTGGCCGGGGCTGGGTTTGAACCCGCCACCTCCAGTTTATGAGCCAGCGCCCTACTCCTTTGAGCCACAGGCACCGCCCCGTACTTTTCTTTTTTTTGTAGCTTTAGTACATTTAGGTGGTGTTTCTGGGGAGAGTTGCTCATTGCTGCCCACTATTCTTTCCCTCAGCTTACTCTATTCTCTAATACTAAACCTAAATGGACTTATGAATTAAGTAGAACTGTACTACTCTCTTGGCCTGTTCTTGAAGATTCCCATTGTTTCCCAGGGTCATAGCAGAGGATCTGACTCCCTTCCGAGGTGGTATCTCCAGGAAGATGATGGCAGAGGTAGTCAGACGGAAGTTAGGGACCCACTATCAGATCGTTAAGAACAGATTATACCGAGAAAATGACTGCATGTTCCCCTCGAGGTAAGTGTTACGAGGTAGACACATCTTCTGACTTTACTATATACAGGCTTACTTAATACTGTTCTTAAAGAGTTAAAAGGGGACTACAAAATGGTGATGAGCAATTCTCTTTGTCTGGGATTTTATTTATTTATTTTTTGCTAGCTCCTCTCCTAAAGCCTGTGTTCTTTCTCTTTGAGAGGCTTGGGTTCATCACTGGCTGTAGTACTGTGGCTCTACCCCCTCTTCCTTCCCGACTCTTAGCAGGGGTGAGCGAGCTGGGCTGAAGGAGGAAGAAAAGAAGAAATATTTACTGAGTGTCTGCTAATGCCCAGGATTGTTTTAGATTCTGTTTGAGGAGAGGTGGCAGAGTCAAGAGCAGTGATTGGGGCTGCAGACTCCACTAGCAACGACTTCAGGTGGGAGAGTTAAGGTGACATACATGGGCTGAGGGTTGAGGTGGGCAGGCAGCGTCATGGACTGAGTCTGGAAGTTGGGTTTAGACAGCATTACATACACCAAATGATATACCTTCTTTTTTTTTTTTTTTTTTTTTT
>NW_003852484.1:6122572-6124285 GCF_000181295.1 Otolemur garnettii | reverse complement strand
GCCTCCCAAGTAGCTGGGACCACCGGTGCCTGCTATAACGCCCGGCTACTTTTTGGTTGCAGCCATCATTGTTGTTTGACGGGCCTGGGCTGGATTCGAACCCACCACCTTAGGTGTATGTGGCTGGCGCCTTAACCACTTGAGCCACAGGTGCCAAGCCCCTAGAGTCTTTTAAAAAAAAAAAACTCAAATTTTGGCTCGGCGCCTGTGGCTTAAGTGGCTAAGATGCCAGCCGCATACACCTGAGGTGGCAGGTTCAAATCCAAGCTGGGCCCACCAAACAACAATGACAGCTGCAATCAAAAAAACGCCAGGTGTTGTGGCGGGTGCCTGTGGTCCCAGCTACTTGGGAGGCTGAGGCAAGAGACTCATTGAGCCCAGGAGTTGGAGGTTGCTGTGAGTGTGATGTCACAGCACTCTACCCAGGGGGAAAGCTTGAGGCTCTGCCTCAAAAAAAAACCAAACACCTCAAATCTTTATAAAATTAGAAGATAAAAAACCCAAAGGATGTAATATTCCCTTACCTACGTGTCTTTACAATTTTATTATAAATTAGTATTTTCTGTCAAAAATATGTAAAAACAGCAACCAAAAAAGAAATATCACTTAATATCCCATAACCTTGAGGAAATTACTTATGTTTTAATTCTCAGCTGTTGGGGGAAATAAGGTAGTAGTGGGTGAAATCCTTGAGGTATTTTAAACAGACATTTGTTTCATTATTTGAGATAATAATAGAGACTTTAAGTATAATTTATGATCACAGGCTAGTTTCTGATTTCCACAAATGAGAAATAAAATTAAAATGTAGACATCATTGGACTTTGAAAGCTTACCCAATGTTTAATAGTTTCCTGAAAGATTCCCAGATGAAATGAAATGCTGTCAAAGTTTCTGAAAGGCACAATTCTTTTTCCTGACCTCAAAATTTTGATTAGAATCATGAGCTTAGAAATGTTCTGAAGGGACCAAAGGACCTTCAAATGTCAATAGAGTAATTAATTTTTCCAATGACACTGAAAATTCCCTTCTCAGCTACCTACAAACTAAGGAGACAAACAGAATGAAATATTGCAACCCACTGTCCTTAATGGTTTGGACACAGTTGTATGAGAGCTCAAAGATAGTATCTTTCTAGGTCAAGATACTTTTTTTTTTTTTTTGTAGTTTTTGGCTGGGGCTGGGTCTGAACCTGCCACCTCCGGCATATGGGACTGGCACCCTACCCCTTTGAGCCACAGGTGCTGCCCAGGTCAATATACTTTTAATCTAATTAATTTAATTCACCCAGTTTAAAATGTCACCTATAGGGTGGCACCTGTGGCTCAGTGAGTAGGGCATTGGCCCCATATACTGAGGGTGGGAGGGTTCAAACCCGGCCCCCACCACACTGTGACAAAAAATAACCAGGCATTGTGGCGGTTGCCTGTAGTCCCAGCTACTTGGGAGGTTGAGGCAGGAGAATTGCCTAAACCCAGGAGTTGGAGGTTGCTGTGAGCTGTGACACCAAGGCACTATACTGAGGGCGGTAAACTGAGACTCTGTCTCTAAAAAAAAAAGGCCCCTACATGACATTTAAAAAATTCAGTTTTAGGCTCGGCGCCTATAGCTCAACAGGCTAAGGCGCCAGCCACGTACACCTAAGGTGGTGGGTTCAAATCCCCAGCCTGGACCCGCCAAACAACAATGACGGCTGCAACCAAAAAATAGCCG
>NW_003852484.1:6115302-6119929 GCF_000181295.1 Otolemur garnettii | reverse complement strand
CCGCCACCTTAGGTGTATGTGGCTGGCGCCTTAGCCGCTTGAGCCACAGGCGCTGAGCCAGTTTTTCTATTTTTAATAGAGATAGCTTTCTCTCTTGTTGAGGCTGATCTTGTACTCCTATGTTCAAGCAATCCACGCACTTTGGCCTCCCATAGTGCTAGGATTACAGGTGTGAGCCACTGTACCAGGCCTCGGCTAATTTTTCTGTTTTTAGCAGAGATAGGGTCTTGCTCTTATTCAGGCTGACTCAAACTCCAGAGCTCGAGCAATGCCTTCCTCAGCCTGCCAGAGTGCTAGGATTACAGTTGTGAGCCACGGTACCTAACCTTTGGATTATTTTCTAGAGTTTTACGTAAATAAAATCATAAGGCATCTGAGAGAATGCTATTTAAAAGGCAAATGTCATAGAAAATACAAGTGATTTAGCTGCAATATATAAATTATTCTGCAACAACAATTTTTTTTAACTTTTTTTTGTTTTTTTGAAACAGGGCCTCACTATGTTGCCCTCAGTAGAATGCTGTGGCATCACAGCTCACAGCAACCTCCAACTCCCCAGCTAAAGTGAGTCTTTTGCCTCAGCCTCCCAAGTAGCTGGGACTACAGGCACCTAGCACAATGCCTGGCTATCTTTTTGTTGTTGTTGTAGTTGTCATTGTTTGGCAGGCTGGGGCCGGGTTCAAACCTGCCAGCCCCAGTATATGTGGCTGGTGCCCTAACCACTGAGCTATAGGCATCCAGCCAACATTTTTTTTTCTTTTTTGAGATAGAGCCTCACTGTGTCACCCGTGGTAGAGTGCTGTGGCATCATACCTCACAGCAATCTCAAACTCTTGGGCTTAATCGATTCTCTTGCCTCAGCCTCCCAAGTAGCTGGGACTACAGGTGCCTGCCACAACACTTGAGCCAGGGTTTTGATGTAGCTCAGGCTGTCTCCAACTCATGAGCTCAGGTGATCTACCTGCCTCAGCTTCTCAGACTGCTGGGATTACAGGCATGAGCCACCAAGCTGGCCTAACTCATTTTATTTTTTTAACTTATTAACTAGGTTTTTTTTTTTTTTAATTCAAAAGAATATTACATGTACATGGTAAAATATTCGAATAAAAAGATATTCAGTGAAAAGGAATTTTCTCTCCCCTTTTGAGACCACATCTCAAAAGACAGTCAGAATTATAATTTCTTCTGTGTCCTTCTAGAAATAGTCTATGTACATACAAACATCAAGACTCATCAACAGGCTCAGCGCCTGTGGCTCAAGTAGCTAAGGCGCCAGCCACATACACCTGAGCTGGTGGGTTTGAATCCAGCCTGGGCCTGCCAAACAATGACAGCTGCAACCAAAAAATAGCCGGGTGTTGTGGCGGGCACCTGTAGTCCCAGCTATTGGGAGGCTGAGGCAAGAGAATCATTTGAGCCCAGGAGTTGGAGGTTGCTGTGAGCTATGATGACACAGCACTTTACCCAGGGTGACACCTTAAGGCTCTGTCTCAAAAAAAAGACTCATCAACATATTAGAACATGCTATATATCTTGTGTTCTGCAGCTTACATTTCTTTTCCATGTAATAGATTTTGAAATTGCTCCCTAAGAATACATAGAGAGCACCTTAGTTTTTCATGGCTGCATGTTAATCCATCTTATGGAATTCTTGATAGGGGTGGACATTGCAGTTATTCGTCACCACACTGTTTAAATTTTGGCTAATGCAAACAATGCTGTAGTGAACATCCTTGTACATACAGCTTTCAGCACTCATATAAACAAATGTGTAGGCTAAACTTTTAAAACTAGAATAACTAGGTCAATTAGTGTCTTTTTAAAATCCTGATGAATAGAAGCAAATTGAACCTATACCACCCTTGTTTCACGTACTGTGAATGGACCTCACACCCTTACCAACACTGTGCATGTCAGATTTTTCATTCTTTGTCAATCTGATAGGCAAAATTGGCATTTAGTTTCATTGACATTTCTTTATTGTTAATACAGTTGAGCATCTTTTCTTTGTTTATGAACCACTGATATTCTTTGCAGTTCTCTCACTCTATAAAAAAACAGTATTTTTAATCAATCATTTCCATTCTGTCAGAAAATTGTGATCAAGCCTTAAAATGCTACCCCTAGTACAGTGATGGTCAGGACCTCAAAGGGTGAAGCAGAAATAAGCTATACTCTCAGTGTATCTTTTCATTCTTTCAAAAAATACTCTGAGGGTTGCCAGGGAATCTAGTCTAAAAGCTATATTACAGTATTTATGATCAATGTACATAATGCTTTTTCTGGCTTGCAGAAATGATTTTGACATTGTTTGGTATTCAGATTGAAGATAATCAAAGATTTTCTGGTTTTTCTCATAAATTATGAAGCTTAGGCTCGGCGCCTGTGGCTCAAGCCGCTAAGGCGCCAGCCACATACACCCAAGGTGGCGGGTTTGAATCCCCAGCCTGGGCCCGCCAAACAACAATGATGGCTGCAACCAAAAAAATGGCCAGGTGTTGTGGCGGGTGCCTGTAGTCCCAGCTACTTGGGAGGCTGAGGCAGGAGACTCGCTTGAGCCCAGGAGTTGGAGGTTGCTGTGAGCGTGATGCCATGGCACTCTACCCAGGGGGATAGCTTGAGGGTCCGTCTCAAAAAAAAAAAAAAAAATTATGAAGCTTAATTATAATGGGAATCAAAATGGTGTCTTTGTGGCTTGGTGCCCATAGCACAGTGGTTATGGTGCCAGCCACATGCACCGAGGGCGGCAGGTTCGAGCCCAGGTCAGCTGAACAGCAATGACAACTGCAACAAAAAAATAGCCAGGCATTGTGGCAGGCACCTGTAGTCCCAGCTATGTAGGAGGCCGAGGCAAGATAATTGCTTAAACCCAAGAGTTTGAGGTTGCTGAACTGTGATGCCATGGCACTCTACAGAGGGCGACATAGTGAGACTCTGTCTCAGATAAATAAATAATGTCTTTGTGAGAAGCAAAGCCAAAGGCACATGGTTAGAAAATAAGCTTTTCAACCTCCCATCAGAATTTCTACCTTGCCTATCAATCAGACTATCACATATAAGGGGAATAAGGAAACAGCTGGCTAGCCTGAGCAAGAGCGAGATCTCGTCTTTACTAAAAACACAAAAACTGGGCAAGAGGATCTTGTGAGCCCAGAAATTGGAGATTGCTATGAGCTATGATTCCATGGCACTCTACTGAGGGTGACAAAGTAAGACTCTGTCTTAAAAAAAAAAAAGCAAAATATAGGAAACAGCTGGAATGAATAGAGAAGTGGTACGAGTAGCAGTAATATTTCCTTCAAAGCAATGATAATTTAATTGGAAAATGTTATTAAGGTATTATAAGCTGGAGCAATTTAGCTAAGAAGGATAACTTGCCTGATATAAAAAAAGTGGAATAGTTGGTTTAGAAACATTGCTTTCAAGAGACGTAGCAGTAGACTGATGATCTGAACACTGGCTTGTTTAATTTTAAAGTGTGAATGGGACCCTGTCTTGTCCTAGAGCATGTAGGCAATGCTCTGTTGAATTTTTGGTGTTTCCATTGGACAGGTGTAGTGGTGTTGAGCACTTTATTTTGGAAGTTATTGGGCACCTCCCTGACATGGAAATGGTAATCAATGTACGAGATTATCCTCAGGTTCCCAAATGGATGGAGCCTACCATCCCAGTCTTCTCCTTCAGTAAGGTAAGTATGGGAACAGCCACATGAGGAAATGGAGGGAGGTCCTCTCAGGTAGAGGAGGAGGTCATTTGTCCTATGGCACAGACTGATTGGTAATGGTGAGGATAAGTCTGGGGTCCAGTAATGGATCTGTGTCCTTGTTCGCTTCACAGTGGTTGAGCAGCGAGACTGAGGAAACAGAGTTGAGAACCCATACGTGAAGTGAGTGGCATTGCTTAAGTGTCTGCAGGGCTAGGGATGGAAGCTAGGGAATGAGAGGTCTGTGGAACCTACAAGACATCGCAAATGGGGCTCAAAGATCCTACAGAGCATGGGATAGAGGGGTCCAGCAGGCTCTCATGGGCTTGGAATTAGGGATTACCTTTGTTCTAAAAATGTTTGTTGAGCTTGAATGTCTGTATCAGCCATAGTGCTAGTTATCATCTGTCTTATCTGTTACCATATCCCCAGGGCCCAGCATGGCTAAGAGTGAACCTGAAGGGACAGGATTATTCCAAATGATTTGGGTCCAAGCAGTGCATTGAGAGGCTAGGCCACTTATTGAGTACTTACTATGTACCTGACACTGTTCTAAGCTTTTTACATGTATTAACTCATTTAATATTTAAAATAAGCCTGTTGGATCGTATTATTGATATTATTATTTCTTCCGTTATAATGATAAGGAAACTGAGGCATAGAAAGATTAAGTAAACTGGCCTGGAGTTGTAAAGAGGTAGAGCAAGCATTCAAATTCACATGATCTGTCTCAAGAGTCCACATTCTTAACCATTGTACTGTATTTCCTAGTTCTTACTCTCAAAAGACCCACTAAGAAATAACCAAGAACTGGTAAGACAGTGTAAACTCCAAGAGTAATAGTTAAACAATGAAAGAGCTCCATGATTATTCAGGATCGGGTGTATTATTTCCTTAAATTAAAAATCTTTTTTTTTTTTTTTT
>NW_003852484.1:6108631-6114812 GCF_000181295.1 Otolemur garnettii | reverse complement strand
AGCCCAGGAGTTGGAGGTTGCTGTGAGCTGTGATGCCATGGCACTCTACCCAGGGGGACAGCTTGAGGCTCTGTCTCAAAAAAAAAAAAAAAAAACTTAATGGTATATATCCTCTATAAAAACACAATTTCAGGGAACTGAAAAAGTTGACCTTTAGCCGGGTGTGGTGGCTCACACCTATAATCCTAGCAGTCTGGGAGGCAGAGGCAGGTGGACTGCCTAAGCTCACAGGTTTGAGACCAGCCTGAGCAAGAGCAAGACCCTGTCTTTAAAAATAGCCAGGTGTGGGCGGCACCTGTGGTTCAGTGGGTAGGGCACTGGCCCCATATACCGAGGGTGGCGGGCTCGAACCCAGCCCCGGCCAAATTGCAACAAAAAAATAGCCAGGCGTTGTGGTGAGTGCCCGTAGTCTCAGCTACTTGGGAGGCTGAGGCAAGAGAATCACCTAAGCCCAGGAGTTGGAGGTTGCTGTGACCTGTGATGCCATGGCACCCTACTGAGGGCAATAAAGTGAGACTCTGTCTCTTAAAAAAAAAAAAAAAGCCAGCTATTATGGCAGGTGCCTATAGTCCCAGCTACTCAGAAGGCTGAGGCAGGAGGACTGCTTGAGCCCAAGAGTTTGAGGTTGCTGTGAGCTATGATGCCATGGTGCTGTACTGATTTTGGCCAAGTGAGACTCTAACACATACACACACAAAAGTTGACCTTTAATGTGTTAATAAATTCTACAATTCAGTGAACCCAAGAATTTTAACCTATGGTCACTTTTGCCTTTTAATGTCTAGAATCTAGACTTATTCACTAGGTAAAATATGTGTTTGGCAACGTGACATTAGAGCAAGGCCTTTGTCCAGATCCTGTGGCATGAATGCAGTTTGCTTCTTCTCACTCTGTTCCAAGACTGATTTAGAATGACCTTTATGTTTTTGTCGAAGACATCAGAGTACCATGATATCATGTATCCTGCTTGGACATTTTGGGAAGGGGGCCCTGCTGTTTGGCCAATTTATCCTACAGGTCTCGGACGATGGGATCTTTTCAGAGAAGATCTGGTAAGGTAGGTACTTTAAAGAGGTTTTATGTTTTCCTCTTTGTGCGTTTTCTTGAAATTATCAGTAGAACATAACCAATTATTTAAAATGACTGACTTTCAAGTTAAAAACATAATAACTAGTAAAAGTCATTTTTTATGTGTATAAAAATATTTACATATCTAAATATTTACATATCTAAAGAGGGGCAGAAGAATCTATTCTGAACCATCAACAGTGCCTGTTGCGGAGGGGGTTATAGAACCTTTTGCTTTCTTTAAATTTTCCTGTACTTTTAACATTTACAGTGTTCTGTTTATTATAGAAAAAAAGAGTGAATTACTTTTGTAATAAGAAAAAGTGAATGACCATGTTGCGAGGGAGGATAGAAAATACTTGGAAGAATATCAGTGTGTTTGATAATTGAGGGCTGAATACTTCAGGTGTGTATGAGGGGCATAAATGTCTCAGCTGTCTCAAGTACAGCTTATTCCAGATGCTCTCTGAGAGCTCTCTGAGACATGCCTTGGCCTGCTGACTGCATACTACTATCATTTCAGAATTTAGATTGTGTAGATGATTCAAACTGTAGGTATTTCTTACTGAACTACATTTTACATTAATGATTCAAACACGTTTGGTGCTCACTTAGGGAACTTCTAGAAACAGTCTATATAGGTCTTTTCTCAGGTATAAGAAAAACTGCAATTAATTCAACCCGATTTCACAAAGAGCTATCATCTCTACTAATTGTGACTGAGGATTCAAAGGGGATTTAAAGAAGCATCCCTTCCTGAAGAAATATAATCTTAGTCCTCAGTGAAGATTAGAGCCCATTGGTTAAAAACAAGAAAACAAGTCTCTCCTACAGCAGGTATAATTTGGAAATTAAAAACAAACAACAAGTTAGTTTCATACTTCACAGAACTGGAACTGGAAATTATTTTTTATTAAGGGAATAAATGCTTAGTGAGGTTAAGGGACTTGGTCAAGGTTAGAGGCAAACCTGGGCCTGAAGTCCAGATTTCCAAGTATATTACCCTCTCTACAGTTAATATTATCTGTGTTCTCCTAACATTTTCCAAGTATATTACCCTCTCTACAGTTAATATTATCTGTGGTCTTCTAACATTGAAACCATCATTTCTTGCTTAGTTTTTGGTTTTGAACATGATTTTGGTGGTGGAAAGGGGAGGTTTGTCTTTAACCTTTTTTTCTCTAAGTTATTCTTGTTTTTTGCCCTTGATTTTCTAATCTTTTTTCCCCCTAGATCAGGTGTCCTCAAACTACGGCCTGCTGAGGACAGTTACCTGGCCCACTGGATGTTTTTGCTGCTGCTGCCTGTCCTGCTTAGCAGCCGACTCGTCCCGGGGCCTGCAGTCCGGCCCTCCAATGGTCTGAGGGACAGTGAACTGGCCCCCTGTTTAAATAAAGTTTGAGGACTCCTGCCCTAGATACTTTCAAATACCCTTTTCACATTCTTCTTTCTTTTTATAGCTCTTTTACAACCTGCCATATGGCTACTTTTTTTTTTTTTTTTGAGAGTCTCACTTTGTCACCCTGGGTAAAGTGCCATGACATCTTAGCTCACAGCAACCTTAAATTCTTGAGCTCAAGTGATTCTCTTGCCTCAGCCTCCCAAGTAGCTAGGACTATAGGTGCCCACCACAATGCCTGGCTATTTTTAGAAATGAGATCTTTCTCTGGCTCAGGCTGGTCTCAAACTCCTGACTTTGGGTTGACAGTGGGTCTTGCTCATGCTCAGGTTGGTCTCAAACTCATGAGCTCAAGCAATCCACCTGCCTTGGCCTCCCAGAGTGCCAGGATTATAGGCATGAGCCACCATGCCCAGCCAGCTACTTTGTTTTCAAAATCTTTAAAGACATTTTTACTAATTATGAAACCTGTATGTACTCATAAAAATTTACAGAAAACATACAACCCAGGGAACTTTTCCCCTTCACTTATTAACGTTTCTAAGTAATTTTTCCACATCTGTATATCAGAATTGACCTTGTTATTTTAACAGTTGCATAGTATTCCACTATATGGATAATTTCATTATTTCCTTTGATGGACATCTAGGCTACATATGTAATATGTATAAAATTTATTTTTTCTAGATTACATATTATATAGCATTTCCCCTCTGTAGTACAGAACACAGTCCAGGATCACAGATTGCATTTAGTTGTCATGTCTCTTTGGTTTCTTTTAATCAAGAACGGCTCTTCTGTCTTTCTCTTTTATGATATTAACTTTTTTTTTTTAAATAACATTCCTTAGTTTTGCTTTGTCTATTTCCTCATAGATTCAGTTTATGTACTGCAGGCCCAATTACTTACATAGTGATTTTGTGCCCATCCGCCCCACATTAATGGTGTTCTCTAGTTCCTCCTCTGTGTAGTTTTTTTTATTTTCTCTCTTATAAACTGATAGCCATCTTTGGGGAGATAGAGTGTGTGTTAAAATCTGATCTTACGTGAACATTTTTTCCTTTTGATACCTTCCCCTTTTGTTCAACTGAGTTTATTCACAGTTAGAGAACTGGAAGTTCTTTTTTTTTTTTGGCCCTCCATTTGGAATCTCTAGTGATGTGAATTCATTTGTTGCCTTAAAGCTTTATAACCTGCTTGTGTATCGATCTGCATTTATCTATCTGCCTGCCATTTTTCTGTCTTATTTTTTATAATCTTTTGGGAGTTTGTCCTCATTTACTCTGTAGAATAATTCAGTGATCTTTGTAGATTTGAAGGTTTCATTTTTTACTGTCAGAGAAGGTTTTAGAAGGAGGCAGTATCAGGCTGTGGTAGTGGCCACTATCAGCATATGCCTGGAGAAAAAGTCCTAACATAGGTCTCTTGAGGAGTGAGTAGGCGGGAGGGAGAATGAAGCAGAGAGAAAACAGTTCAAGTCTGTGTATGTTGAACACAGTTTTCCTGGGTTCCAAGGAAATGAAGAGAAGCGATGTTGAGTATAACCTGATAATATATTTTTTTAGGTAGTTTGACGATATATATTAAAATTGAAAATGTATACTGTATATCCTTTGATCCAGCCATTCTACGTCTAGAACGTATCCTGAGATTTTAGATAATTATGCAAAGATATACGTACAAGGATGTTCTCCACTGTGTTTTTCTTAGAGCAGAAAGTTGGAAAGTACCTAAAGGTCCATCAGTAAGGGATGAAATGAATTACGACACGACTATAAAATGAAGTACTGTGAGAAAATGGCAAAGCAAGGTAGAATGGGGTTTAAAAACTGGAATCTAGGTTGAAATCATGGCTCTGCGTGATTCTGGTCAAGTTGCTTACCTCTCACAGACCTCATCTGTAAAAGGAGTAATAAAACCTATCACATGAGGTTGTGAAAATGATTTGAAATATATAAAGCATTTAGAACGGAACAGTATCTGGAACATAGTAAGGTGCTAATAGGTATTGGCTATTAGTATTGTTTGTACTAAGTTTCCTAAGAAGAATGTCACCTAACAGTATGTTCTGACTTCCTGTTAAATAGAGTGAGGTTTCTCAGTCTTGGTACTACTGACGTGTTGGGCTGGATAATTCTTTGTTGTGGAGGCTGTTCTGTTTAGCAGCATCTCTGGCCTCTATCCATTAAACACCAGTCGCAATTCCCCAGTAGTAACAATCCAAATGTCCCCGGATATGACCAAATGTCACCTGGGTTAAGGGGAAGGGCAAAATTACCCCCAGATGAAAGCCACTAATATGGAAAAATGATTGGAAGGAATTTCCCACTAAAATCTTACATTGTTACCGGATAGGGAGATTCCAGATGATTTTTTGCTTTTATCTTTATACTCTTCCATTAGAATTTTCTATAATGAGCAAGTAACATTTTTTTCACCACAAACAAACCCCTCCAGATCCAGTGCCATAGTGTTTATATTTTGGTAGGAGGAAGTAGAGGGGTGAAACAGATAATTCTAGCCTTGGACTGGAGAATCGGGTGAAGGTGATCCAGCAAGAAGGGCCAGATGAGAGAATGAATGAGCCAGGGCAGAAACTGATGGCCTGGAGAACACTGAGCAATGCTCTCAACTGGGTGAAAATGAGTACATGCACTCTATGTATCTGAAAAGGACATATACTTTAAAAAGTTTATATCCTAAGTTTCTCCATTACTGTAATACAGCCCATCAATCCCTCATTAACTCCAGTTCAGCCTTCCCCTCCTTTTTCAGAAGAAGACGCTGCGCAGACTTCTGTGCAGGGAGGGTTCCTACGAAGAAAGTTAAGAATGATGCATCTGTGAGATAGCAGTTTCAGCAAGGAAGGCTGGTCATGGTAATGTGTACTGAGACCTGAGTTTTAAGGATATGTAATCTTTACAGAACACTTAGTACAGTTTTAAGAATTCTAGGATACTTGGCAAGTATCAGACTAACTCTGATGATACCTCCTACCCATCAGAAACATGAAATCAGAGAGTAATTGCCCTTTCATTCAATTTCTGGTATTTTTGCAGTTGTCTTCATATACTAACTTTATCATTAGTACTCTACTTAAAGTGGAGAGGAAAGCCTCATTGTGCCCAATTAAACAGCCCTAAACATGGCATTCAGAGTTTGGGGGGCTTTTCTTCCAATGCTCTTAACTTACATTAATGGGGAGATAGATGTAACTGTCTAGCACCTGCAGGGCTAATGAAATGATAACAGTAGGGAATATAGTATTTTTCAGGGCTTTTTCCTTTAAGTAGCTTTGATCAGACTTATTTGAAAATATAAAGTTCTGAACTAATCTTCAGAAATGGTTAAAACTCATCCTTATATAACTGAGAAAACAAACTAATCAAAAATCTGTATTTTTAGGTCAGCAGCACAGTGGCCATGGAAAAAGAAAAATTCTACAGCATATTTCCGAGGATCAAGGTACGTATATTTTCTGACATTTTACAAAGATATTCTTCTAAGTAATATACAAATAAGTGATCTTGAGGTTGTGATGAACTCTGTAGCTCAGAGAAAGCTAAGATAGCTAAGAAATAAATGTGGAATCCCAATTTCAGACTATTCAGATTATTTGACCAACTTGCTCTTAATTGAATGGAAATTCAAAGAATTAAAGGTCATCCATCTAGTCGTCTGGTCATTCAATAGATATTTTTTTTTTTTTTTTTT
>NW_003852484.1:6093992-6108379 GCF_000181295.1 Otolemur garnettii | reverse complement strand
GTTGAGCCACAGGCGCCGAGCCATTCAATAGATATTTACACAGTACTGTGAGTGTGTTGAGCATTGACTATAAATAGTGTTAACAGAACAAGTTGTAGCACTAGGGAATAACGTAAACACATGAAATAAAAAATACATAATGTAAAATATAATAATGTTGACCATAACAGATGGGTATCTTCTTGTTATAGTTTCCGAGGAGTGGCTTATGGTCATGCCATGGTCACTCTGCAGAGCAGAACTCATTACCAGGTCTCCTGACTGCCTTTTTCATCAGACCATGTGGCTGCCAGATAGTGTTTAAGAGCACAGACTGAGACAGGTGAAAATGGAGAGGGAAGTGGGCAGGAAAGAGAGGTGGGAAATGGAAAAGATAGTAATATGGAGTTGTGTTGTTCAGCTCCATATTCCCAATGCCAGGGACAGTCCATAATGCATATGTAGAAAGGATGGATAGAAAAGACCATGAGAAGTGGTGCCCGTAGCTCAGTGGGTAGGGCGCTGGTTACATACACTGAGGCTGGCAGGTTCAAACCTGGCCCAGACCAGAAGCAACAATGACAACTGCAACAAAAAAATAGCTGGGTGTTACAGTCCCAGCTACTTGGGAGGCTGAGGCAAGAGAATCGCTTCAGCCCACGAGTTTGAGGTTGCTGTGAGCTGTGATGCCACAGTACTCTACCAAGGGTGACACAGGAGACTGCGTCTCAGAAAAAAAAAAAGAAAAGACCATGAGGGAGAAGGATTTTGTTTTTGCACTGAGTCCTTGCCAGAGATGATACATCCTCTATTTACCCTCCTTTCTGCCTGGGTGGTGGACTTGGGATGCACATTAACAGCCACTGCTTACTATTCCTTAGCAACTTCTCTGATTCTCACACTTTGAGATTATAGATTCTTAACTTGGAGCCTATATCTGGGCTTCCAGAGTTTTAGAACTTCCTTGAAATTATATGGGGATGTGTGCATTTTTCTGGGATGGGATTAGTCCATAGTTCTTACCAGATTCTCAAGGGATTCATGACCTCTCTCATGTCAGGACCCTCTGTTACTTGGACCATGACAATTGGGACTTTATCTTTAGGTTTTTAAGCCCTTTCATTTTTGAGATTGATTAAATATTATACAAAGCATACAAATCAAAGGCCACATAGCTATTTTGGTGAATACTGGTGATTACAGAAGCTGCATGAACTTTCCTAAAAAGGAAATCACTCCCTAGGATACAGCTGTATGGCCAGAACAGCATACCTTGCAAGACCAGATGCAGGCATCCCCATCCCTCAAGGAATGGTGAGACTAGCCCCCAACTACCTAGATGCTGCAATACCCAGTGCCCTCAGGAAGTACAGCATAGGAAAGGTCCTGTGCTGTAACACAAGCAGTGAATTGTCCACCTGGGCAGACAGTCATTGCACTGTCTGGATTGGGGACACTATTATGGTATAGGCCACACAGCTTTATGTCATGTGTTTCTCCTACAGGACAAGTCCAGAACGAGATCCTCTCATTCTTCTGTCTCGGAAAAATCCAAAACTTGTTGATGCAGAGTACACCAGAAACCAGGCCTGGAAGTCTATGAAAGTAAGTACTAATCATCAGGCTAGAACTACAGCAGTGAACTTTCTCACTCCAAGAGCATTGCCACCTGGGTAGAATTGAACTTAGGTTTTCTCTCGGTACTGAGATGAATATAGAGAAAGTTACATGAATCAGAATTAGCATACGTGTAAATTCTTCTTATCAAACTCACCTTGCTTTTCTGGGCATATTATGACTAATATATTACATTGCTTTGAAGGTTTAAACCAGAGGTCACACACTTTTTTGTAAAGTGCTGGATAGTAAATATTTTAGGCTTTGCAGATCATATGGTCTCTGTCATAGCTGTGGGGGGTTTGGGGAGGTTTTGTTTGTTTTCTTTTGAGGAAGAATCTCACTGTCACCTGGCTAGAATGCAGTGGTGTCATCATAACTCACAGCAACCTCGAATTCCTGGGCTTAGGCAATCCTGCCTCAGCCTCCCGAGCACCTGAGACTTAAGGTGTGTATCACCACATCTGGCTAATTTTATCTATTTTTAGTAGAGATGGGGGCTTACTCTTGCTCAGGCTGGTCTCAAACTCCTGACCGTGGGCCTGGTGCAGTGGCTCATACCTATAATCCTAGCACTCTAGGAGGCCAAGGCGGGTGGATTGCTTGAGCTCATGAGTTAGAGACCAACCTGAGCAAGAGCAAGACCCTATTTCTCAAAAACAGCTGGGTGTTACGGCAGGTACCTATAGTCCCAGTTACTTGGGAGGCCAAGGCAAGAGGATAGCTTGGGCCCAGGAGTTTGAAGTTGCTGTGAACTATGATGCCATAGTACTCTACCCAGGGTGACAAAGTGAGGCTGTGTCTCAAAAAAAAAAAAAAATGTTGCCCTCAAGTAATCTTCCTGCCTTAGCCTCTCAGAGTGTGGATTACAGGTGTGAACCATCATGCCCAGCCATAGTTATTATGAAATTCTGTTAACATAGCATGAAAGCAGCTATAGTAATATGTAAACAAATGAGCATGGCTGTGTTTTATTAACATTTTTATTTATAAGCACTGAAATTGGAATTTCTTGTCATTTTCTCATGTCATAAAATATTCTTTTGTTTTTTTCCAAACCATTTGAAATGTAAAAATATCCTTGGTCCATGGATTATACAAAAATAGGCCACAGGTCAGGTTGAGCTTATTGGCTGTTGTTTCTAATCCCTGTTTTAAATCAGTGGTTCTCAACCTTCGTTATACAGTATAACTAGAGAGCTTAATGAAACAAATGAAATAAATCAGAATCTATGGCGATGGGGTTCAGGCATCTTAATTTGTTTAAGATTCTCCAAGTGATTGTAAGGGAAAACCAGAAGTGGGGATTTCTATTGTAGAGTCCATCTCTGTCCTCTTAACTCTGTGACTTCTTGCCTTCATCAAGAAACTTAGGCTGAGTATAGTGGTTCACGTCTGTAATCCCAGCACTCTGGGAGGCTGAGGCACGTGGATTGCCTGAGCTCACGTGTTTGAGACCAGCCTGTGTGAAACTGAGACCCCCCCCCATCTCTACTAAAAATAGAAAAACTGAGGAAAGAGGATGGCTTGAGCCCAAGAGTTGGAGGTTGCTGTGAGATATAATGATGCCCTGGCACTCTACCCAGGGCATTAGTTTGAGACTCTGTCTAAAAGAAAAAAAAAAGCATTCTATAATAGACATACTCTTATTTGACAATGTGAATGTTACTTTCTTTGTATTATTATTATTGCTTAACATTCGATGCAGCAGTCTGATTTCTTTTCTGAATGTATTTATCTTCGTTCGTTCTTTACGAGGTTTTTATTTCTAGTCCTTATCTTAAACATTGTTATTGTTATTAAATTTTAAGCCTTTAAAAAAAACAAAAAACTGAAAAGCCCTAAATTTCCTTATCTGAAATTTTCATATGCCATGTGAGGGCGCTATAAGAAAAAGCTTTAAGTTTTGGGGGAGAAAAGTATATCTGAGATGCATGTATTTGAGATGCATTATTTATACAGTTTCAACCAAACAGGAGCAAATGAATTTAAGAAACTAAGTAATAAAAATATTTTTTAAAGTATACTCGTTCGGCACACAAGTGGTCAGCATGTACTGTAGGAGGCTGCAAAAGCAAAAAAGAGTTATTCCCCTCCTCAAGTTTACCGTCTGCTAAGGTGGATGTGATGTATATGAGAGACCCAAATTCAAATGCCCCCACAAGCCAGCACATGCCAGAAAGGAGTGAGCAAGAGGGAGCACGAACGGTTCCTGTGGACTGCTGCCAAATGGGAAGGGGTGCTCAGTTGCCAGATCTTCCTTTTTTTGTTTTTCTTCAAGAAAAGTTGGGAATCTGGAGTTTTATAAGAAATATCCTACCACCTATAAATGTTGGCAATGGTTTGAATATTTAAATACTTTGCATGCCTAACAAGATTGTGTGCCTGGGGGCTACACCCCTAAGCCCACCAGCCGACACTTGTGACTTCTGTGTGTGTAATTTACAGAGTGAAATATGCTGCAGACTGTGGCGTCTGAGTTCAAAGGAAGGCAACGTGGTTTCAGATGAGCTTAAACTCTAAAATCAGAGACCTGGGTTAAAACCCTAGCGCTTCCATTTAGGGCCATGTGACTCTGAGAAAGTCTCTCAACTTTTTGATGTCCTGCCTTCATCATTTGTGTAATGGGGACAATAATGTCTCCAGAGTTTGTTCATTATGAGGTTTAAATGAGGTAATGTTGAAATGCCTAACCAAACTTGCTGCACAGCGGTCACCAGTAAATGCTATTACTACTAATACTAGTAACTTCCATTTCACATAAAGGATACGTTGGGAAAGCCAGCTGCTAAGGATGTCCATCTCGTGGATCACTGCAAGTACAAGTAAGATTTCCAAGAGTCCTGACTCTCTTCACATTGCTTTTGAAGCAGCTTCACTTTGGGTGGGAACTTTAACATGAAGGCCCAGATGAGGTTTCAGAAAGTCACACTAATTCACCATGCACTGACTTGAGTTCTATGGGGGCTGTAGAGACAAATGGAATATGGTCCCTGCTTCCAGAGAGTTGCCTGCTAATGATCACAGTTAGGATTGCCTGTCTACACCCTACCCACCCAGTAGTTGAAATTAGATTACGTATGTCTCAGGTTAATAAATGTTAGAATTAAATGCCAGGACCAAGAATTAGATTAACTGGTAAAATCAGGCCTGGAGGAACACAGTGGGAGATTCAGAGATGTGAATGCTGATGACACACAGTGGGAGCTAAAGGTAAAAGCAACGCTGGTTGGAGACAGGTGTATGCATTAAGAATTGCTAATAAGGAGGGGCAGCACCTGTGGCTCAAAGGGGCACGGCGCCAGCCCCATATACTGGAGGTGGTGGGTTCAAACCCAGCCCGAGCCAAAAAATAAGTTTGGGTGGCACCTGTGGCTCAGTGAGTAGGGTACCAGCCCTATATACCAAGGGTGGTGGGTTCAAACCCAGCCCTGGCCAAACTGCAACAAAAAAATAGCCAGGCGTTGTGGCAGACGCCTATAGTCCCAGCTACTTGGGAGGCTGAGGCAAGAGAATCGCCTAAGCCCAAGAGCTGGAGGTTGCTGTGAGCTGTGATGCCATGGCATTCTACTGAGGGTGACATAGTGAGACTCTATCTCTAAAATAAAATAAAATAATTACTAGTAAGAAAATGTTGTTCTTTTCTAAGATAGCATTTTTTTCTGGGGGCATTTCTTTGAAAATTGATTTTGTTTGCCTTGTTTTCCTCTCCAGACTTCAAGAGAAAATATTTCCTGGAAACAGGGGATGCCTTTGACCAGATAGGGTACACTAGAGGAAAAACTAGGCTTTGAGAGTCCATAGATAGAGACTTGAGGCTTATACAAGTTTATGAATTTTTTTGTTCCACTTCTGATTTTTGATGTATATCATTGAGCATTTCTGTATTGTCTCAAGTATGTCTCAAACCTACAAGAGGCTATCATTTCCTTCTGAGCTTCATAACCTCCCTACCCAGCACCCTACTCCTGACCTTATCTAGCTCCGTCTAGGGAAAGTAGTATCCTCCTCTTTCCCTCGCCTTGGCAGTCCTAGAACAACTAGTAGCCCCAACCCTGGAAAAACAAAGAGTATTTCATAGAAACCCCACAAGGACATTCTAATGTGTTCTTGAAAATTGAAATTGGAAGGAGAAGGGAGAGGAACCATAAAAAGAAATGGAGGAGGGAATAAAAGAAAAAGGTCGTATTTGTAGCAGCAGGCATATAGTAGCAAATGTATTTTGCTCTTTTTTTCCCTAGGTATTTGTTTAATTTTCGAGGTGTAGCAGCAAGTTTCCGGTTCAAACACCTCTTCCTGTGTGGATCACTTGTTTTCCATGTTGGTGATGAGTGGCTAGAATTCTTCTATCCACAGCTGAAGCCATGGGTTCACTATATCCCGGTCAAAACAGATCTCTCCAATGTCCAGTAAGCAGCTGTCCCTGGATGTAGAGTTTCTAATGATCCTTGTAATCTGCCTTTTATGTCCAGCCATTTAAGACATTTATTCCTGGTGAATTTTTCCATTGAAAGCATTTTGTTCCTTTTATTTATTTTGTATATATAGTATTGTGTTATTATCCAGTATGCTATAAATGGCATTTAATTTGAAAAAGTGCTTTAATGCTAATTTCAAACAAAACATTCAGACACTATGAAGTTAAAAAGTTGTAGGCTTTCAGCTTGGCGCCTATAGCTCAAAGGGCTAGGGTGCCAGCCACATACAAGGAGCTGGCAGGTTTGAATCCAGCCTGGGTCTGTCAAACAACAATGATGACTACAACCAAAAAATGGCCAGGCGTTGTGGCGAGTGCCTATAGTCCCAGTTGCTTGGGAAGCTGAGGCAAGAGAATCACTTAAGCCCAGGAATTTGAGGTTGATGTGAGCTGTGATGCCTCAGCACTCTACCCAGGGTGACAGCTTGAGACTGTCCCCAAAAAAAAAAGTTCTCGTCTTCCAAAGACTAAAGATAGGGATATTTGATCTTATTTTATTGTCAAAGGAATCTTCAGATACAGTATGAAAACTGATCCAAATGAGACTTAGGCAAATTTCCTTTCATGATGAGAGAAGCCAGGAAGATGTATAGATAAAGCCAGAAATGTGACCCCAGTTCCCTTCTTCTTCAGTGGGGCCAGAGCAAGAACTTGGATGGAGACAGGATGAAATTGTCTATTCTACAATGGGCTGCCTTTAACCTGTGTATAGGCTTCTTCTGGGGGGGTTACTTTTTCTTCTTGCAAGGACCCTAATATCTCTGCTTTAAGGAAGTAATCCACTACCCATGTGTCTAGAGATTAACCATAGACCTTAATCCACCGTCTTTTTGACTTAGTAGTAGTAAGTTTGCTCTAGAGTCTAATAATTCTTTTCATTTTAGAGAGCTGTTGCAATTTGTAAAAGCAAATGATGATGTAGCTCAAGAAATTGCTGAAAGGTAAGTTCTGTTCATTTTTCCTTTTTCACTGTACTTTATCATCCCTATTTTGCCCTAACTAAAGTTATCTAAATATTGCTACTATGGTCATACCTATATTTCCTCAATATACAGTAATAACTCAGAATTAAAGCTATTCTGGGGGGAAAACAAACACATTCTCATATGCCCCAGCCTTTGTAGAAATAGACTGAAATCATTGAGGTAATTAAGTTCTTCTTTTTTTTTTTTTGTAGAGACAGAGTCTCACTTTATCGTCCTTGGTAGAGTGCCGTGGTGTCACAGCTCACAGCAACCTCCCAACTCCTGGGCTTAAGTGATTCTCTTGCCCAAGCCTCCCAATTAGCTGGGACTACAGGCACCCGCCATGATGCCTGGCTATTTTTTGGTTGCAGTTTGGCCAGGGCTGGGTTTGAACCTACCACCCTTGGTATATGGGGCTGGCACCCTACTCACTGAGCCACAGGCATCGCCCTAATTAAGTTCTTTTTATGAGCATTGGCTGTTTATGTTTATTTTTAAGGGAAGTTATGTTCTATTGCCACATGCATATATGTGGATATAATGACTGTAGGGTTGGTTCTAGGATCAAATTGAATTAACGCATATAAAGTATACTCAAATGTAGGCTATTATTATTTCTGATTTCTGTACTTTAAAATATTCTTATTAATCTTGTCTCTAGGGGAAACCAGTTTATTATGAACCACCTGCAGATGGATGACATCACCTGTTACTGGGAGAGCCTCTTAACTGAATACTCTAAATTCCTGTCCTATAACGTAACAAGAAGGAAAGGCTATGATCAGATTATTCCTAAAATTGTGAAAACTGAACTCTAGTAGTCATCATAGGACCATCGTTCTTGCTGTGGCAGCGATCTCAGATATCGTATGAGCATGGCACCTGTATCTTGATCACCTTTATTGAGCCAAGTAGCTGGTTTTCTTTATCATGCTGCACCCAGAGCAACTCTTGAGAAAGTTCCAAAACGTGTATAATACACAGATAGGAAGCTACTCAACTCTGGCTGAATAAGGACTGGAAATCATGAGATGTGGATTTTGGACCCAGTTCTACTTTCATCATCTTAGGACCAATCACAGCTTGTGCCTCAGATCATCTACTTGTGTATGTCCATCACTGTGAAATTGACTTATATCCATGTGATGATGCCCTTTGTCCCATTATGTGGAGCAGAAAATTCATCATTTGGAATTAGTACAACTCACTGCTACAGTCTGAAGTAATTCTAGGCTTGAACTCTATCACTTTATTTTAACATAGAAAACCCTATGAAAAAATACTTGGGGATCATTCTGAAAGGCCTAAGGAAGCTGTAACTGTGCCAATGATAGAGGAGTTCTCTTTTGTAAAAGCATAAACTCTTTATTACTCAGGAGGTTTCTACTTTGAAAGGAACCAGTTGCATGAGTATTGCAATTGGATTTCAAGTTCCCTTTTTGTGCCTTCATGCCCTTTTTATTATCTCTCTAAAGGAAAAAAAGACAAAAACCTCTTAAGAAATGTAGGAAGTGGCCCTCTTTTAACAGAACTGTGCATAGAATGGCAACTTTTCCTTGCCCTTTGCATACCCTTCTCGTTCTTTCTTAAACTGGCCATAGCAGGGGCTGCAAGGAGTCTTCATACATGAACATGGGATTCAGTTGGTAGCTCAGCACATTCAACTTCAGTGCTTGCTTATGTACGAGTTATTTGTTTTAATGCAAATCTATGTTTGTGTCCTTTGTCCATTTGGGTAGTAGTTTAATTGCTTAATGTGCTCTCCCTATCATTAAACAATGAAGAAAAATGTTTATATTAAAACTTTGATATTAGAACCATCCTTCACCTTAGGCCCAACCTTTCCACAGAGAAATCAGCTCTTTTTCTTTACACTTTAAAAACTATTTGGTATTGTTTAAAATTAGTAAATGTGAGATTCAGTCATAGAAAATGAGAAATTATATTCCATTTGTCAGAAATGGATTTGGCCTTTATAACTCCCTTCCATAAACTTTTAAGTCTAAGGACTTTCTTAGAGAAGTTGAACATCTCTAAGGAACAAGGCAGATGTTTAAAGTGGGATTTCTTCTTTTTGAGTCCTAACAGATCACAGGGACTGTGTCCTTAGGTGCTATAAGTCAAGCAGTACAGTTTTCTGAGTTGTACTATACATTTTCTTTGTCGCTATAAGGCCCGATTTTCTCTGTATCTTAATTTTTCTCTCACTAAAATAGGAACAAAATTGGTTCTCCTTTGTTAGGAACTGAAGCATCATTTCCCTGGGAATGTTTCCCACTTAGCTTCAAGTCGCAGCTCAAACACCATCTTCTCTGATTTCTTTCATTTTGGGGGGCAGTTATGAGTTACCGTAATACTTTGCTCATACCTGTGTTAATATGACCTCTTTGCACTATAGTTACATGACTATTTCTCCTACTGTTCTGTGAGCCTACTGATGAATGGTAATTATGTTTTACTAATTTTAATGTCTCCATTATTCAGCACAGTGCCTCACTGTGCCCCAAGTCGATGAGCTACTTAATAGTAAATTAAATACTGAGGAACTGGTAGGTGGGCAGGCAGGTGGTTGATGGATGGATGGATAGATGGAGACTGTTGGCGTAACTAGATCCTATTTACAGTTTTTCCAGCCATTGGTTCCAAGGCTGGAAAGACCTTAGGAATTGGATAAATATAAATCCTCACCTATCCTTTGAAGAGTCAATAGGGTATCTTTGTCTTTACACCAAATGTTATTCAGATTTTATACTTGTTTATCTGTTTACCTCAGCAGAGATGGTATGACGTTGGTGTGTTATAATATGTAAAATGTAATGTTTTTGCAAATAATTTGTTTCCCCACAACTTTGGAAGATTTTTGTTGTTATTAATACTAGTTCAGTATTAATAGTTCAGTCCCAAAGAGCTAAAGGTCATACTTCTCTTTAAGGAAAGATAATGATTTAGTTTATTTGAATGAAGTAGTATACTTGGCTAACATGAATAATGCTTTTCCTTTCTTTATGTTCTACTCCTTCAGGTCAGATTCTTTTAATTGTCAAGAAAAGAAACTGCTTCTATCTAGTTTAAGGAAAGGAATTTAGGAATTCATTACAATATGATGGCATCTCATGGAATCTAAAAAAGTTTTCTAGTGGTTGGAAGGGTATAAACAAGGGTAACTGCAGGGATCTCAGCAAAAACTGTGATTGCTTCTAGAGTGCTGCTGCTAGAAGTTCCACAGACTGCTAGGCTCTGTCTCTTAGCCCAAAATTCCCAAGAGAAAAAGACTTAATGGGCTTATTTGTCAATTCAAAAAAGTTCCCTGCACTTACCTTAGACAGATTACAAACAAGAGCACACACACACATACAAAAACCAATCTTTACACGCATCTAAAGATGCCCTCTCTTAGGATAATCTTAACTGCATCTAGAGGTAAAGTGTTGTGGATGGAACAGAGGGTTATAATTACAAATCACTCATACAATATTCATAAGGTACTTCTTAACCCAGCACTTGGGAGGCCAAGGCAGGTGGATTACCTGAGCTTATGAGGTCGAGACTAGCCTGAACAAGAGCAAGAGCCCACCTCTAAAAAAATAGCCGGGTGTTGTGGCAGGCACCTGTAGTCCCAGCTACTTGGGAGGCTGAGGCAAGAGAATTGCTTAAGCCTAAGAGTTTGAGGTTGCTGTAAGCTGTGATGCTACAGCACTCTACCGAGGGCACCTTCTTGAGGCTCTATTGTGCACAAGCAGTGGGATCTAAGAAAAAGTTTACAGAAAGGCTGCTTACCCTCAAGGGATTCTGCTGTTGAGTTGATAAAGCAAATAATATGAAAAGCCTCATAGGTACAAGTTTGTTAAGACAGCCTGAATGCCAATTATTCATAAAGATAATGTTGATTTGAAGTTAAGAGGAAGAAGAAATTTTCAACTGGGACAGATAGGAAACTGGAGGTAAAAACTGATTTACACTTCAGAGGATGAGTAAATGAACTGATCCTTGGAGTCTCAAAATTCTACCTATGGAAATGGTTTATGTCCAACATAACAAAATGTAGAATATGTAGCAAGGGTAGTAGTCTATGAACTTGGTGGTGAAAGGGTTCACCAAGTATTGTGCTGTTGGATTCTATGAACAGACTCAGCAACAAAGGCTGAGAGCGGGGAGAAGGGTGCTTCCACATACAGTGAAGTGACTGTACCGAAACCCATCCCTGATGTAGTTACTCTGCTGGCAGATATACATTCTGGGGAAAGAGTGGTCCAACTAAAAACTAACACCTTTGGCTTAAAATAGAGTTGCTCTGAGGCCCTTCAAAAAGAGCAGACCACAGAGGAAAAGAGTTTCTGTACTAGTAAAAGAAGGTAAACTGAGGGCTTAGCAAAAGTAGAAAATGCAGTAGAGTGACAGTCTGAAAGGGCTGTGGCAGCAGTGTGAGTAGTAACTGAGGCACTGGGGGCTTGCTTGAAGTATTAGATAGCAAAGGGAACCTTACAGATTAAGTTTTCAGTTACCCAAAGAAGAAACTAGCTATGGAGTTGCTGAAATCTGCAAAAATGACCTCATTTGTATTCACAGGCTAATGAATTTTGGGGCACTAGAGTATGTACATGAATGAATTGATGAGTATCTGCCTAACACTCACCCAACCATTTTCCCCACTGCAAGTCCTCCCTCCTCCCAGAATGATTCTGGGGTAATTTTATGCCTTTAGCCTCAGTGCCCATAGTTTAGTGAGTAGGGCACCAGCCACGTACACCAAGGCTGGTGGGATCGAGCCTAGCCAGGGCCTGCTAAACGACAACTGACAACCAAAAAATAACCAAGTGTTGTGGTGGGTGCCTGTAGTCCCAGCTACTTGGGAGGCTGAGGCAGGAGAATCGCTTAAGCCGAAAGAGTTTGAGGTTGCTGTGAGCTGTGACACTACGGCACTCTACTGAGGGCAACATAGTGAGACACTGTGTCAAAAAACAAAACACATTTTATGCATTTAGCTTTTTCTACAGGTAGGCTAGATAGGCTGTACAGCTGTTTTCTTAGGAACCTTAATCTTGATGCCCACCTCTCCCTAAAATGGGATAAGCAGGAAGTGAGAGCCAGAAGTCAGGGGATCTGAATTCCTCATTCAGCAAAGTTTACCAAACACCTACTACATGCCAGATGAGGTGCTAGGTCCTGTAAATACAGAGGTCAATACATATTTTTGTAGTCTCTGACCTCAGGGTTTGTCTATGGAGACAGATAAACAAGAAATTACGATGCAAATCCCGTAAGTTCTATGATAGGTGCTGAGTCTAATCGTGCCTCCCAGACACCAGTGAAATCTTGGCATGGTACTGTCATTACTTTAGCTAGTCACTCCAGTCAGTCACTTCTATGGGCTTTATCTATAGCATTTTTGGCTATCAAATTCCAGAAGTATATTTACTGTATTTTACTAAAGAGTGTGGCAATTTTGGATTACAACTAGAAAGAAAGGAATAAAAGTTTGGGAAAGGATAATGAGGGAGTATGGTTACTAACGAGGATTAAGTTACACAAACCAGTTCGATAATTTTTAAATGTGTATTTTAATTAAAACTATACCTCGAATCATATATTGCCAGAGGCTGTAGCGATGGTAAATTATTGCTGAACTAGCAAACACTTGTTAGACCTTTCCTACCTTTTGAGAAGCAGTAGGCATATGAACTAAGAGGAATGCCAAAAAACGATTCTTCAAAAAACTGTTCAGAAATCTTGGTGTAACCGGCACCAAGACGGTCCCCAACCCCTCCGGCCTTCCGGAAGCCGTAACTTACAGGGTAGGAAGGACCTGCCCAGCCCGGAAGTCTTCTCCAGCTGTGCCAGGAGGGTTGGGCTTGCTTCTGCGGAAACTGCCCTTCCCTCTTTCCTTACTCCAGTTGCACTGAATACTGCACTTTATTCTTCATTTATGGGGAATTCTGGACATTTTAAATACTCTAAATCAGTCTGGCACACATCAAGCTGAGGGCTAACAACCCCCAAACCCCGTTAGTAGGTTCCCAGGAGGCCGGGGGAAACCGAGCAAAGGCGGGGCCGCCCGGCGCTAAGAGCAGCAAACTCGCCGCCAACTCACTTCCGGGGGCCGGGCCGGGGCGGCTGCGACCCGGAGATGTTTTCGGTTCCGGCTCCCCCTGTCGCCCCACCCCCTGACCTTTGATCTGGTGGGCGGGACTCTGGTGAAGCGTTTCCAAAGTCTGGGTACTCCGGGATGAAAATAGTACTGTCTGTTGTGGTGACTGCCGATCTGACAGCAGCTTGGCTTGGCCGAGTGCACCGGGACTCGCTCGTTCGTGCAGTTACCCTCGCCCTTTCCTGCGGTGCCTCCCGGCGGCCCTGGGCTCCTCAACGCCCACGTGTCTGTGCGCAGCTCTGGAGAGAGCCATGGAGGTGCCGCCGCCGGCCCCACGGAGCTTTCTCCGCAGGGGTCTGGATCCTTTCCCACGAGTGTCTGCCGCCGAAAGTGTGGCCGCTGACTCGGACGCCCTTGCGGGGGATCGGGAGCTGCCTCCCTACGTTCCAGAACCCTATTACCCGGAATCTGGATGGGACCGGCTCTGGGAGCTGTTTGTCAAAGAGTAAAAGTGGCTAGGGTCGGGAGGTGGGGGTGGAGGGTCGCGAAAGAGGGGTCGGTCCGTCTGGGGCGAAAAACCTCAGGGTTTCATTTCTAAATGAAATTTGAGTCCTACTATTTGTACCCCAAGCTGGTATCCTAACGTTGCCATTTGGTGCTTCTGTTGATTGATAGGACGGTTTTTAAACGGAAAAGGTCAGACTCTGAAAGTCTCAGATGTTTATCGAAAATAGTCTTAGTGTGATCAGTCTTTTGATTTTACAGATTAGAAAAGTTTGGCCAATCTAGTATCAATAACCCATGTCTGCAGAAATCAACTCCAGTATTCTTTTTGATATTTCATATGACCCCAACTTTATTTCATGACCCAGTGGTAACGGTTACTTACCCCCACACAGTGGGGATTAGGAGTAAGGTAGTTGTTCATTTTTTATTTTGCCAAACGAAGAATTAAAAATAGTAGCAACTATTGTCTTATCATTTTATAAAATAAATAAGCTGGATGTTAAACCGAAAAGGTATGATTTCAGGATAAAGGATAACCCTTTTAATTGAATTGATTTTATCTAATAAAAACTCGGGATATTGATTCATTAATTTATTTCTTCGTTCATTAATTCATTACTGATGTAAACTCTGCCCTTACATGAAATAATTTACTATACTACATTATGTTATCAAGTGATTAAATTAAAAGTTGAAGCTTCGGCTTGGCACCTGTGGCTCAAGTGGCTAAGGTGCCAGCCAAATACACTTAAAGTGG
>NW_003852484.1:6089495-6092355 GCF_000181295.1 Otolemur garnettii | reverse complement strand
AGATAACATTTGCTAGTTTACTTCCTTAGGAGGGCCATTATTCATAGGAACTTAATCCTTACAAACAGCTATCTGTTAGAGCAGTTTCAGGAGGACATCCTAGAAGCTCCACTAGCAGTTCTAGTTTTCTACACGTTCGAGAGTAATAAATAGTAGTTTTTCTTTGTTATTTTAGATGGTCCTGTGCTCCCCACTGCCCAGTGAGCTTTCTCAATGCTTTGTATAGTACAGGCCTAGTTGAGTGTGTCATAAAAATTAAATAAGTGGTAAGATAGAGTTTTGATGCTTTTGGGGGGGGTACATCCTTGCTTTCATTTATTCACTACACTAAAATCTCAATTTGTGTGGTTTCTAAATGTTAGCTTCAAAATCAAAAGGGCAAATACTACTGTTCTCTATATCCAACTCAGAAGTTCTTCCTATTTCCAGGAGTAGGGTATAGATGTAATAGTCATTAAATGAAAGCACCTTTTAAAAAAACTTTTTGTTGGAGTATTATATGTATTTAGAAAAATGCATGTAAGTATGCCGATCAATGAATTTTCACAAACTGAACATAGCTAGTTATCTTGTACCTTTCCAGTTACTGCCTTCCCAAGAGTAACCACTATTCTCATCTCTCTCTCTCTTTCTCTCTTTTTCTGGAGTGGAGTAGTGTGATCACAGGCCATCATAACTTCAAAATCCTAAGTTCAAGTGATCCTCCTGACTCAGCCTCCTTAGTAGCTGGGGCTACAGGCAAACACCACCCCACCTGGCTGATTTTTAAATTTTTTGTAGATGCAGGATCTCACTATGTTGCTCTGGATAGATTCAAACCCCTGGCCTTGGGCAATCTTCTTTGGTTTCACTATACTAGTTTCTAACAGCATAGTTTAGTTCTGTATGAGATTTGTGTTACTTTACATATAACTGTGCTGTTTAATTCATTAGAGGATTCTACCCATAATGAAAAGTGTTGGGATGTTAGCATTTGGAATAATTCTGATCATAGAGTCTTTGGAAAGCAGGACACATAAGCTAATCCCAAACAGCATTTTTTTTTCTTTTTGATGTTTTAGTGAACACCACAGACGGTCAAAGGAACTTCAAGATATCTTAAAGGCATCAGTTACAGCAGGCGTCATTGGCTGGGCATATGGGGGAATACCAGCTTTTGTTCACGCTAAACAACGCTACATTGAGCAGAGCCAAGGAGAGATTTATTATAACCGGTTTGATGCTGTGGTATGTACTGGTGGTCTCAAGACATCGGGGGGCACACTGACTTAGCAATTTGCTGTATACTTACTCAGTTGTGGAGTTTGGTGGAGGATAGTTGTAGGATGTCAGAGTAAAGTAAAGAAACTGTATACTTAGTACCAGTGGAAGTAATAATGCTAAATTGTCTACACATGGCTTGTCAGCCACTTTTCCTATCTTGAAGAAGCATGTCTGGGATCACCCCTAGGGCTCTTCTTTTTAAAATACATTTTTATTCCTCTGTTGAATCATTAAGGCTCAGCTGTAACATATGAGATCAGACAATTAACCCCTTTGGCTAGTTGTCCCACCAATATCACTTATTTAAAAAATAAATAATATGGCCAAGCACAGTGGTTCACTCCTATAATCCTACCACTTAGGGATTGAGACCAGGAGTTCAAGAGTAGCCTGAGGAAGAGTAAGACCTCATCTCTACCAAAAATAGAAACATTAGCTGGGTGTGCTATTGCAAGGCTGTAGTCCCAGCTACTGGGAAGGCTGAGGCAGGAGGATCACTTGAGCCCACCCAGGTGACAGGTTAAGGCTTGGTCTCAAAAACAAACAAACAAACAAACAAACAAACAAAAACAATAAAAAGGAGATAAGGAATAAATTTTTTCTGGTCAGAATCTACTACTGGATCACATAATGAATTTGCCTGTCATGCCTTTTAGTGTCCTTTGGTCTGTCTTTGTCTTTCATGATCTGGATCGTAGACCATTTGTTTTTTATAGAGTATCCCTCAATTGGGGTTTGTTTGATGGTTTCTCATGACTAGATTTGGCTATGTTTTCTGGCAGGAATGCCCTAGAATTTATATTGTACCCTTTTCAGTACATTATATGAGAAGCACATGACATCTTTTTGTCCCTTTACTGGTGGTGTTTACTTCAGTCACTTGGTTAAGATGGCCTCTTCCAAGGTGATCCACTGTAAAATTACTATTTTTTTACTTCATGGTTTTCCCCTTTGCATTAACTAATAAGTAATAACACTTGTTAGATCTTTTGAGACTATATAAATTTACTATTTTTCATCAGATTTTTACTGTCTACTTGTAGCATTTAATGACAATTCTTTCCTGCAACAATTATTACTGTGATGGTTGCCAAATAGCCATTTTCTAAAATCTGTCATTCTTTCTACAGTTACTGCCTAGTACTTTGCTTTAAGGAAGTGTTTTCCTTTCTCCCCTATTTATTTATCTGCCTGTTTTATCTGTTTATAATTTATTTACATCAGTATGGACTTAACGATTTATGATCTATTATAGGTCAAGCATCCCAAATCCAAATATCTGAAATGTGAAATGCTGCAAAATTCAAAATGTTTTGAGTACCAACATGATACTCAACAATGTTTTGGGGATTTTGGATGCTCAACTAGTAACTATAATGCACATATTCCAAAATCCAAAAATAATCCTAAATCTGGAATGCTTCAGGTCCCAGGCATTTCAGAGAAAGGATACCCAAGCTGTGCTATTGTTTTTTATTTTGATACACAAAATATGGACAGTTGGAGCCCTTCAAGCTAGCTCCTGTGTCCTTTTGATATGTCCCCCTCATTCTTGAAGCATACCTTTACTTTCTGGTTCATCTTTAACCTTTCTCCC
>NW_003852484.1:6084522-6088073 GCF_000181295.1 Otolemur garnettii | reverse complement strand
CCCAGCTACTTGGGAGGCGGAGGCAGGAGACTCGCTTGAGCCCAGGAGTTGGAGGTTGCTGTGAGCTGTGATGCCACAGCACTCTACCCAGGGGACAGCTTGAGGCTCTGTCTCAAAAAAAAAAAAAGAAAGAAATAGACAATATATCTTCTCTGACTTTATTCCTTTCTGGCTGGGTAATGTTGATTATAAACGTCCTCCTAAGTTTTAGTTAAACTAAAATACCTTCCTGAAGAGAATACCATAAAGATTAAATGAGGTAATGAGAGAGTCAGTAAATTTTAGTTTTTTTCTCCCTGTTTTTTCCCCACACATCTCTTTTACCTTAATCCTTGCTCTTTAATTTAGTACTTAGTCAGTTGTTCTTTATGGTTTTCTTTTCTCCAAGTTTTCTTGACTATAAAAAGCTTACCTAATACTGGTTTTATATCTTTCCTCATGGTTGATGGATAGATTCTCAGTAGATACTCGGTTGATGGATTACTTGGTTGATATTAGCCTTATTAGTTAAAGAGTGATATTTCTAGAGATTCTCTGTTGTTCCTGTTTAGGTATACCTGACTAATCCATAGCTGAAATTCCTCCACCATAGTTCTACACTAAGGAAAGCATCAAAGTCTCTTGGAACCTCACAGCTTCTTTATTGTTAACTTTAGCAATTGGCACACCGTGCTGGCACACGAGGCTTCCTTCGATATGGCTGGCGCTGGGGTTGGAGGACTGCAATGTTTGTGACTATTTTCAAGTAAGTTCTCTCTAAATTATGATGTACTAAATTGCCTTGATATTCCTTTAGGAGTGTATCTTTTGAGCAAGTGGGATTATAAAAACTGAATGCCCACATGAAAGTGATTCACAATACCTTTTTCTCAAGAACTTGATCCAATAGTTTTACATCTATGATGAAAATCTGGAACACATTAAAGGGGCTTAGACTAGAACCAGGGATTAATACAGTAGGCTCTTCTAAATATTGCTTCAGTGAAAATAGCACTCAAGGTAAATAGGATATGCTGTAAATCTTTTGTTTTCCTTTTTCTTCCTTCTTCCCAGCACAGTAAACACCAGCCTAACTGTGTACCGAAATAAAAATGCACTAAGCCATTTTGTCATTGCAGGAGGTAAGACATTTTTTTTCTTGCTGATATTTCTCAATCTTCTCAAATATGGTTTAGATTTAAACAGATAAGGATTTATAAATCAGAACTAATGAACTCTTTGGTTGGTGTCTTACCACGTCTCATTAGGATTCATGCAAAATGTATTTATGGAGAACCTTGTGCTTGGCCTTTGGTATACTTAATGAACAAACAGCAAGGTCCTTGCTCCCACTGAATTTTTAACTGTAATATACACGGGAAAGAATAAGTTGCTGTGATAGAAACAGGTGTGGGCCATGGAAGCTAACATGGACACGTGGTCAGAGAAAGTCTTTCTAAGGAAGTGACGTTTAAGCTGATACCTAAGGAACGGGAAGGAGCAGTCTTGCAAAGAAGAGTGTCTTAAGCAAGAAAACATCAAAGGGGAAGGCTCTAAGGCAGGCGTCCTCAAACTACGGCCCGCGGGGACATTTATCCAGCTCACTGGGTGTTTTTGCCACCGCTGCCTGTTCTGCTTAGCAGCCAACTCATCCTGGGGCCTGCAGTCCAGCCCTCCAATGGTCTGAGGGACAGTGAACTGGCCCCCTGTTTAAAAAGTTTGAGGACCTCTGCTCTAAGGCATAGGGAAGCTTGGGGAAATGTTGGTCAGAGGTTATAAAATTTTGGAAAGAATGAGTTCAAATCAATTGTATAACATGGTAACTATGGTTAATAACAATGGATTATATGCCTGAAAATTGCCAAAGGAATAGATACTAAGTATTCTCACCACAGAAAAAGGTAAGTATATGAGGTAATTATATGTTGATTAGCTTGGTTAGACATTTTACAATATATGTGTAATTCAAAATATATTTTATGCTATAAATATATAATTTTTATTTATTAATTAAAATAATGTTTAAATGAGCATTAAAAAGAAAAAACATTTCAAAAAGGTCCATGAAGTTAACTTCCATATATACTTAATCACTCAGTAAATCATGTACATTCTCTTACATACAAAAACACAGAGATATGCTGAATATAACATTCCTTTTTTTTTTGAGACAGAGTCTCACTTTGTCACCCTCAGTAGAGTACAGCGACATCATAGCTCACAGCAACCTCAAACTCCTGGGCTCAAGTGATTTCTCTTGCCTCAGCCTCCCAAGTAGTTGGGACTACAGGTGCCTGCCACAATATCCAGCTATTTTTAGAGACAAGGTTTCGCTCTGGCCCAGGCTATTCTCAAACCTGTGAGCTCAGGCAATCGACCTGCCTTGGCCTCCCAAGTGCTGAGATTATATATTGAGCCGCCGTGCCTGGCTGAATATAACATTCTTAAAATATTTTACTTGGAAATAATCTCAAATGTACAAAAGGCTACAAAATTTAAAACTAATAGAATATCTATTCCCTTTATGTAGAGATTTAGCCATTGTTACTAGTTACCCTATTTCCTTTATCTTCTTGCTCCTGGGGTCACTCTCTTTCTCTACATGTGTGTATATACACATAAGAAAACTTATATATAAATAATGTGAACTTAAAATTTTAATGAAAAGTTTAAAAAATGTAAAGCTCGAAGTAGGCCACGTGTGGTGGCTCACGCCTATAATCCTAGCGTTCTGGGAGGCCACAACAGATGGATTGCTTGAGCTTATGAGTTGGAGAGCAGCCTGAGCAAGAGGGAGACCCCATCTCTACTAAAAATAGAAAAACTAGCCACGCACTGTGGTGGGCGCCTGTAGTCCCACCTACTGGGGAGACTGAGGCAAGAGGATTGGTCAAGCCCAGGAGTTTGAGGTTGCTGCTGTGAGCTATGAAGCCATAGCACTGTAGCCTGGGCAACAGAGTGAGACTCAGTATCGAAAATAATCAATCAATCAATCAATTAATCAATCTAGAAATAGCTGGGCACAGTGGCATGTGCCTGTAGTCTCAGCTACTCCAGGGGCTGAGGCAGAATGTTCATACCACTGTGCTCCAGTTTGGGCAACAGAGCAAGACCCCATCTCTTGGGGAAAAAAGCAAAAACTACAAATAGCCGTTAATAGCATTGGAACAGCTAGAATGTGTCATTATTTTTTCTTTTTTTTTTTTAATTGTTAGGGATTCCTTGAGGGTGCAAGAAACCAGGTTACACTGATTGCATTTATTAGGTAAAGTCCCTCTTACAATCATATCTTACCCCCAAAAGGTATGGCACATACCAAGACCCCACTTCCCCCTTCTTCCCTCTCTCTGCTCTTCCTTTCCCCCACCTCTCCCTCCTTCTTTCTCTCACTGCTCTCCCCTTCCCCCACCCCCACCATATCATTAATGTCATTAATTGTTCTCATATCAAAATTGAGTACATAAGATTCATGCTTCTCCATTCTTGTGATGCTTTACTAAGAATAAGATGTTCCACCTCCATCCACGTTAATACAAAGGCTATAAAGTCTCCTTTTTTTTTTTGAGACAGAG
>NW_003852484.1:6075445-6081752 GCF_000181295.1 Otolemur garnettii | reverse complement strand
AGTTCTGAGAGGAAAAGCTTTCAGTTTTACTCCATTCAGTCAAATATTAGCTATGGGTTTGTCATAGATAGCTCCGATCAGTTTAAGAAATGTGCCACCTATGCCTATACTCTTCAGTGTTCTAATTAGAAAAGGATGCTGGATTTTATCAAATGCTTTTTCTGCATCTAGTGAGGGATCATATGGTCTTTGTTTTTGCTTCTGTTAATATGGTAAATTACGTTTATGGACCTGTGTATGTTAAACCAGCCTTGTATCCCTGGGATGAAACCTACTTGATCATGATTTATGACTTTTTTGATGATAAGCTGTAATCTATTGGCTAGGATTTTGTTGAGAATTTTTGCATCTATATTCATTAGCGAAATTGGTCTGAAATTCTCCTTTTTAGTTGAGTCTTTTCCTGGTTTTAGTATCAGGTTGATGTTTGCTTTGTAGAACGTGTTGGGGAAGATTCCTTCCTCCTCAATTTTTTTGGAATAATTTCTGCAGTATGGGAATAAGCTCTTCCTGGAAGGTCTGATAGAATTCTGGTATGAAGCCATCCGGACCAGGACATTTTTTTGTTAGAAGATTTTTTATTGTTTCTTTAATCTCAGTGCTTGAAACTGGCCTGTTCAGGAGCTCTATTTCTTCCCGGCTAAGTCTAGGGAGAGGGTGTGATTCCAAATATTGATCTATTTCCTTCACCTTGTCAAATTCCTGGGCGTAGAGTTTCTGGTAGTATTCAGAGATGATCTCTTGTATCTCTGTGGCATCAGTTGTTATTTCCCCTTTATCATTTCTGATTGAGGTTACTAGAGATTTTACTTTTCTATTTCTGGTTAGTCTGGCCAAGGGTTTATCTATTTTATTTATTTTTTCAAAAAACTAGCTCCTTGCTTCATTAATTTTCTGAATGATGCTTTAGTTTTCAATTTCATTGATCTCTGATTTAAGTTTGGATCTTTCTTTTCCTCTGCTAGGTTTAGGCTTAGATTGTTCTTCTTTTTCCAATTCTAAAAGATGGCTTGTGAGTTTGTTGATGCGCCCTCTTTCTGTTTTTTGAATGTAGGCATCTAAAGAGATAAATTTTCCCCTCAGAACTGCTTTTGCAGTATCCCACAGGTTTTGGTAGCTTGTGTCTTCATTGTTGTTGTGCTCAAAGAAGTTAATGATTTCCTCTTTTATTTCTCCCTGCACCTAACTGTCATTCAACAGAAGGTTGTTTAATTTCCATGCCTTTGTGTGGGGTTGAACGTTTTTGTTGGAGTTGAGTTCCACCTTTAGTGCCTTGTGGTCTGAGAAGATACAAGGTAAAATTTCAATTCTTTTGATTCTGTTGAGGTTTGTTTTGTGTCCTAGGATATGATCAATTTTGAAGAATGTTCCATGGGGTGATGAGAAGAATGTATATTCTTTATCTTTGGGATGGAGTGGTCTGTATGCGTCTATCAAGCCCAGTTGTTCTAGGTCTCATTTAAGTACCTTATATCTTTGTTTAATTTCTCTTTAGAGGATCTGTCCAGCTCTGTAAGAGGAGTGTTAAAGTGCCCTGTCATGATGGTGTTATGGGATATCATATTGCTCAGACTGAGTTTCAAGAATCTGGGAGCATTTAAGTTGGGTGCATAAATATTTAGAATTGAAACGTCATCTTGTTGTATTTTTCCCTTGACCAATATAAAGTGAGAATTTGTCATTTTTAAGTTTGCAAACACTTTTGTGGATTTTGTCTTCCTCCATCCACTTCCTTATTTGCTCTTGCTGTTTTTCTGGCTTATGCTCTGTTAAAATACCAAAATCAGAAACCAACAAATGATATGGTCTTGCGTTTTATTCTCCTTTTTTCAACTTGTAGTCCTAATAATGGCGCTCCTTAAATCTCTGTGAAATCCCTCACCTCTTCTTTATCACTCCCACTGCTATAGGTGCTCTAGCACCTTGTCCCCATTTCTAGTCTTGGTGTGCTCCACCCCCACTTCTTACTACTTACTCTTTTGAAATATGAACATGACTCTAACAATTTTATGTTTGAAATTTATCTGTACTTTTCCATCACGTTGATGTCAGTTCCTCCGTGCACCACTCTTGCTTCCATCTGCTAATCTTGGATTTCCCAAACCCTGTTCTTGTTTTACAGGAATTGATCCCTCTTCTGGAATCCGATTTTTCACTTCCACAATTCAGTTTGTTCAGCTCCTACTTAACCTTACTGTTCAAAGTACAGATCATTTGCCACAACTTTTGTAGGAATCCTCTCTAGCCCCCATTTCCCTCTCTTCAGTTTTGCAAAGGTGTCTTTCCCCTGTGTTCCCATGATTCACCATAAATAGTTTGACCAAAGTATTTATAATACTATGTTGTAGTGGTGCCCATAGCTCAGTGAGTAGGGCACATACACCAAGGCTGGCAGGTTCGAACCTGGCCCAGGTCAGCTAAAACAACAATGACAACTACAATTAAAAAAAAATAGCTGGGCATTGGGGTGGGCATCTGTACTCCAAATTACTTGGGAGGCTGAGGCAAGAGAATTGCTTAAGCCCAAAGGTTTGAGGTTCCTGTGAGCTGTGATGCCACAACACTCTACCCAGGACAATAGCTTGAGACCCTGTCTCAAAAACAAAAAATATAACACTATGTTGTAGCTATATACTTGTTTTGCTTCTGACTAGACTGATTGACTTGAATTCAGAGAAGGTGTTTGCCCTTTTTTTTTAAGAGACATAGTCTCATTTTATCGCCCTCAGTAGAGTGCGCTGGTATCACAGCTCACAGCAACTTCCAGCTCTTGGGCTTAGGCAATTCTCTTGCCTCAGCCTCCCAAGTAGCTGGGACTACAGGCACCCGCCACAACACCCGGCTGTTTTTTGTTGCAGTTTGGCCAGGGCCAGGTTTGAACCTGCCACCCTAGCTACATGGGACTGGAGCCCTACTCACTGAGCCACAGGTGCTGCCTCTGGTGTTTGCCTTTCATAACACAATTGCTGACCCTTAGTAGAGTAGTATGAATGTTTCTTGATTGAATGTAAAGATAAGAATCAAAAAACATGTCTGACACTATATACATTTTTATCTCAAACCAGCACCGAACATCATACTTAGTGTTAACACCAGAGTGATTACTCCTGAAGTCAGAATAATGTCAAGGATGTCTCTCCTTACTGTGATTATTTGTCATTGGTCTGGACATTCATAAAATATATTCAAAACCTGGAATGGCTGAGCGAAGAGCTTGGCAAATTCTTTTCCCGAAAAGCAGCAATAGGCTCAGTGCCTGTAGCTCAGCAGCTAGGGCACCAGCTACATACACCAGAGCTGGTAGGTTCAAATCCAGCCTGGGCCTGCCAAACAACAGTGACAGCTACAACCAAAAACTAGCTGGGTGTTGTGGCGGGCACTGTGTAGTCCTAGCTACTTGGGAGGCTGAGGCAAGAGAATCACTTAAGCCCAAAAGGTTGCTGTGAGCAAGACTTTCATAAGCTCCTGCATATTGGCTTGGCGCCCGTAGCGCAGTGCTATATATGCCAAGGCTAGCAGGTTCAAACCTGGCCTAGGCTAGCTGAACAACAGTGACAACTGCAACCAAAAAATAGCCAGGTGTTGTGGTGGGCGCCTGTAGTCTCAGCTATTCAGGAGGCTGAGGCAAAAGAATTGCTTAAGCCCAAGAATTTGAGGTTGCTGTGAGCTGTGATGCCACAACACTCTACTGAGGGCAACTGAGGGCAACACAGTGAGACTCTCTCTCAAATAAAAAAAACAAACAAAAAAGATCCTGCTTGTTCCTGGTACTCTGGAAGATTGCACACATATGTAAGGATTCACATGTACTCAGGGGAGACTGGTCAGGGCCCTAGGAAGCTGAGGCTTAGCATAATTCAGAAAGTCACAATCCCAAATGCCATAATCCTGAATGTTGAAATCCCAAAAAGATCAAAATTTGCAAAGATTGAATCCCTAATATCTGAAATCCCCCAAATTGCAGTTCTGAAAAATTAAAATCCCAGATGTTGAAATCATAAAAACCAAATTCTGAGAAAGGGATTAGTGCATTTTTGGTTGTCTTTCGGTAAACTAAGTATGGTTTAAGGAGATGCATATGGGGACCAGATTGACAAGAAATAGACTTAATGTTAGGTGTCAATTTGGTGCATTTTGGGGAATTAAATTAGTACTAATCTGAAGTGAATAGTGATAACTTAAGATACATATCATAATTCCTAGAGTGAGTAATAGGAAAGTAATTTATCAAAGTGTTAGATGAAAAAGGCATTAAACATGGTAATATAAAATAAATATCAAAATGGCAGATCTGAATCCAATCATATCAATACTAATATTAAATATGAATGAATTAAACACTATTAGTGGTTTTTTTCTCTTAACATGTTAAATATTTCACTTTAATCTCTTTTTGCTTGAGTAGTTTCTGAGAAGTCTGATTTTTTTTTATCTTTGCTTCTCTTATTTATTTATGTATTTATTTTATTTATTTATTTCTGAGACACAGTCTCACTATGTCATCCTCAGTAGAGTGCTGTGGCGTCACAGCTCACAGCAACCTCCAACTCTTGGGCTTAAGCGATTCTCTTGCCTCAGCCTCCCAAGTAGCTGGGACTACAGGTGCCCACCACAACGCCCGGCTATTTTTTGGTTGCAGTTGTCATTGTTGTTTAGCAGGCCAGGCTGGGCTCCAACTCACCAGCCTCGGTGTATGGGACCCTATTCACTGAGCCACAGATGCCAAGTCAATTCTTTTGGTTTCTTTTAAGTTTTTTTTCTTTGATTTTTGTCCATTTCTCTGCTTAACATTGCCCATCTGTCTACTTTATCCATTAGAGCCCTTAGCATATTAGTCACAGTTGTTTTAAATTCTTTGATAATTCCACTATCAAAGTGTGAGTGTGAGTCTGAGTGTGAGTCTGGTTTTGGTGCTTGTTCTCTCCTTGCAAACTGTGTTTTTGCCTGTTAGTGTGCTTTGTAATTGTTTTCTTGCTAGCTGGGCCTGATGCACTGGGTAAAGGGAACTGTGGCAAATTGGTCTTTAGTAATGTGATACTAAGGTGTGGGAGAGGGAAAGTGTGCTATACTCCTATGAGTACGTCTTAGTCTTTGTGAGCCTGTGCCTGTGAACTGTTCACTTCAAATTATTTTGCAGTTTTTTTCCTCCCCTGAGGTGGGACAGGATAGCTAGAGTAGGTTGAAATTGGGTATTTCCCTTCTCCCATATGAAGGCTAATATAGGTTGAAGTTGGCTGTTCCCCAGGTTGGTTAATCTCTGATCAACCCTCAGCAGGTTAGGTCATGTAAAATTGTTTATCTTGAGGGCAGACCTTGTTAAAAATAACAGAATGTTGTGGCTATTTCAAATGGTTGCTTTTCCTCTCCTCTTTCCAGAAGCCTAAGGGGATTTTTCTCAGATTGTCACTGAGACAAGTCGGTACAGCTGGAAGTAGAACCCCATGTGAGGCCCTCTCTGCCTGGGCTCTCTGGAGGTTTAGCTCTTAGACTTTTCTACACTGAGCTTCCAGCAACTTGTCATTTCTAGTCAAGCTTTCCTACTCCAGCATTGGTTCCCGTGAAACGTTCTGCTCATAGGTTTCTGTTCTAGTAAGTTGTGATTATTTATATTTATCTGTCTCTCTAATTTTGAGGGCAGCAGTTTACCCTATGACCTTACTTTTCTGACTGATCTAAGAAGAGTTGCGGACTCCTCAGTTTTTTCTAGCTTTGTTGTTGTGGTGGTGGTTGTTAGGATAGAGTGATGAATTCTAAACTTCTCATATGCTAAACCAGAAACCAGAAGTCCCCTTTTCTTTTTTGCCCCCCATCTTGGGAAGCTGATAAGAAGGCCTAAGTGTTACATTATTGGTACCAGCAAGAAGCTTCAACTGTGCAAGCTCTGAGCTGCATGAGTGAACCCTCTCCTCTGGCCCCTGCCTTCTAACCACCATGAAACCTCAAAGCACTCTGACTCTCTCAAGCCAGTCTTGGACGTAATTGAAATCCTTCCTTGCTCTCTCCGGAAATCCTCACTGTGTGTGCAATAAACTTTTATGTATCCCCTTTGTGCAAATTTAGCATTTTGATATCTGATTCAAATGATGGATAGGAAATTTATTCTGTCTCTGTGGAGTGATCACAAACTCTTGCGTAGAAAATCCTAATGAGTAATGAAAACATTGAAACTAATAAACAAGTTCATCAAGGTCTTAAGATAATATACAAAATCAACTGCATTTCTATATAATAGCAAGTAACAATCTGAAAATGAAATTAAGAAAAGTCTCTACTAACATCAAAGAAGACAAAATTCTTTTTTTTTTTT
>NW_003852484.1:6073290-6074781 GCF_000181295.1 Otolemur garnettii | reverse complement strand
GTCCCAGCTACTTGGGAGGTGGAGGCAGGAGACTCGCTTGAGCCCAGGAGTTGGAGGTTGCTGTGAGCTGTGATGCCATAGCACTCTACCCAGGGGAATGGCTTGAGGCTCTGTCTCAAAAAAAAAAAAAAGAAAAAGAAAAATTGTTCTTACTAATCAGTAAAATATTAAAAAGTGTTTTAATATTCCAATATTGATTATTTGAAAAATAAAAAGTTTTTTTTGTAATAGTAACAAGAATTTAAATAATAAGGAATTAATTTAATAAATATACAACTTCTATGAAAAAAATGATCAATTATAAAGGAATGATAGAAATGAGGAAACAGTTTGCAGTTAATTTAGTATCATTTCAGTTAATTTATAAATCAATAGCAATTTAATCAAAGTCATAGATTTTTTAAAAGAACTTGATAAAATGTCTAAAACATTTAAATTGCTGATTGTGTGAGCATAGCAAAAAGAAATTTTTTTTTTGAGACAGAATCTCATTCTGTTGCCCCAGGCTAGAGTGCACTGGTGCCATTGCTCACAGCAATCTCAAACTCTTGGGCTCAAGAGATCATCTTGCCTCAGCCTCCTGGGTAGCTGGGGCTATAGGCACCTGCCGCTACACCTGGCTAATTTTTCTATTTTTAGTAGAGATGGGATCTTGCTCTTGCTTAGGCTGGTCTGGAACTCCTGAGCTCAAGCAATCCACCCACCTTAGACTCCCAGAGTGCTGGGATTATAGGCATAAGCCACCACCCTCCTTATTTTAAAAACATGAGGAGGAGGGGGGATTGGTATGCTCCCACTTACTGGGCACAACGTAAGGGTGTATGGCACACCTTTTGGGTGTGGGACACAATTGAAAGAGGGACTCTACTTAAAAAATTCAAATATTATGACCTAGTTGTTTGTACTCTCACATTAACTTGAAATAAAAGAGAGAGAAAAAAAGAAAGATAGATAGGCGGTACCTCTAGCTCAGTGTGTAGGGCGCCAGCCACATACACCGAGGTTGGCGGGTTTGAACCCAGCCCAGGCCAGCTAAATAAAAAACAATGACAACTTCAACAAAAAAAATAACCAAGCATTATGATGGGTGCCTGTAGTCCAAGCTACTTGAGAGGCTGAGGCAAGAGAATCACTTAAGCCTAAGAGTTAGAGGTTGCTGTGAGCTGTGATGCCATAGCATTCTACCCAGGGTGACAGTTTGAGAGACTCTGTCTCAAAAAAAAAAAAAAGATAGATAGATGAGGGGATCATGTAATCGTCAGAAATTAAAAAGTGTAGGCTCGGTGCCTGTGGCTCAACCGGCTAAGCCGCCAGCCACATACACCTAAGGTGGCAGGTTCGAATCCAGCCCAGGCCCACCAAACAACAATGACAGCTGCAACCAAAAATAGCCAGGCGTTGTGGCAGGCGCCTGTGGTCCCAGCTACTTGGGAGGCGGAGGCAGGAGACTCGCTGGAGCCCAGGAGTTGGAGGTTGCTGTGAGCTGTAATG
>NW_003852484.1:6071309-6073264 GCF_000181295.1 Otolemur garnettii | reverse complement strand
TGTGGCAGGCGCCTGTGGTCCCAGCTACTTGGGAGGCGGAGGCAGGAGACTCGCTGGAGCCCAGGAGTTGGAGGTTGCTGTGAGCTGTAATGCCACGGAACTCTACCCAGGGAGACAGCTTGAGGCTCTGTCTCAAAAAAAAAAAAAAAGAAAAGAAAAAAAAGAAATTAAAAAGTGTATAAAATTGCAGTAAATAGAACAGTGAGATCTGTGGAATAGAATTCAAAGGACAGAACACAACCAAGCACACACAAATATCTAAACTATAGGGTGTCCCAAAAGGTACCTCTAAAGTTGGAGTCATGTGAGAAGAAACTTTACTGATAATGGAATTCAATATTACATTCAGTGAAAATAAAATATTTAGTATGTACAGAATGGCCCCAATTTCTTTTTTAAAATAATTTGTTTAAAAGACCAGAAAAAAAAAAAAAAACTAACTCAGCTGGGTGCAGTGGCTCTTGCCTATAATCCTAGCACTCAGGGAGGCCAAAGCAGGTGGATTGCCTGAGCTCACAGGTCCAGCCTGAGCCAGAGTGAGACCTCATCTTTAAAAATAGCTGGGTGTTGTGGTGGGCGCCTGTAGTCCCAGCTACTTGGGAGGCTGAAGCAAGAAAATCACTTAAACCCGAGTTTGAGGTTGCTGTGAGCTATGACGCCACAGCACTCTACTGAGAGTGACAAAGGGAGACTCTGTCTCCAAAAAAAAAAAAAAGAAAGAAAGAAAGAAAGTTTGTCTTTAAAAAAAAAACACTAACTCATTACTGACTCTAGGTAATGGATTAAAGGTGATTTTTATTCTTTTTAATTTAGAAAATTTTCAAAATGAACATATGGTACTTAAGCAAAAATTATAAACCTCAAATGTTATTATTTAAAAAGTATTACCACCTCAGATGGCATTTGTTGCATTATGAATAGTGAAAAGGGGAAAAAGCCTGATTTTATGTTCAATCCCCAGTAGAAAGAAAAGAGGGCCCTTCGAGTATTGGCCACCAGGTGGCACTGTAGGCCAAATGGTGCCTGCTCCCTGCCTGAGAGGTGCAGTATTGCAGTACAGAAAGGGTGAGCTGGGGAAGCATGAGCTGCAGGGGCCCGACAAGGTTTTTCTGGGCTTTTTTTTTTTTTTTTTAAAGCTTTCCTTGAAGAAAGAATGAGATTTTTAAGGGGAGATGGGCAAAATTGAAGCAGAAAGAAAAGAAAATGCATCCATAACACAGATCAGGGGGTTGTTTTTGTAAAAGGAATGTTTCATCCTTTGAAAGTACAGATGGGTAGCTACCTGTATTGGCATTTTATTTTATTTTTATTTTTATTTATTTATTTATGTATTTATTTATTATTTTGGAGACAGAGTCTAGGTAGGTCGCCCTCGGTAGAGTGCTATGGCATCATGGCTCATATCAACCTCAATTCTTGGGCTTAAGCAATTCTCTTGTCTCAGCCTCCCACGAGCTGGAACTACAGGTGCCTGCCACAATGCCTGGCTATTTTCTTGTTGTTGTTGTTGTTGTTGTTGTTGTTGTTGTTGCAGTTGTCATTGTTGCTTAGCAGGCCCGGGTCAGTTCCAACCTGCCAGCCCCAGTGTATGTGGCCAGTGTCCCAACCACTGAGCTACGGGTGCTGAGCCTAATTGGCATTTTAGATTCAGGAAATCAAGGCTGTAGTGGTATTTTACTGTTGGGTTCAGAAAGCTCAGAGGTTTGTGTCCTTCTTATAGAAGGACGATTTTAAGATGGAAGTGTAGTATTAAATATGATTTAATAGTGTCTTTTTTTGACAGGTGTCACAGGAAGTCTGTTCAGAATAAACTTAGGCCTGCGCGGTGTGGTGGCTGGTGGTATAATTGGAGCCTTGCTGGGGTAAGTATTGATGTGACTTAATTCTAGATTGGCACAACTTTCATTTGGCTTGACTATTAAAAATCTTATTCTTTTCTTTTCTTTTTTTTTTTT
>NW_003852484.1:6067505-6070984 GCF_000181295.1 Otolemur garnettii | reverse complement strand
AAGATCTCCACTCTTGTATTGTCAATAATTTTGACTGTCCAATTCTAATTCTACTTCAATTGTTTATCTTAAAAATTTTCCTTATAGTTTACTTTTCTTACAGTTATTGCCATAAATAGTTTAACATTAATTTACTATGACTATCTAAGTTTAGAGTCCTCATTCAAAATTCCTTTTCACAGGGTAAAAACTGTTTAAATATCACTAACACCTCTGTAAGTTGACCGTCCAAGGAACTGTGACAATTTGTCAACATACAGAGGAGGTCAACATAAGGAAAAAGGCCTAGGCCTACTGTAGTGATATATGCATGTGGTACATGTCCAGTCTATGAAGATCAGGTTAACTTTTTTTTTTTTTTGTCTGAGACAGGCTTACTTTGTTGTCTCAGTAGAGAGCTGTGGCATCACAGCTCACAGCAACCTCAAACTCTTGGGCTCAAGTGATTCTCTTGCTTCACTCTCTCAAGTAGCTGGGACTACAGGCACCTGCTACAACACCTGGCTATTTTTAGAGACAGGATCTTGGTCTTGCTCAGGCTGGTCTTGAACTCCTGAACTCAAAACAATTCACCCATCACTGCCTCCTAGAGTGCTGGGATTACAGGCACGAGCCACCTTGCCTAGCCTGAAAATTAGGTCAACTTAAGGAGGTGATCAATGTAGGGATGTGGTCAACTATGGAGGTTCTACTGTGTTTGTAATTTGAACAAAGATATTATAAGGAAGAGGACAAAGGAATAAGAAACACTTAACAAGTATATTCTATAAGAATTTTTGGTGAGGTTTTGTTTGTTCAGCTTAATACATATTTAAAGAATTTTCTTCCTCAACTTTTTATTTTGGACAACTTTTAGCCTAACAAAAGTTGAATGAATTAGCACATTGGAACCCTATATACCCTTTACCTAAATTCACCCGTTGTTAAAACTTTGGCTATTTAATTTCTTTTTTTTTTTTTTGAGACAGAGTCTTACTATGTCACCCTCGGTAGAGTGCCGTGGCATCACAACTCACAGCAACCTCCAACTCTTGGTCTTAAGCAATTCTCTTGCCTTAGCCGCCCAAGTGGCTGGGACTACAGGTGTCTGCCACAATGCCTGGCTATTTTTTTGTTGCAGTTGTTTAGCTGGCCTGGGCTGGGTTTGAACCCTCCACCCTCAGTATATGTAACTGGCACTATAACCACTGTGCTATGGGCACTGAGCCTGCTTTAATTTATTTCATTTTATTTTATTTTTGTAGAGACAGAGTCTCACTTTGTCACCCTCGGTAGGGTACTGTGGCATCATAGCTCACAATAACCTCTAGCTCTTGGGCTTAGGTGATTCTCTTGCCTCAGCCTCCCAAGTTGCTGGTACTACAGGTGCCCGCCTCAATGCCCAGCTATTTTTTTGTTGCAGTTTGGCCAGGGCCAGGTTTGAACCAACCACCCTCGGTATATGGGGCCGGCGCCCTACCCACTGAGCCATAGGCACTGCCCTCATCTAGGATTTTAATGATCCATTCATGATCCGTGGTATATTCAGTTATTGGAAAGGAGGTTACTAGCTCTGTCCGTTCTTTTTTTTTTGGCCAGGGCTGGGTTTGAACCTGCCACCTCTGGCATATGGGACCATTGCCCTACCTTTTGAGCCATAGGCCCTGCCTCCCCCCCCCCCGTCAGTTCTATTTTTATTAGTTGGCATTTGTCTAAATAGAAACATTCTCCTTTCCCCACCCATTCATCCCGTTTTTCACCTCCTTTTCAGGAAAGGGTAACACTATAGACTTAATGATTTTCTTTTTTTCTATTTCAAGTTTTTCTAAAATGTTCAGCATGTTATCACTGACATTATTATTATTATTATTATTATTTTTTGAGGCAGAGCCTCAAGCTGTCCCCCTGGATAGAATGCCGTGGCATCACAGCTCACAGCAACTTCCAGCTCCTGGTGCCTTAGCCACTTGAGCCACAGGCGCCAAGCCACTGACATTATTTTTGTTGTAGTGTTAATGTAGCAGCTTGCTTTGAAGTGAAAAGTTATAGAAGTTAGAGAAAAATAATTTCTTATTGTGGTATAAAACACATAGCATAGCATTTACCATTTTATTTTATTTTATTTATTTTTTTTGAGACAGAATCTCACTCTTTTGCCCCAGGCTAGAGTGCTATGGCATCACCTAGTTCACAGTACCCTCACACTCTTGAGTTGAAGTGATCCCTGCTTCAGCCTCCCAAGTGACTGGGACTATAGGTTTTTTATTTTTCTATTTTTTAATAGAGACAGGGTCTTGCTCTTGCTCAGATGGTCTTGAACTCCTAAGCTCAAGGAATCCTCCCTTCTCAGCCTCCCAGAGTACTAGCATCTTAACCTTTTAAAAATGTATGATTTAGCTCTGTGCCCATTGCAGAGTGGTTATGGCACCGGCCACATACACCGAGGCTACTGGTTCAAATCTGGCCTAGGCCAGCTAAAACAACTATGACAACTGCAACAAAAAGTAGCCAGGCATTGTGGCAGGGACATGTATTGGGAGGCTGAGGCAAGAGAATCTTTTAAACTCAAGAGAGTTTGAGGTTACTGTGAGCTGTGACTTCATGGTACTCTACTGTGGGCAGCATAATGAGACTCTGTCTCAAAACTAAATACATAAATAAATAAAAATTAAAGTAACTGGGCAGCATCTGTGGCTCAAAGGAGTAGAGTACTGGCCCCGTATGCCAGAGGTGGTGGGTTCAAACCCAGCCCTAGCCAAACACTGCAAAAAAAAAAAAAAAGAATAAATAAATAAAAATAATTAAAATGTGGGCTGTGTCTATATAGCTCAGTGGGTAGGGTGCCGGCCCCATATACAGAGGGTGGTGGGTTCGAATCCAGCCCCAGTCAAACTGCAACAAAAGAATAGCCAGGCGTTGGGGTGGGTGCCTGTAGTCCCAGCTACTTGGGAGGCTGAGGCAAGGGAATTGCTTAAGCCCAAGAGTTGGAGGTTGCTGTGAGCTGTGACAGCACAGCACTCTACTGAGAGCAATAAAGTGAGACTCTGTCTCTAAAAATAAATAAATAAATATGTACAATTCATTAATGTTAAGCAAATTCACATTGTATGCATATGGAACTTACTCATCTTGCAAAATAAAATTTTATAAGCATTAAGGACTAATTTCCTCTCTCATCCCCCTAGCCCTCAGCAACCATTTTCCTACTTTCTGTTTTTATGTTTTTGACTACTTCAGATACTTCATATGAGAAGAATTACATTTTTTTCTTTTGTGACTGGATTATTTCACTTAGCATAATAATGTCCTCCAGATTTATCCATGTTATAGCATGGGACAGGTTTTCCTTCTTTGTTAAGGCTGTGTAACATTATTTTATGTGTGTATCATACATACATTTATACATTCTTTATTCATTCTTCTGTTGATGGACATTTGGGTTGCTTCCACTTAGCAAAAATAGTTTTTAAAATAAGGTTATTTAAATTGTAGCCAAAGGG
>NW_003852484.1:6062013-6064043 GCF_000181295.1 Otolemur garnettii | reverse complement strand
GCCCCACCTCCTTGACCAGCAGACCTACCACACACCCACAATGTGCCACTCCAACACTTGAGAATGGCCCTTCTGGTGACCCTTGTCCCCAGCAAAGCTATGCTGTATCCTCAGAAATACTTGTAGACAGGCCAGTGAGGTAATCACAGATGTCCCTGACATTGATTACTGCTGAAGAAATCACATAAAGACTACACTACAAAGAAAAAAAAAGACTACACTACTGTGTCCACCTAGAGCCTAAGCACCCTACCCAGCTGACACTGGGGGACCCACCTGCAGGAAAAAGTCTTTATCTACAAAAGCTACTCCATAAAATTAGAAGCAGCAGCTATTCTACTAGATGTGCAATTATAAATAATGAAACTCAAGAAACATGAAAAAGTAAAGAAATACGAAATCTCTAAAGGAACACAATCATTCTCAAGTAACAGACACCCCTCCCCCAAAAAAGAAAATCTGTGAAATGCCTAAAAAGGAATACCAAATATATTATTAAGAACAATATAAAAGAATATACTTAGACAATGCAGGTATATCAGGGAAATAATTTGTGATCTAAATGAGAAGAAATTAAACAAAGAGATACCATAAAAAAGAACCAAACAAATCTTAGAACTGAAGAATCCAATGAGTGAAATAAAAAATACATTTGAGAGCTTCAACAATATATGAAGAAGAATTTCTGAACTTCACAGCAGGTCTTTTGAAATATCCCAGTGAGATCAAAAAAAGAAAAAGAATAAAAAAGAATGAAGAAACCCTACAAGACTTATGGAATATTCTGTGAACAAGTATTTGAGCATTCTGGGATTTCCATGAGGAAAGGGATAGGAAAAGGCATAAAAAACTATTTAATGAAATAATAGTTGAAAACTTTCCAAGTCTTGGGAAAGATATGGCCATCCAGATCCAGAAAGCTCAGTGATCTCCAAATAGATTCATCTCAAAAAAGTCTTCTCCAAAGCACATTAGAGTTAAAGCATCAAAACTAAAAGACGGTGACTAGGTGTGGTGGCTCAAACCTATAATCCTAGCATTCTAGAAGGCTGAGGCAGGAGGTTCACTTGAGCTCAGAAGTTTGAGACCAGCCTGAACAAGATTGAGACCTCATCTCTACTTTATTTATTTATTTTTATTTGTTTATTTATTTATTTATTGAGACAGAGTCTCAGTAGGTAGCCCTCAGTGGAGTGCCGTGATGTCACAACTCAAAGCAACCTCAAACTTTTGGGCTTAACGGATTCTCTTGCCTCAGCCTCCCAAGTAGCTGGGACTACAGGCGCCCACCACAATGCCTGGCTTTTGGTGGTGTTGTTGTCGTTGTTTAGCAGGCCCAGGCCAAGTTCAAACCCACCAGCCCTAGTGCATGTGGCCAGTGCCCTAACCACTGAGCTATGGGTGCCGAGCCACTTGTCTCTACTCTAAAGAGAAAGTAGAGAAAAAGAAAGAAAAAACAAAAAGAAAAATTACCCGGGCATCCTGGCAGATGCCTGCTACTCAGGAGTCTGAGGCAAGAAGATTGCTTGAATCAGGAGTCTGAGGCTGCTGTGAGCTAGGCTGATGGCATGGCACTCTACCTGGGCAACAGGTAGAGTAAAAGTAAAAGTAAAAGAGAATTAAAACAAAAAAAAGTAAAAAAATATAGAGGTTTCTAAAAACAGCAAGAGAAGGGGCACCGCCTGTGGCTCAAAGGAGTGAGGCGCTGGAGGTGGCGGGATCAAGCCCAGCCCCTGCCCAAAACTGCAAAAACCAAAAAAACAGCAAGAGAAAAGTGTCAAGTCACATATAATGGAATCTTCATTAGACTAGCATCAAATTTGTCAGCAGAAACCTTATAGGCCAGGAGAGAATGGGACAATATATCCAAAGTGCTAAAAGGAAAAAAAAATCCTTCTAGCCAAGAATATCATATTTAATAAAACTATTCTTCAGAGACGAAGGAGAAATAATCTTTTCTGGACAAGGAAGCATCACCACTAGACTTCCCTACAAGCAGTATGTTAGGGAATCCTTTTTTTTTTTTTTTT
>NW_003852484.1:6060458-6061719 GCF_000181295.1 Otolemur garnettii | reverse complement strand
GCCTTAGCCGATTGAGCCACAGGCGCTGAGCCATGTTAGGGAATCCTACATCTGTATATGAAAGTATGAGGCTTAGCGCCTGTAGCTCAAGTGGCTAGGGGACCAGCCAGCCTTACACTGGAGCAAGTGGGTTCAAATCCAGCCCAGGCCTGCCAAACAACAATGACAACTACAACCAAAAAATAGCCAAGCATTGTGGTGGGCACCTGTAGTCCCAGCTACTTGGGAGGCTGAGGCAAGAGAATCAGTTAAGAGTCTGAAGTTGCTTTGAGCTGTGACATCATGACACTCTACCGAAGGCGACATAGTGAGACTCTGTCTCAAAGAAAAAAAAAGAATATCAAAAAGATAAAAAATAATTCTGGCAAGGATGCAGATAAAAGAAAACTTAAGAAACTATTGGTGGGAATGTAAGTTAATACAGCCATTATGGAAAATAGTGTGGAGATGCATCAAAAATTAAAATCGAACTACTCTATGGTCAACAATCTTATTACTGGGTGTTTATTCAAATCAGTATATCAAAAAGATAGCTGCACCCCCATGCTTTTTGCAACACTATTGCAATACCCAAGATAAGGAATCAACCTAAGTATCCATCAACAGATGAATAGATGAAGAAAATGTGGTATAGGCATGGCACCTGTGGCTCAAGGAGTAGGGGGCCGGCCCCATATACTGGAAGTGGTGGGTTCAAACCCAGCCCTGGCCAAAAACTACAAAACAAAAAAAAGAAAGAAAATGTGGTATATATACACAATGGGACACTATTCTGCCATTTTTTTTTTTTATATATACATGTATTTACTAGGTTTCCACTTTTTGCCTTCACAAAATCAAAAAGGCTTAGAGTTTAACAACAATAAGAATGTTTAAGATAAGGACTAGAAACAAAAACCTCATAAAGAATGAATAAACATAATACATTCATAAAAGAAATCAGACGATTGCTGCAATAAAGTATTAAGCAATAATAATCGTAATGCAAAGAAAGTAACATTTGCATTGTCAAATAAGAGTATGTCTGTTATAGAATGCTTTGACTCTGAGGTTCAGTATGGAGTCATCAATTAACTTATTATTATTTTTTTCCCAAAGTCTCAAAAAATAGACAACTAATATTTATAAATAAAAACAAAAGATAATTTCACAAAACAGATCATGCCAAATCTTATAGACAATAGAAAGAGAAGAAATACTTCAAAATCATTCTGCTTAATCTGGATACACCTGATTTATTTATTTATTTATTTATTTTTTT
>NW_003852484.1:6055897-6060212 GCF_000181295.1 Otolemur garnettii | reverse complement strand
GAGCCACACCTGATATTAAAATTGAACAAAATATATTATTATAAAGGGGAAATTACAAACATAATTCATTTTTAAATGAGGATGCAGTATCCTATATCCTAAACAACATATTAACAAGTTGAAGTAAAAATTAATGTTTAATGTACTTGAGTCAAAATTGAATCCAATTTATGTGAGAATTAGTCACTATTTTTTTTTCTTGTCCTTACCCTCACCTCCTCCCTTCTCCTCTGTCTGCTCTCCCCATCCCCCATGCTCCACCATGTTGTTAATTGTAATTAACTGTCCTCATATCAAAGTTGAATACATAGGATTCATGCTTTTCCATTCCTGTGATGCTTCACTAAGAATAAGGTGTTCCACCTCCATACAGGTTAGTACAAATGCTGCAAAATTTCCATTTTTTTAATGGCTGAATAATATTCCATGGTTTACATATACCACAGCTTACCAATCCATTCCTGGGTTGAAGGGCATTTAGGCTGTTTCCACATTTTAGCGATTATAAATTGGGCTGCAATAAACAGCCTAGTACAAGTATCTTTATAATAAAAGGGTTTTTTTCCTTCTGGAAAGATGCCCAGTAATGGGATTACAGGATCAAACAGGAGGTCTAGGTTGAGTTCTTTGAGGTTTCTCCATACTTCCTTCCCAACAGGTTGTATTAGTTTGCAGTCCGACCAGCAGTGTAAAAGTGTTCCTTTCTCTCCACATCTGCGCCAGCATCTGCAGTTTTGAGATTTTTGTGATATCTGCCATTTTAAAAATGACATCCTAGAGCAGAGGGTCCTCAAACTTTTTAAACAGGGGGCCAGTTCACTGCCCCTCAGACCATTGGAGGGCCAGACTATAGTTTAAAAGGACAGGCAGCGGCTAAGCAGGACAGGCGGCAGCGGCAAAAACACCCGGTAGGCCAGATAAATGTCCTGGCGGGCAGCATGTGGCCCCACGGGTCATAGTTTGAGGACGCCTGTAGTGGCATTATTTTATTTTACTTTACGTTACTTTTTACCTTACTTTTTATTTTACTCTTTACTTTTTTCATTACTTACCTTTTACTTTACTTGCAAATTTATTTATTTGTTTGTTTGTTGCTTTAGAGACAGAGTCTCACTCTGTTGCCCAGGCTACAGTTCTGTGGTCTCAGCCTAGCTTGCAGCATCTTCAAACTCCTGGGCTAAAGCTCTCCTGCCTCAGCCTTCTGAGTAGCTGGGACTACAGTCACATGCCACAACGTCTGTCTAATTTTTTTCTATTATTAATAGAGACAGGGTCTTGCTCTTATTCAGGCTGGTCTCAAACTCCTAAGCTCTAGGGATCCTCCCAGAGTGCTAGGATTACAGGCATGAGCCACTGTGCCCAGCCAAGGACATTGTTTTCAGTTAAATAAAGAAGTTCTGAACGGATCAACAAACTGTGGTATATGTACACCATGGAATACTATGCAGCCATTAAGAAAGAAGGAGACTTTACGTCCTTCATGTTCACATGGATGGAGCTAGAGAATGTTCTTCTGAGCAAAGTATCACAAGAATGGAGGAAAAATTATCCAATGTACACACCCCTATTATGAAACTAATTTATACCTTTTATATGAAAGCTATAACCTAATAGCCTCCTAAGAATACGGGGAGGGGAGAGGGAGAGGGGAAGGGGTAGAGGGAGGGGGTTTGGAGGGATCACTTCTGAGGTTTATCTTACAAGGGTACAAGTGAATCTTTCTAAGAGTAGAATGTGAACGTTTCAGAACAATAACTAAGAAAATGACATGAAGGCTATGTTAACCAGTTTGATGAAAGTATTTCGGATTGTGTGTGACAACCCCACACTGTACCCCAGAAGTGCATTAATGTACACAGTTACCATTCAATTAAATAAACAAATACATAAAGAAGTTCTCATAAGTAGGAGCTAAAAAAGTTGATCTCATAAATGTAAAGAGTACAATCATGTTTATTAGAGGCTGAAGAATGGGGGACATAGAAAAGGAGGTATAAGAGAGGTTGATTAACAGAAAATTACAGCTAGATAGGAACTGTAAGTTTTAGTGTTCTGTGGCACTGCAGGGTGACTGTAGTTAACAATAATTTATTGTGGCTCAGTTCCTGTAGCTCAATGATTAGGGCACTGGTCACATACACTGGGGATCTGGCGGGTTCAAACGGGGCTCAGGCCTGCTAAACAACAATGACAACTACTACAAAAAAATAGCTGGGCATTGTGGCGGACACCTGTGGTCTCAAAAACAAAAAAACAAACAAAAAAACCAATAATTTATTGTATACTTTCAAATAGCTAGAAGAGAGGATTTTTTGATACATTATATTTGTACATACAGTAGAACCTCTGTAAGTTGATCACCCAAAGGACTGTAACAAACTGGTCAACATATGGAGGTGGTCAACATAAGGAATTAGGCCTACTCTACTGCTGTGTACTTTCTTGTACAGTTCGTATTAGAGATTATCGTATGAAATCATACATAATTCAAAATACAGTAAAATCATACAGTACCATAAAAAATCAATATTTACTATTTTCTCATGGTTGATTCATTTTCGTTATTGTTGTTGTTGTTGTTGTAGTTTGGCTGGGGCCGGGTTTGAACCCACCACCCTCGGTATATGAGGCCAGTGCCCTACTCACTGAGCCACAGGCACCTCCTGGGTTGATTCATTCTTTCTGAAAAATAGTCAGGTTCAGCTCCTGTAGCTCAGCTGCTAGGGTGCCAGCCATATACACCAGAGCTGGCAGGTTCAAATCCAGCCTGGGCCTGCCAAACAACAATGACAACTACAACCAAAAAATAGCCGAGTGTTATGGCGGGTGCCTGTTGTCCCAGCTACTTGAGAGGCTGAGGCAAGAGAATAGCTTAAGCCAGGAGTTGGAGGTTGCTGTGAGCTGTGATGTTACAGCACTCTACCCAGGGGACAGCTTGAGGCTTTGTCTCAAAAAAAAGGAAGAAGAAAAAATCTTCTGCAACACGTGGTAAACAATAGGACCTTAGGCCTAATCCAACATGTTGTAATACTAAAACAAGACAAAAGAACTTATACTAAAGAAAAAATAATGCAACTAAGGGGCAAAGCCCTCACCTTTTACCCCTTGCTGTAGCGTGGATTCAACTGATCAGGTTATAGAGGGTAAATTAATATTGTGTTACAGTCCCAGTAGTAAAGATCCAAGTTACAGAGGTGGTCAATATATAGAGGTCAGTGTTCCATTTGAGTACATATGGTACATGTCCAGTGTACAAAAATTAGATCAACTTAAGGATGTGGTCAGTGTAGGGGAGAGGTCAACTATAGAGGTTCTACTATATTTATGGAGTACATGTGAAGTTCTGTTATATGCAAAGTATGCATGAAGATCAAGTCAGGGTATATAAGGTAGCCATCAAGAAGAGAGCATTTTGGGGCGGTGCCTGTGGCTCAGTGAATAGGGTGCCGGCCCCATATACCAAAGGTGGCCAGTCCGTGAGCTGATGCCACAGCACTCTACCGAGGGCGACAAAATGAGACTCTGTCTCGGGGAAAAAAAAAATGCTCTCTTCTTTTTTTTTTTAGAGACAAAGTCTCACTTTGTCACCCTCAGTAGAGTGCTGTAGCATCACAGCTCACAGCTACCTCCAGCTCTTGAATAGCTGGGATTATAGGCGCTTGCCACAACGCCCAGCTATTTTTTGTTGCAGTTTGGCTGGGGCCGGGCTCCAACCCGCCACCCACCCTTGGTATATGGGGCTGACGCCCTACTCACTGAGCCACAAGTGACACCCAAAGAACACATTTTTAATATTCCCAGTACTAAGAAGTAATATGTTTGAGATGATGTATATGCTAATTACCCTGATTTGGTTATTACTTATTGTGTACTTATATTGAATTATACCCCATAAATATTTTACAATTATATTTTTGTTTAAAAAAAGAATGGGAAAAAACAATAACTTCAATTATGTTAGTTATATACATATAGACAGAAATTATGTATATATAAATATATGATTAGAAATAATACTTTGGCAGAATGAGATGTCAAAAATGTATAGTTTATGTGTGTGGTATTTCTAAGAAGAGTTAGTTCAATAAGTTTCATCTATGTGTCTGCTTCTTAAATATAATATAGGAAAATCAGTCTGAAAAATTGCCTTCGTGAACAGAAAATATATAAAACTGACTTAAGAGAAATGGAAAAAAATGGTCAAATTTGTTTATGAAGAGTTAAGAAGAAAGTCATTGGTGACCCTTGCAATCATTTAGAAAAAGAGCTGATTTTACAAAATCAACACTCATAAATCTGTAGCCTTTGTATATAC
>NW_003852484.1:6052454-6053951 GCF_000181295.1 Otolemur garnettii | reverse complement strand
AAAAAAAAAAAAAAAAAAAAAAAAAAAAAGAAAAAGAGCTGATTTATTATTTGGAAATCAGGTTTTAACTCTTTGTGAATATACTCCTATAGTATTGTTCTATCTGAGTCTTCCTAACTAGATTAACATTTTTATAGCCTTTGGCCATAGTTCCTGTAATATTTGTTGACAGTGGCTGGGAGAGTGGCTCACATTCCTTCAGCCCTAGGGGCAAGAGGACAGCCAGGCTTGCAGCCTTACACCTTCCTGCAGGGTGTGACGGCTTCCACACCTGAGCCTCCCGTGAAGAATATAGGCCCCAGCACACTGGAGTATCCGATGGATCGGAGCTGCTGCCACAACACCAGCCCATTTTGGTGATGTAAGAATCATAGTTGCCTTGTGAGTAGAACAGGTTAGGAGAGAAAAGCAAGTTGTTACTATATTTGAAGTACAAGGAGCAGTGTTTGCTCCTGCATTGTCATACTAAAGCAGGGAGGGTAGGACAAACACTGTCATTTTTGTTTCTGTAAAAAACATCTGTAAGAAATGATGTGGTACTTGATATATCCTTTTCATTGTTTGATTGCAGGAAAGCCAGACTACAAGTTACAGATCGCCTCCCTGAGGAAATTGAAAGTAGCTTACAAAACAATCAATCTAAGGATGATGTTAAGAAAATTGAAGAACTGCAAAACCTTCCTAGAAACCGTTCAACAATAGATACACAGGACAAGGACTGAAAATGCTCCGGACTTGAGACTCAGCTGGACAGCAGACAGGAGCTTTGTTCCTGTACACACTGAATGCTGAGAGTCAGGCCACGCTTTGGTGGCACTGACTTGCTCTAACCTTTCTTAAACCATGATTGGAGCTATTATTCTCTCACTTTACTTATCCTTAAATTTAAATACAGACTTATGTCTACATTAATCTGTCAGTCAATCTTTTCCCTAGATTTTATGACAGTGAATAAAACCTTTCCCCAAAAGATGAAACTTAAATTCAGCCAGTGGTATACTTATTCATATAGTCCTTTAAAAAGGACTCTACGAATCAGTGGGAAGGGAAGAAAGAACTATCGAAGGCAAATGGTCTGTGAAACCCTTGTACCCTTGGGTCCTGAAGGCCATATGAGCCTGAATATGTAGTACTATTTAGTTTTGATTTTAATAAAAATCAAAGATGAATCCTATGCGATTTGGAATAAAATATAAATTTAACAAAAAGGAAGTAGATCAGCATTATTAAAGGAACACTCCACCTTTATTTCCTTTCTTACTTAGTACTGCTGACAGCGTATCTATGGTATTGTAAGCAGGAGTTACTTAGACTACACTTAATCTCAGCCAAAAGGCAGAGAAGGGATGCGGGAGTTACTAGAATAGACTCAGAGTCCCTGCACTTTGGGAGCTTGCTTACCTGTAAAGGAAGCTGTCCTGCAGATTGTAACTGTTACTAAATGAGATGGAAAAAAAATTACAGAGTTAAGTGCATTGAGGGGAAAAAATGCCAGTA
>NW_003852484.1:6045438-6052322 GCF_000181295.1 Otolemur garnettii | reverse complement strand
GTGAAGCAGCATGATGTAGTAGCCAAAACTGTGGGCTCTAGAGGCAGACCACTAGCTTTGAATCCTGGCCATGTGGCTTAGTGCCACATGATGTATTGCAAAGCCGTTTTACCTAAAGAACCAGGTATCTGCCAAATGAAATAGTGTCTACCTCAGAGTTGACGTTACATAAAATGATGTATATAAAACATTACACAGGGTGGCCATAAAGTTCATGTGCATTTTTTAAATAGTTACAACTGTTTAAACTATTTAAAGTTCATGTAGTTTAGTTACAACTATTTCAACTGCACATGAACTTTATGGCCCCCCGTGTAAGAAATATTAATAGTTACAAGGATATAAAAATCTTTGCAGCAGTGTGTTGATGCCATGATTTGCGTATTGCCACCACACTCCAAAGAGCATTTTTGTTGTTATTGTTTTTAGACAGAGCCTCACTTTGTTGCCCTTGGTAGAGTGCTGTGGCAACTCAAATTTTTGGACTCAAGCGATCCTCTTGCCTCAGTTCTTCTTTTTTTTTGAGAGTCTTACTATGTCGCCCTCAGTAGAGTGCTGTGGCGTCACAGCTCAAACTCAAACTCAAACTCTTGGGCTCAAGCAATTCTCCTGCCTCAGTTCTTCATTTTTAGTTGAGATGAGGTCTCACTCTTGCTCAGGCTGGTCTCAAACTTGTGAGCTCAGGCAATCCACCCACCTTAGCCTTCCAGAGTGCTAGGATTACAGGCATGAGCCACTTCATCTGCCCATTTCCTCTTTATTAGCCCATTCATAAATTGCTGACAAAAGGGCAATTAGTCAATCTCTTCATTGTTTTATTCACATCCTCATATATTTTAAATATTTTAACTAGGCTGGGCGCAGTGGCTCACACCCATAATCCTGGCACTCTGGGAGGCCAAGGCAGATGGATTGCCTGAGCTTTGGAGTTCAAGATCAGCCTGGGTCAGAGCGAAACCTCATCTCTAAAAATAATCGGGAGTTGTGGCAGGTGCCTGTAGTCCCAGCTACTTGGGAGGCTGAGGCAAGAGAATCATTTAAGCCCAAGAGTTTGAGGTTGTTGTGAGCTATGATGCTGTGGCATTCTACCAAGGGCGACAAAGTGAGACTGTCTCAATAAAATAAGTAAATAAAATAAATATTTTAACTAGAAATTATAAAATTCAATAGTTGGGTTTTGTTTTGTTTTGTTTTTTTGGAGACTGAGTCTCACTTTGTCACCCTCAGCAGAGTGTCGTGGCATCATAGCTTACAGTAACCTCAAACTCTTGGGCTCAGGTGATTCTCTTGCCTCAGCCTCCAGAGTAGTTAGGGCTACAGGCATCTGCCACAATGCCTGGCTATTTTTTTTTATTTTTAGATATGGGGCCTCACTCTAGCTCAGGCTGGTCTCAAACTTCTGAGCTCAGGCAATCCACCTGCCTCAGCCTCCCACACATAATTGTTCTTAAAAATACTTTTAGGCATATCACAGAAATATGTATTAGAATAGTAAAAGTATGACTCATTAAAAAAAACAATACCGATACATTTATCAATTTTAACAATAATTACAAATAACAATATAATTTATTAAATTATATTAATTTATTCCTAAGGACACCTTAGGCATTTTAAGATAGCTTATAGCTTAGTACATATTCAGCCAAAACGTTCTTATTTTATGTCATTCATAAATATTTTTATAAATGGAGTCAAACTAGAACCAGTTGATTGTTTAACTTTATCCCTTTCTAACCCACACATCACATTACAGCTGTGAGCTGTGATGCCATGGCACCCTACCAAGGGTGACAAAGTGAGACTCTGTCTCAAAAAAAAAAAAAGGAATACTGGCTAAATATCCGTGATATTGTCATTGTCTTCATGTAGATGTATACACTGACAAATCCCCCACATGCTACTCTGGGCTTTTAAAAATAGCAACATAAAATCCTTCTTCAGTATTACATTAGGAAATCAGACCAAGTCTCTGAAGTTGACCTGATGTTGGACAAATTCTGTTTCCACAAGCACTTTGATGGACGTGTGTGTTAATAGGCCAGAGTCAAACTGATGAAAGAGCTCTGAGTTGGGCTCTGGCCTTTGTAATTCGGGTCCCTCCTGTCCTCTTCCTTTCTCTTCCTCCTCCTGCTCCCCTTTCTCTCTCTCTTGTTCCCCCCTCTCCCTCCAGACCTCATTGCCTTTGTCATTAATGAAACTAATATACTCTGAAGTCCTTTCTAGACCTCAAGGATTCTGTTTCAAAACTTCTTGCAAGATCCCTGGAGCTCCTTCTGTGCCCACCATATTCCTCTAGACACTTCTTGCAAAGCAACTGAAGTGAAGAAACTAGGGAACAAGATGCACGAAGGGCAGGGTACGGTAATCCTGGCCACCCGAAGAAGTTCCCAGAAGTCAAACACAAACGGAAATAGGACCTGAGGAAACAAAACAAAGAAATGAGTACTTCAAACCCGAAATTAGCAAGTGAGGAAAATGTTTTAAATTTTTACTATTCTTTATCTCAAGGCCAAGGGCATTCTCAACTTGAGGTGGTACTGTAGATATTATATTAATTTTGATAGCTAAAGAATATGAAGGGATAGCCAGATTGTGGCAGGTGCCTTTAGTCCTGGCTACCTGGGAGGCTGAGACAAGAGAATGGCTTAATCCCAAGAGTTGGAGGCTGCTGTGAGCTGTGATGCTACAGCACTCTACTGAGGGTGATGTAATAAAACTCTGTCTCAAAAAAAAAAAAAAAGACATTATGAGAGAACTGGTCTGAAAACTTTTACTACATCTATCAGGCAAATGTTTGTCAAGCACCAGCCTTTACTAAACAACCAAAGCTGTTGGTTCAGGCACTCTTCTATGTGAGGGGCAAACCAAGATATATTAGGCATGGTTGCTTTCTCAATAAACCTGCAATCTGGTAAAGGATGTAAGTAAGACGTGGCACCTGAAAATAAACCCAAGGCGGTTTGAAATGTGCTAAGCAGAAATTCAGGGGTGGAAACTACTTGAATGGGACAAGATGCCCAGAGAAGGCTTTATGAAGATTGGACTCACGGCTTCATTATGAAGTATCAGCAGACTGAACAAAAGAATTTAAAGAGAAGGAGAAAGTCAGGGAAATTCTAGATAAGTACAGATGTAAGGGGGAGGAACATCCTGGAAAGGGCATTCTGAGGAGTGAGCAGTAAGCTGAAATGAGAAAACAGGAGAGGAAATTGGAAGACTGCTTTGGGGAAAACACGTATAAGCGTGTGGTGCCGTGGGGGAGCTGAACTGGAGCTCCAGTTTGAGTCCTGGTATTTTTCCTTATCTGTATGATTTCAGGCAAATCATTCAACCTCTGGGAGCCTCAGGTTTCTTTCTCGTAAAATGGGCATAGAAAGATGTTGCTTATAAAACTTTCTATAAGACTGAGATGAAATAGTGCTTTTGCAACACATAACCTGTTATGTAAGTCTCAAGTGTTATTTTCATTTTCCTTTACAATTCTGCAGATTCTCATTATGTATGCTGGTGGTACCTCAGCTTTCACAAGTCAAAGCTGAATTGTTTAGGGAGGCCATAACTACCCTGTACTTGATATCTTGCATTTCAGTGTAGCAAACTTTCTCTTACATGAGAAGACTTGGGGATTTTAGGGAAACATAAAGTCGATAAAAGTTAGCAACATGGCTGTCACAGAAACCAATGCTGTGTTAGGCTCTCTTAAAGGAAGAATATGCTCAACCCTGGAGAGTAATAATCCAATTATATGCAGAGTCATTAAGATCAAATCTGAATTCTTAGCCTCCATTTACTAGCGTCTAGCATGTGTGCGTGAAGCATCTGGAATCTGTGCCACATGAGGAGCAATTGAAAAACTCAGAATGTTCAGGGCCGGGCACAGTGGCTCACACCTGTAATCCCAGCACTCTGGGAGGCCAAGGTGGGTGGATCTCCTGAGCTCAGGAGCTGGAGACCAGCCTTAGCAAGAGTGAGACCCTATCTCTAAAAATAGCTGAGTGTTGTGGTGATGCCGATAGTCCTAGCTACTTGGGACTACAGGAAAAAGGATCACTGAGTCCAAGAGTTTGAGGTTGCTGTGGGATATGATTCCAGGGCACTGTACCCCAGGTCAGAAAAGTGAGACTCTGTCTCAAAAAAACAACAACAACTGAGGATGTTTAGATTGATCAGCTGGAATGTGGAAAGTTAAAAGTTCTGAAGCTTTTCCTATACTACAGTCACTGGGGTCTCTTCTGAGTTTTTGAGTGAAAAATGACATAGCAGTGTCATTCCTTATGAATTGGCTCTGAGATTGCTCAGTAAGATGAGTCTATCAGTAAATGGCAGAGAAACCAATGAGGATGTTCCTGTGTTAGTACAAAGTGAGGTACTGAGAGATACAGGGGAAAAATAGATGATTAGATTAAGAAGTTGTTGGCTCAGCATCTGTAGCTCAAGCGACTGAGGCACCAGCCACATACACTAGAGCTGGCAGGTTCGATTCCAGCCCAGGCCTGCCAAACAACAATGACCACTACAACTGAAAAATAGCCTGGTGTTGTGGCAGGCGCCTGTGGTCCCAGCTACTTGGGAGGCTGAGGCAAGAGAATTGTTTTAAGCCCAGGTGGTGGAGGTTGCTGTCAGCTGTGATGCCACAGCACTCTACCCAGGGCGACAGCTTAAGGCTCTGTCTCAAAAAAAAAAAAAAAGTTGTCCTAGGAATATTACTTCAAGGTAAACACCAAGTAGTATTTATTGAGACACAGTCTCACTTTGTCATCCTTGGTAGAGTGCTGTAGCATCATAGCTCACAGCAACCTCAAACTCTTAGGCTCAAGGGATTCTCTTACCTCAGCCTTCCTAGTAGCTGGGACTATAGGGGCCCACCACAATGCCTGGTTATTTTTTTGTTTTGTTTAGCAGGACTGGGCCAGGTTCGAACCCACCAGCCCCAGAGCATGTGGCCGGTGCCCTAACCACTGAGCTATGGGTGCCCAGCCCCAAGTAGTATTTTATAAATGATGAAAAACATTGGTTTGGTTGACAAGAGGGGAACAAATCAAGGTGGCAGACTAGTACAGCATGGGAAGCGGGTGCATAACCAAATTGCATGTGGGGAGAAAGGAGATAGATACTGAGCATCCTGTATTTGTTTTAGAGTCATCTGAATGAGGTTTCTGAGAAGGTGAGTAGAAGGTTAAAGACCCTGAATCTGATACTGAGAGGCAGAGGACACTGCCTCGTGGTTCACATGCACCCAGGCTCCACCCCACATTGGCAGAGAAGAGCTAACAGAGACAACCTTCAGATGTTCTGTGTAGCCCAAAGATTCTTCGGATCCTGGGCATCCTTTCCATTTGCAATCTCTCCTGATTCCTTCTTTTTCTCATACATCCTGGGAGACAAGCACAAATGATAAAAATGATAGATGAGTTTCCCTGCAATCGTGCCTGTATATTATAGCAAGACCAGTAGTTCTCAAACCAGGGGTGATTTACAACTCTCTCTACCCCAAAACATCTGGCAATGCTTGGAGCTATTTTTGGTTGTCACAACTGGAGGATATAATGAGGAGAGGCTAAGGAAGCTGCTAAACATCCTATAGTGCATAGAACAGCATTCTAAAACAAAGAATTTTCTGGCCCCAAATGTCAGAAAATGCTCAGGATGAGAAACCCTGAGCTAGTGAAGTAAGGCTGAAAAGCTTATATCAGAAACACGCAGGCCTCTCTGTTCTACCCATGGTGTGAGTTGCACCACAAAGTCTCTAGTGACTTCGTGGAACTTTGGCTTTTTTTTTCCTTTTTTTTTTTGGTGTCGAGATCTGGGAAAATCAGATGTTGATCTTCCAGTTTTCTTTGCTCAGAGTGTATGACTGGTACTCCTAAAAAGGGCCGACACCCCATGACCCCATCATGGTGATTATGGCCATAGCTCTGGCCTAGCACTTCCTCTTCATTTAATCAAAGACGTTGAGGTCAGTACATGTATAAGGCCAAAAAGTTAATTCATAGGGTAAAATATGGCTGGGCCCCCATACTCAGTGGTTAGAGCACTGGCCCCATGAGCTGGGGTGATGGGTTTGAATGCAGCCTGGGCCTTCTTACCAAAAAAAACAAAAAACAAAAAACAAAACCATATGGTAAAATAGCCATCCTTTATCCATAAATCTATTACAAAGAACTGAAAATTGATAAAATCATATGTGGTCATGTAATTTCTCAACTTTATTAGTGCATCTTGCCCTCCTCCAAGAAAATGATCCTTGACTCCCCAAATCTTATCATTCTCTAACTCCAAATCGAAGATTAGAATGTCATTTAGCATTCAAATTAGTAAACCTCACTGTCTCCCCAAAAACGTCAAGTTAGAGAAAACTAAAAGGACTAAACTAGAACATGTCTTGAGGGCAGTGACATTTGGCCTTTGTAACACCAGTGCCTAGTTGAGTGCCAGGCACATGATAGGTGTCTGGGAAATGTCTGCCCAGGAAGCGAACAGAACTTTTTGAGACAAGTAAAGAAGACACTAAAGTTTCTATAGACTTGCTGCAAACCTGAGAAGAGAATAGGCTAAAACCCAAGAGAGATGCCGATCCCAACTGATAGAGTTTGGCTTCTGGGAGCTGAGATCGGGACGGGGTACAACAGTACTTACTGTAGAGCAGGAAGCATGCTATTCCCGCAACGACCACAGGAATCCCAACTGAGAATGTGGCAGAAGTCCACCATCTTTTGCTGGGCTGAAAAGGAAGAGGCTCTTGCTTGGCTGCTGAGGGAGAAGAATAATGTCAGCTGTGAGGTTTCCCATTCTCTGCCTTTCCTACTGATGCAACTGTGGAGTAGTCTTCACTTCCTTGCCTGGTCAGCTCTCCAATATGCTGCTGCTAGCATTTTTCTTAC
>NW_003852484.1:6044758-6045203 GCF_000181295.1 Otolemur garnettii | reverse complement strand
TGATGCCACGGCATGCTGCCAAGGGTGACAAAGTGAGCTTCTATTTCAAAAAAAAAAAAAAGAAAGAAAGAAAAGACACATACTTGTGGGCAACTAATATTCAGATGTCAGATGTCAGATATTGAATGTGAAAAAGACAACTCAAACATCTGCATTTTACTAAGTTGGCATAAGAACAATTCTAAGGAGATACTTTAAAAGCCATCTTGTCTTCATATCTAACTTTGAGACTGACAGTACTAGGGATTACTGATAATTAGTTGATGTCATATGCTAGATAGTTTTCCTTTTCTCTGGCAAGCCTCTTCCCTTTCTCTTAGCATGTTCTCTTCACACACACACACCCCTCCACCTCACAGTAGCTGCCGCTACAAGAGCAATTTTGCATAAACTTTCAGATAGACATTTTTCTTTTTCTTTTTTTTTTTTTTTTGAGACAGAGTCT
>NW_003852484.1:6042199-6044552 GCF_000181295.1 Otolemur garnettii | reverse complement strand
TGCCTCTGGTATATGAGGCTGGCACCCTACTCCTTTTTTTTTTTTTTTTTTTTTTGCAGTTTTTGGCCAGGCCTGGATTTGAACCGGCTACCTCCGACATATGGGGCTGGCACCCTAGTCCCTGAGCCACAGGCACCGCCCCCTAGAATGTTTTTTAAAGAAAATAAAATTAGTCTAGTAACATTATCATCACACTTTGCACAGTGAATTTAATAAGTGACAATAGTACATTTTATGTGTCTAAGAATACTATAATAAATATTATCAGACCAGGCATGGTGGCTCATGCCTGTAATCCTAGCACACTAGGAGGCCGAGGCAGATGGATTGCTTGAGCTCAGGAGTTCAAGACCAGCCTGAGCAAGAGCAAAACCCAGTCTCTAAAAAATAGCTGGGTGTGGTGGCAGGCACCTGTAGTCCCAGCTACTTGGGAAGCTGAGGCAAGAGAATCACTTGAGCCCAAGAATTTGAGGTTGCTGCAAGCTATGTTGCCACGGCACTATACCGAGGGCAACAAAGTAAGACTCTGTGTCAAAAAAAAAAAGAAAAAAATTATCAAAAGTCAATATGACAATTCCAAAACCCACCTGGCTAAGTTATAGTCATAAACAGCATAATGACATTTTGGTCAATGACACACCATATACACGATGGTAGTCCCATGACATTATAATACCATATTTTTACTATATTCTTTCTATGTTTAGGTATGTTTAGAATTCAGTGGTTCTCAACCTTCCTAATGCTGTGATGAATTTTCATTGTTACAAAGGGGTTGCAACCCACAGGTTGAAAACTGCTGGTTTAGTTATACAACGGTAACACTTTGTTAAAATTGTTACCATTGCCTCCAGTATTCAGTAACACGCTGTATGGTTTGTAGCCTGGGAGCAGTTGGCTGCGCCATATAGCCTAGGCGTGTAGTGGGTTATGCTATCTAGCTTTGCATAAATGCGCCCAAATGTTCACATAACAAAATTGCCTAATGATGCATTTCCCAGAGCATATTCCCTTGGTGAAACAGTATGACTGTATTTTCTTTTCAGATTCTATAGCAACCCCCCACCCCAGCACAATGTCACTCACATGTTTGCCAGTTGAAGGTCTGGGACACTGTAAGATCCCCATATTTGATGAGACATGTGAAACTGTGGTTTCTTGTCACATTGAAATTGAGTTCACTCCTAACAGCATAGAGCTCAGTTTCAGGATCTTGAGAAATGATGTTATTCGTGGCTTTTAATTCTTTTTCATTTTCCAACCAGGAGAGGTGAGGCTCTGGAAACCCTCCAGAGGTTGAACAAAGTAGTTTTCTAATGTTAGGAGATGAAGTTTCAAGGTCAGTTATGTTAGGTTCAGGGAAGTGAGCTAGAAAGAAAATAAGAATATAATTACATATCTGTGTGTATGGGTTTATATTCTTAATAAGTCATCTAGCTTTAATAAGACTGGTAAAATGAGATATAGTTTGTAACTTCCCACAAGTCACTAATAGTTACGTATCTAATCCAAAGACAAACTTTTATTGGAGTTGGCTGTATCAATTCTTTACCACTTCTGATAGAGATGGGAGGGCACTTAATAGAGAAAGGAGGAGAAGTACGTTAATGCCAATGAATGCTGCTGTTAAGTATCTGCAATTATAAGAGTGAAGAGAAAAATAACAGACACTTATCGAGCTCCTGCTTGTCAGGTCTGGACAGTACCTCATTTTGTATTCACAACAACCCTAGAAGGTAGGCGGTAGGTCCCAAAAAGTAATTTAATATGATTTAACCTAATACAATTCCTGTTTTATAAGTAATCAAACCAATATTATAGAAATCATAACCAGCAATGGCAGAATTCAAGACCTTCTGACACCAGAACCTATTTTTTCCTGACTTTCCCTTTCCATCCTTTCCTTTCTTCCCAAAACTTGAGGTATACAAGTGGCTCTCTTATATTTTTATCTATTTATTTATTAAACTATAACGAATACCTCTGACACCACGCAACTTGAGACCCAGAACATTGACAGTAACTTAGGTCAACCTACTTGTATGGTGTAGCCCTGGCTTTCTTACACCTGTGGTAACACCACTACCCTAAATTTGTGTTTAACATTCCCTTGCTTGTTACAAAGTACTCTTTTATTCAGAAAAACCTATGTCCACACTGTACATGATTGAGCCTATTTCATCCACTACCCTTTACAATTTCCTTCCTGTTTTGATATGCTTAAAAGGGCAGACAGGCTTCCTAGAATTCCTCCCAGACACTTGTGGCACTTTTTAATTTATATAGTTGACCCCCCGTAAGTACACACAAAATACATTATAGGGAAAGGACTGCAGAGAACACAGTGGAAAAC
>NW_003852484.1:6040279-6041162 GCF_000181295.1 Otolemur garnettii | reverse complement strand
AGCCACAGGCACCAAGCCACGGTAGCATATTTCAAAGTGAAGCTATAGTCTCTAAAGATCAAGCTACAACCTGGATGCTCAAAGGGACACAAGGAAAACAAAATGAGAAGTAGAAGGAGAATGGACTATGCATTCCTACTGCCTTGGGGTCTAGTCCTAGCTCAGTCACTTGCTGATTAATCTGTTTCCCTATCTGTAAAATGAGTAAGATGTCTACCCCTCAGGATCACTGGAAAATAAAATTTAATTAAATGATATAAATAGAAAAGTCTCAAGGGCATAGCAGGTCTTCTATAAGAGTTTCCCTTTTTCTCTCTCCATCCTCCTGCCACCAACTCCTACTCTCTGGTTCCTTTCCTTTTTTATTTATCTATTTTTTTTTTTTAATTTAAAAAGGTTTATTCTGAGCTGAATGTGTGTGACCATAGCCCAAGAGAGCCACACCCAAGAAGACTTGATCAAGTGTCTCACTGTGATTGGGTTATGGTTTGGTTTGACACATTTCAGGGAGACGGGAATTACAGCTAAAGTCACAGAATAGGCAAAGTCACGTACATGGAAGTGTACGTTGGTTCGGGCTGAAAGGCAGGATGTCTTGAAGTAGGGGATCACACATTATAGGCGTGATTAAAGATTCTTTGATTTGTGATTGGCTAAAGGAATGAAGCTTTGTCTAAAGGCTACCCAGACTGAAATGATCTGTTAGTAAATGGATGACATGTAGATGTGATTTAAGTTTTGTCTCGCATAGCCTTAGGCTCATTAATGAGTTACAAAGGATAGCTCCAAGAAGGGAGGGGGACATGATTAGGCTCCTCTAACTCCCTTCTCACCACCTGTAACTCAGCTTCAGGGGATTTCTAGGGTCCCCTTGGCCAGAGGG
>NW_003852484.1:6038600-6040053 GCF_000181295.1 Otolemur garnettii | reverse complement strand
TGTTGTTTGGCGGGTCCGGGCTGGGGATTCGAACCTGCCACCTTAGGTGTACATGGCTGGCGCCTTAGCCGGTTGAGCTATAGGAGCCGAGCCAGCTGAAGGGTTTAAGATTTTATTTCAGTTCACAATATGTTCTTGTAGGCTGGCCAAGAAAGTAACTCCCATTCACAGTTATTACTGCTACAAAAATGCATTCTGAGTCCCAGAATGGTTTAATCCAACTAAAGATTGAAGGATCACCTTGGCGCCTGTAGCTCAGTGTCTAGGGCGCCAGCCACATTTACCAAAGCTGGCAGGTTGGAACGCAGCCTAGGCCTGCCAAACAATAATGACAACTACAACAACAACAAAAAAGTAGCAGTGCATTGTGGTGGATGCCTGTAGTCCCAGCTACTTGGGAGGCTGCAACAAGAGAATCGCTTAAGCCCAAGAGTTAGAGGTTGCTGTGAGCTGTGATGCCACTGCACTATACCAAGGGCAACCTAATAAAACTGTCTCAAAAAAAAAAAAAGATTGAAGGATTATCTGATTACCTTTACATATCACATCCTTACAAAGACTTTAAATGTTTAGGAAAGAAGGCCTTCCTTATCACCCTCCCCGACATTTGCCATTCCCAAAAGATTTATATGACATAGATCAGAAACTCATTTTACAAAGCAAATTCCAATTTTACCGATATAATTAACTCCAAGTGTGTGAAATCAAAACCATCATATCATATCCTTGGCTAAATTATAGGACTTTTGGAGTTTGTTTTTTTTTGAGACAGAGTCTTACCATGTTGCCCTCGGTAGAGTACTGTGGCATCGCAGCTCACAGCAACCTCCAATTCTTGGGTTTAAGTGATTCTCTTGCCTCAGCCTCCCAAATAGCTGGGACTACAGGCGCTTGCCACAACACCTGGCTATTTTGTTGTTACAGTTGTTTAGCTGGCCCAGGCCAGGTTCAAACTGCCACCTTCGGTACAGCTGGCTGGCGCCATAACCACTGTGCTATGGGAGCTGAGCCAAGACTTTTAGATTTTTATTGTTCAAGAACTTGATAAAAATTCAGGATGGAAAACCAGTTGGATAACTCTAAAAATAATGCCACTTTTTATTCCTTCAAAGTGTGCAAATTTCAACTATCTCAAAACAAGTATTTTTCCCAAGCAGGATAGAATACACACACAATCTTGTTTTCCATATACCTATACATTCTCTCAACATATATGTATTTTTTTCTTCTCTAATCTCCAATTTAAAATATGCCTCTAAAAATATAAAGTCACATTCTACTACACAAAAGCATATATTTGAGATAAAATACTATTTATCTGCTTTGGCAGGAAATGAGACCAAAGCAATACAGCTGGACAAAATCCCACCATTAAAAAAAAACTGCAGGCTCGGCGCCTATGGCTCAACCGGCTAAGGCGCCAGCCACGTACACCTAAGGTGGCAGGTTCAAC
>NW_003852484.1:6026762-6038510 GCF_000181295.1 Otolemur garnettii | reverse complement strand
CTTGAGCCCAGGAGTTGGAGGTTGCTGTGAGCTGTAATGCCATGGCACTCTACCCAGGGGGATAGCTTGAGGCTCTGTCTCAAAAAAAAAAAAACAAAACAAACAAAAAAAAAACTGCAATTTAACTAATTCCTAATACTGTGCCTAATATTTATTCCTACTCTCTGATTAAAAGGGAAAAGAGAAGAGCATTATTGCCAAGAAATAAAAGCCAACACTTCTAGCTGCAGTTTCAAAAGTAGGGTAAGTATGCAAACAGACTTGCCAAAACTATGTGGCTATGATTCCAGCACAGAAACACAAAGTTAAAGAGCATACAAGTTTTATTTTTTTCCAAAAGATTTGTTTTTATTATCCAGACCCCTACCACTTCATAGCAGGAGGAGTAGGAGACGTTCCTTTCTCAGTCCAAGGGCCTCAGTGGTCTGTTGGTTCCAAACATGCACACAGGCGGCATCACAGGTTTGGTAAACTACTAATGCTTAATCTCTCTCTGCTAGAGCCATGAGGTGAGCATCAATCTCTGCTTCTGTAAGAATCCTGAATGTAGGGGTGCCTGTGCCTCAGTGGGTAAGGCACTAGCCCCATATACCGAGGGTGGTGGGTTCAAACCTGGCCCGGCCAAACTGCAACAAAAAAATAGCCGGGCATTGTAGTGGGCGCCCGTGGTCCCAGTTACTAGGGAGGCTGAGGCAAGAGAATCACCTATGCCCAAGAGCTGGAGGTTGCTGTAAGCTGTGACGCCATGGCATTCTATCCAGGGTGACAAAGTGAGATTCTGTCTTTAAAAAAAAATTTTTTTTAAGAAAAAAAAAGAAACATAGTCTTACTTTGTGGCCCTCAATAGAGCACCATGGTGTCACAGCAACCTCCAGCTCTTGGGCTTAGGCGATTCTCTTGCCTCAGCCTCCCGAGTAGCTGGGACTACAGGCGCCCATCACAATGCCTGGCTATTTTTTTGTGGCAGTTTGGCCGGGGCCGGGTTCTAACCTGCCACCCTCGGTATATGGGGCTGGTGCCCTATTCACTGAGCCACAGGCGCCGCCCTGAATTTAGGATTTTTAACTGTAACTACTCCAACTTCTATTTCTGAAGGTTTGAAATGAATTGACAGAATAGTAGACAGGCATGTAATTGCGGTTTCCACTGACTGTTCAAATGTCCAATCAAATTTCTTATTCTTTTTTTTTTTTTTTCAGTTTTTGGCCGGGGCTGGGTTTGAATCTGCCACCTCCGGCATATGGGGCCGGTGCGCTGCCCCAATTCTTCTTCATTTTTTTTTTTCAAGCAAGCTGGTTGACTCAGTTGGTTTAACTCCTGCTGCAGCGGCTTTAAACCCACAGGAGTGACCTACAGGATCACACTTGGACACCTGAGGGCCTTGTTCATCTATACCAATGAAAATCATACAACAACCAAGAGGCCTCATTTCAGCGTTCTGTGTGTAGACCTGAGAAAGGTCAACAATTCTTTTACACAGCATGTCCACGGGGATCTCATAGCTATACTGTATTTCCAGTTAGCTGCCTCATGGGGCACCCCTGTACCTGGGATCTGCTGTCAGCTGTCACTCCTGTCATCACACAGCCAATGTTTTCGGTTATCCTGAATAAGTGAGTCACTGCTAGAATCCGGTAATTTATCTGGTACTTTCTTCACAATTACTCCACAATCTTTCCCTCTGACAGCTACTGATATAAGGCTGCCTTGGTTAATAGCTTTAAAAGCATATTCTACTCGGTAGAGCCGACCTTTGGATGAAAAAATGGTAATGTGGCCGTCAAAACCGGTGCCGGAACCCCGGGACGTTTGGGTGCGCCTACTACTTCAAGCACAGTATCTGGGCCTCTGAGCTCCGCACCAGGCATGAAAGCCTCCCCGGAAGTTGCAGCGACTAAGAGAGGCATCATTTTTGATATTTCCTGAACTGGATACTGAAAATAACTTACAGGAAAGGGCTACTCTTGGGACTCTGGTTTCTTTCATCTCCCTCAGGGATTATGTCAATATGGGCCAGACAGACAAAAAGCAGCTCACTCATCTAGGGAGCCCCAAATAATAGGGTTTTTCTCCACTGAACTGTTCGTTTCCATACCCCAAATAATCCAGTATTACTAGCTGATTTTGACATGATTAATCATAACTGAAAGAGAAGCTATCTGACTTTTTGGAGAGGCGTGGGTGTCTCTCTAAAGGTCACAGGACACCGTCAATGACAGCCTGACGTTGCTGTCTGAAATCCACTTCTCACCAGACCCGGATGCTGAGGAAGAACCAGACTGAAAAGAGGAACCCAAAATCTTCCCGGTGATTTGGAAATTCCCAAAAGGACCCGCGGCTTCCATACTCAGGAACTCCACTACACGGGAACAGAAAACAGTCGAAACATCTCTGAAGGGTTTTGCCTGCTTCAGTGACTCCGGAGGGGACAGTCCGTTTCCGGAAATCAGCATTAACATCTAAAACCTAGCTGAATTTCCGAGCTTGCTTCATCATTTTACAAATGGCCGTTGTAACACCTACCTAACCACAATGGGTGTGAGGATTCAAACAAAATATTGCCTCAATTAAATATGTCCCCCACAGTGCACATGTTGGAAATTTAATTCCCAGTGCAACGTTGTTGAGGGGTGGGACCTTAAGGGGTGGTCAGGATGTGAAGGCTCTGTCCTCAGGAATGGATTATTGCTGTTATCTTGGAAGGGGTTCTTTATGGCAGGAGTAGCTTCCTTATAAAGGATGAGTCTGATTCCTTCGCACTCTCTATAGTACATGCTCTCTTGCCCTTCCGTCTTCTGCTATGGGAGGATGCAGTAAGAAGGCCCTCCCCAGATGCAAAAACCTTGACCTTGGACTTCCCAGCCTCTGGTACTATAAGAAATAAATTCCTGTTCTTTATAAATTACCAAATCTCAGGGAACAGAATTGTTACACCAGCACAAAACAGACTCAAGCAATTATCTTCCCTCTTACACATAATTATCACAGACATCATATGAACCCAGATGTAAAGTGCTTGTTAACTGCAGGATGCTATACAGATGGTTAATAGGGCTGCTCTTCTCTCTTCTCGTGCACAGAAGCCTACTTTGTTGAACCACCCCCAGGATGGGACCAGCATCACCATGGTAACTGGCTGACTGTTGGACTGAGTTGAGTGCCCATCAGTGGCTGGAGTGCCCATCCTCCACGTACACCCAGCAGCAGTCAGAGAGGGGGAGAGACTGTGAGAGGAGATGAGGCGAGAAGGCAGAGATGAAAGGGAATGCCACTCACCTCTCCTGATGGATACCTGCATACTGTCTACTTGTGAGGCACACTGGGGACACTTACAGTGCTTTCCCCAGTCTCTGCCTCTCCTGACCCCTTGTCTACCCTCCTGCCCTGACCACTTCAACTCCCATGTGCTAAATCCTTGAGAGGATTTGTCAACAAGTGTAGAGACCACAAATTTAGACAAATAATGCACTTCTCAAGAACTCAGTCTACAACAGAATATTACCTGGCCATAAAAATGAATGAAGTACTAATATACACCACAAAATAGATGAAACTTGAGGACATAATGCACAGGAAAAAAGGACAAAATTGGCACATATTATAAGGAATGTTCAGAATAGGTAAATTCCTAGAGATAGAAAGATTAGTGGTCACCAGGAGATGCAGGTAGGTGAAATGGGGAGTGGCTGCTAATAGGCACAGTGTGTGTTTTGGGGGTGATATAAATGTTCTGGAATTAGATAGTGCTGGTGGTTTCACAACATTGTGAATACACTAAAAACCACTGAATTATACACTTCACTGTTAGTTTTGGCCAGACATGGTGACTCATGCCTATAATCCTAATACTCTGGGAGACCAAGGAGGGTGGATTGCTTGAACTCAAGTGTTTGAGACCAGCCTAAGCAAGAATGAGACCCTGTCTCTACTAAAAATAGAAAAATTAGCTGGGTGTTGTGGCAGGTGCCTACAGTCCCAGCTACTTGGGAGGCTGAGGCAGGAGAATCTCTTGAATTCTGGAGTCTGAGGTTACTGTGAGCTATACTAACGCTATAGCGCTCTAGCCTGGGCAACAAAGTGAGACTCTGTCTCAACAAAGCAAAAGTGTACAACAGCAACTTGGGCTTGGGCAGTGCCTGTGACTCAGTGGGTAGGGTACCCGCCCTCTATGCTGAGGGTGGTAGGTGTGAACCAGGCCCCAGCCAAACTGCCCAAAAAATAGCTGGGCGTTCTGGTGGGCACCTGTAGTCCCAGCTACTAGGGAGGCTGAGGCAAGAGAATCGCCTAAGCCCAGGAGTTGGGGTTGCTGTGAGCTATGACGTCACAGCACTCTACCAAGGGTGATAAAGTGAGACTCTGTCTCTAAAAAAAAAAGGCAGAACCATCCTGCCAGCAGAATGAGCTCCATCCATGGCAGTCCTACAAGTTCAGCACCTTTCGGATCATTGGAGCTGGAACAGAAGCCTGTAGGGGTGAAAATATCATTTGCAAGACACATATGAAATCCTATGCACCAAATTAAAAATAATTAAAAACTAGTAGAGTCACGAGAATAAAAAAATAAGTATCCAAGGTATTCAATACTAATATGAAGCCAGTAGACAAACTAATATACACTCACATAAGAGGAAAACTCAATTCAATTTAAGTTGGAGGGAAGGGGGAGAAAGCAGGGAGATAGGGGCAGAGGGAGGAGGTTCAGTGTGCTCTCACCTCATGGGCACGATGTAAGGGTATATGGCACACCTCCTGAGGGTGGGGCATAATTACAACAGGGACCCTACCTGATAAATGCAAACATTGTAATCTAATTGTGCCCTCATATTAATCTGAAATTTAAAAAAAATCTAAAAACGTACTAAATCTGACACCATTTTTTTTATTTTTGAGGAATAACTAGCTCTTTCTTGAAAAAAAAGACTGGTTTCTGCCTCACACAATACACAAAAGGAATAATACATGGTTTGAAAGTTTAAACATGAGCAATAAGATTATAAAAACGTTTTTGAAGGACATGAGGAAGATAGTTTATAATAAAAGACATGAAAAATTTTCTTGATCAAGAAAATAGAGCTGCAAAGTTTACACATTTTATTTAGAATTCCTAAAAAAGACATAAGGAAAACAATAAAAGTAAGGGGCACTGTGAAGATATATTTTCAACATATATCACAGGTAAAAACTGCTGTCAGGATATATAGAGATGTTCAAACATTAGTAGACAAGCAAACAAAAGGCAACCTAATATAAATGTTTCAAAGATAAAAACAGACATGTCTTAGAAAAACAAATGCCTATAAACATAAAAAATAAACTTAACCCAATAGATTCTGACAAAAACATGTGTTTTTCTGGGTTTTTTTTTGTGTGTGTATGTGTGTTTTTTTTGCTGGGGTTGGGTTTGAACCCACCACCTCTGGCATATGGGGCTGGCACCCTACTCTTTTGAGCCACAGGCGCCACCCAAAAGTATCCTTTTTTAAAATTTCAGATTAATGTGAGGGTGCAAACAATTAGGTTACAACATTTGCTTTTTTTTTTTTTTTTGTAGAAACAGAGTCTTACTTTTTCGCCCTCGGTAGAGTGCAGTGGAGTCACAGCTCACAGCAACCTCCAATTCCTGGGCTTAGGCGATTCTTCTGCCTCAGCCTCCCAAGTAGCTGGGACTACAACATTTGCTTTTGTTAGATAGAGTCTCCGTTGTATTTGTGTCCCACGTCCAGGAGGTGTCACATAAACCTTTTCATTGTGCCCATGAAGTGGAAGCACACTGATCCCCCTCCCTCCTAATGGCATCTGACATCCTTTAATGTCAGATGCCAGTGTTGAAAAAGAATATCAACACCCAAAGTGTAAGAATAAATATTCAAAGAAACATTTGGCTCCAAGATGATTATATTCCTGACCCCTCCCTCTTCCACCCCCCTCCAATTGGAAAGGTCATTATTGTTTAATTTTGGAGGCAGAGCACTCCGACTGAGGCATCCTGGAAATGTACAACTTGGGAACTAGACCCCAGAGGCCAACACCTTTCACACATCACAGAATGCAAATAAGCATCCAGTGTTCACGGAAGAGGCAGCAGCTCTTATTTTTTTGTTCCACCCTGCAGGGGTCCTCAAACTTTTTAAACAGGGGCCCAGTTCACTGTCCCTCAGACCTTTGGAGGGCCAGACTATAGTTTAAAAGGACAGGCAGCTGCTAAGCAGGACAGGCAGCGGCAGCAAAAACACCCGGTGGGCCGGATAAATGTCCTGGGTGGCCGCGGGCCATAGTTTGAGGACACCTGCTTTAAGGTCTGGGTTCTTCAGCTAACGTGGCTGCTAACTTGCATAAGTAAATCCTTTAACCTCTTTGGAGCACAGTTTTCTCATCCTTAAGATGTACTGGGAACACCCTGAAGGCGCCTGCCAGCTTACAGGGTGTTGGAAGGAAAGGGCACAAAGAACGAAGACCACTTCTTTTCCCTGAACCCTGCAGCAGTGGACTTGGTTAAGTTTCTGAAAGTTGCTTACCTGAACACAAGGGACAAAGAACAGCCAAGAGCTGAACGAGCTTGAGTGACATTTCCCACTTTAGTGTGTGATCCATTGGCTTCACAGAAGCTGAAGACAGAAGCCAACAATTTAGAGTTAAGTAAGATCCAGGCAAGTCCCAGGTATGAAGCAGTCAGGGCAGAAGTCAATTCAATTGCTCCACGTAGAGGATTGTCCCTTGATGTTCACAAAACTCACTGATAAGAGATTGGATAGTGTTCTCGGGTCTTCAAAGGTTGTAGATTTTCACAACCTAAAACAGAAAAAAATGCAAGTCATCCAGGAAGGCCTGCCTATCATGGCTTGTAAAAGCCCCTAGCTAGGTATCTTAACCTAAGTGACTTCTCAACCAAGAAATGACCTGGAGTAAAAGCCATTCAGAAAACCCTGTAAAAACCAAACACAGTGCTTCCAAGAAACAGCTCACTTCCTAACAGAAGTAATAACTACTTCGTTAGAGTATCATTAGCCGACTCATGAAAATTTAGATCCTCTTCTGAACTTATCAAGAAACAGAGAGCAACTAGGGCATACTTCACTCAAGACAGTATGTTAGTTATAAAAAACTTTTTTCTTAACTTTTTTTAAAATTTAAATCATAGCTGTGTACATTAATGCAGTCATGGGGTACAATGTGCTGGTTTTATATACAATTTGAAATATTTTCATCAAACTGGTTAACATAGCCTTCATGGCATTTTCTTAGTTATTGTGTTAAGACATTTATATTCTACATTTAGTAAGTTTCACATAGTTTCACTTTGTCATCCTCGGTAGAGGGCTGTAGTGTCACACAGTTCACAGCAACCTCCAACTCCCTAGTAGCTGGGACTATAGGTAGCTGGCCACAATACCCAGTTATTAATGTATTAACACAAGAAAACCACTATCTCAATTCTTAAATACCTCTATTCAAATCATAAAAGGGTAGAGGATCTCAATCAACACAAAAATATATTGGTTAGGCTCGGCACACTTAGCACAATGGTTACAATGCCAGCCATGTGCACTGAGGCTAGCAGGTTAGAACCTGCCCTGGGCCACCTAACCAACAATGACAACTGCAACAAAAAAATAGCTGGGCGTTGAGGCAGGTGCCTGTAGTCCTAGCTACTTGGGAAGCTGAGGCAAGAGAATCGCCTAAGCCCAGGAGTTTGAGGTTACTGTGAGCTGTGATGCCACAGTACTCTACTAAGGGCGACATAGTGAGACTCTGTCTCAAAAAAAATTTTTTTTTAGTTAAAAAAGGAGAAAAAAGAAAGACGCACTGCGTTTACTACAATATGAGGCGATGGAGGTTTTTTTCCCTAGTAAACAGACAAAAATTGAGAAATGAAAATGAACCCTGTCACCCTCTCGGTCTGATGCCTCAGACAGAATCCAATGCTGCCCAGAAGACAACTGGGTCTCCTCTTCAGTGACCACCCCAAGCTAGTGTTCCAGCCACATCAATGTTTTATTAGCCACAGTCTGTTTTTAGCAAGATTAACTTGAAGAAACCTATTCACCAGAATTTTATTGGTTGGAAAAACTCAAATTCGGTCCACAAAAATAAAAACTCACTACCATCTAGAAATTTTTTAAATGGGCCACAATTTTCACTGGTTCTCCAAATGTGATGGACAGCCACAGCCTCCTTGGGAATGAAACACCAGGGCCTCTTTAGAGGGCAAGTCCGTGCCCGTAGTGATGGTGGTATGTTTGTTAAAAAGGCAGTCAGGTTGCTGGTAACTAGTTCTACCAAGCTGTCCCATAGTAAAATAATACACAGCAAATGTACTTACCACTCTTTCTTTTACGTTAAAAATCAGAGGATAAAGTCCTGCTTCTGAGATGTTCTCTTCACGCTGTCTTCAAAATAATGGCAAGTTACTCAGTTCCTTGTTCTTTTTTTCGTTGTTGCAGTTTGGCCGGGGCCAGGTTCAAACCCACCACCCTGGGTATATGGGGCTTGCGCTCCACTCACTGAGACACAGGCGCTGCCTCAGTTCCTTGTTCTTTGGGTGATCTGTTAGAGGAATGGTATTTCCAACTTCAGTACTTGACAGAGGATGTGAGCTCAAGCACAAGCCCTTAGGCAGCACAGGAGAGCTATGTTTGAGGAAGCTCCTTCCTCTGGTCTTCTCTAGCAGAGGGTGTGGCTAAGGGCAATCACACACCCTTCTCCCTCATTACTAAAAATGCCCTAGGAGGAAACACTGGGGACCCCAAGTAGTCTGCGCAGAAGGAAGGTGGGTACCCCGGAAGAGGGTGGGGCAGCCTGCTAGCTTTGCTGGGCAGTGGGAGGTGAGCAGTAGTGACTATTTCTGTGCTGGTCTCAAGTTCTGTTTTTGTTTATTTGTTTGAGACAGAGTCTCACTGTGTTGCCCTCAGTAGAGTGCCCTGGCATCATACCTCACAGAAACCTCAAACTCTTGGGCTCCAGTGATCCTCTTGCCTCAGCCTCAGCCATAGCTGACTCCTGGAGCCACCATAATGCCCTGCTATTTTTAGAGATGGGGTCTGGTTCTTGCTCAGGCTGGTCTCCATATAGTTCTGTTTTAACATCTAGAGTTACTCCTTTCAAAGCCTATGTAGGGGACACTTTTTTTGAAGAGTACTCAACAAGACCACCCTCAATTGCACTCTAACCCCTCCATCCCACCATGTTCACAGAGTGGGTCTGGCAACCATGTTGGACAGTCAATTTCAGTTATCCTAGTGAGGTCTGAGTGCACTTCAGGAGAGTGCCATGAAAATGCCAGGGAATGGGGTGGGGAAGACTTGAGTCTTTCCCAGCCAGCCTCCACCCCTCATGCACCCTATGTAGAATTTTAGAGTGCCCATGTGCAAGCAGTTGACCCATGCTGAGCCAGGTTGCACAGGTAGAAACAGCGCCCTGTATAGGCCCACACTGGTCTCAGCCTGCTTCTGGCCCTTCCCAGGGCTTCTCTGTCATCTTGGCACAAGATACTTTGGGAATTCTGCATCCAAAAATGTGCAACCTAGGAATGTAGGGAAGTCAGTGCCCATGGGGCTACCTTTGACCAAAGTGGGGGACAGAAACTTATGGATAATTCCTTTTTCTCTCCAGTGGAGAATTCTGTGAGATTGCACAGAAGGTCCCCATGGGATTGAGCACTAGTGGCCATTAGCAGTGGTTGCCTCATGAGGCTTCTCTGTCCTGTACCACTGGACTCATGTGTCCAAATAAACTACTTTGCTCAAGATTTTGTCTCTAGCTTTGCTTTCTGGAGAGCCCAGGCTAAGACAGCAGGAATATTTGGTATAGTAGAGATACAAGAGTTGTTCTTCTAAAATAATCCTGAAGAAATAAATAAAAATAAAATAAAATAATCCTGTAGAAGTAGAAAGGTGAATTTAAAAAAAAAGAGAGAGAGAGACTGTAGGCTGGCGAGCTGGCGGAACAGGGGATGAGAAGGAAGACCCAGCCTGAGCCAGAGTGAGACCTTGTCTCTAAATAGCTAGGCAATGTGGTGAGCACCTCCCAGCTACTTGGGAGGCCAAGGCAAGAGAAACACTTAAGCCCAAGAGTTTGAGGTTGCTATGAGCTATGATACCACAGCACCGGAAAATTTGTTAGAGTTAAAGACTTACTTACTATGAATGAAGAAGTGAAACAGGCTAGAAAAGCATTTGATGAAGCCAACTATGGATCTTGACATCTTTGGTAGTTTCTGAAACTCCTTTGTGTTCTAGGGAAACCATATGTAATAATTGTTATATTTTTTTTCTTTCTTTCCTTTTTAAAGGGGAAAACATGAACGCAGTCCTCCACTACCACTCAACAATTACACAGTTGAGTTTCCCCCATTTGGGGAAATCACAGGAGTCAGCACATCCAGAGTGCAATAGATAAGCCTCACCCTGGGAAAACCACCTTTGTGATCATGGTATTTCCCCTGCCAGGGAAGTATATAATTGTTATATTTTCTACTGTAAGTTCCTGTAAATGAAAGGTAGAGAGAATTTTCTGCCTTTATTTTCACGGCTTTGATTTTATAGTGATATTGGATTAATTGCCCACCTTTATATGACCATATTTGAATTACTTATTTTTAACGACCACATAAGTTAAAGTATCTTTTAAGCCAGGTGTGGTGGCTCACAGCTGTAATCCCAGCACTCTGGGAGGCTGAAGCTGGTGGATTGCCTGAGCTCACAGGTTTGAGACCAGTGTGAGCCAGATAGAGACCTCATCTCTAAAAATGGCGAGGCGTTGTGGTGGATGCCTATAGTTCCAGCTACTTGGGATGCTGAGGCAAGGGAATGGCTTGAGCCCAAGAGTTTGAGGTTGCTGTGAGCTATGACACCACAGCACTCTACCAAGAGCTACAAAGTGAGATTCTATCTCCAAAAAAAAAAAAAAGTACCTTTCAAGCCATGTAGTTCTTTCTGATTATTAACAAAGGGTGAAATATTAATAGTGTTTATGTGTTAGGTATATTTGTGCCATTGTAAGCTATGCTATAACTATTTAACATGTAAAATCTAAATGGCATTTTGACTATGATAGGTGAAACATGTGCTTTATATATTCTGAAGTAATTTCTTTTACATTTCTTTTCTTTCTTTTTTTTTTTTTTTGAGACAGAATCTTGCTATGTCGCCCTCGGTACAATGCTGTGGTGTCACAGCTCACAACAACCTCAAACTCTCGGGCTCAAGCGAGTCTCCTGCCTTAGCCTCCCAAGTAGCTGGGACTACAGGCATCAGCCACAATGCCTGGCTATTTTTTTTCTTTTTGTTGGAGTTGTCATTGTTGTTTAGCTGGCTGGGGCTGGGTTTGAACCCACCAGCCTCGGTGCCGTAACCGCTGTGCTATGGGTGCTGAGCTTCTTTTATGTTTCTTTTACAGAGATGATACAAGAAAATACTGTTTATGCAGATGTTTATGCAAAGATGTTGGGTAAAGATGTTTATCTGTTTTAAAAGCTAATTTATTTTAATATTCTTTTCTTCAGATAACAAGAATGATTTTATTTTTTTTTTTTGAGAAACAAAGTTTCATGTGAATTCTTCCATGTGGGAAGGCTTTTTTGATTTAAAACCTTTTGGAGATTATAACATACTATTTGTTAAGTTTTGGGAGAACTCATTTTCCCCAATCCGATTAAGCCTTCTAAAAATAAATGTTTTCAGCAGCAAGAATGGCATTGCTTAAAAATTGAATGGCATTGATGTCAAGATAAGCATTTAGGGTAGTTTAAAC
>NW_003852484.1:6025004-6026187 GCF_000181295.1 Otolemur garnettii | reverse complement strand
CCACAAAATATATGTTTAATTGGCTACGAAAAGGGCCACATGAAAAGAAAAGAAAAATACTGGGTAAAATTTCACCAATAGAAAATTAGGATTTAGAGGGATGGAGTGGAGTTACAGTCCCATGGGAACTGCTTTTGCAGTTCAGGATATATGGGTTTTGTATGTATGTACCTTCAGAAATTATTATTGCATTTATCTTACAACAGGGATTAAAACTGCATTTAAGTATATCACTAAATGTAACTCTTTGATAAACTCAACTTTTGGGGTGCCACTTTTAAATGTTACCTATAAATCAGTATTTGGGAAAATTTAACTTTCTTAACCTATTAATACAAGAAATAAAGTACGAAATACTAAACAAAAAAATGAAAGCATACATGGTATATGGATGTGGCAAACATTGTGAATATGGTATAGAAATGTCTGAAATATTCATTTAAGGCTCTCAGTAAACAAACTTTCCTAGCAAATGACAATTTATCTATCCTGGTTTTTATTTATTTATTTATTTTTTTGACAGGGTCTATGTCACCATCAGTAGAGTGCTGTAGCATCAGAACTCGCAGCAACCTCAAACTCTTGGGCTTACATGATTCTCTTGCTCAAAAAAAAAAAAAAATGCGAAGAAAAGAAAAGAAGAAAATACTTAGCTTGCAGTTAGAACTTTGCCCTTGGTTCTATTTAAAAAGAAAGGCACACCTCTCACCCAACCTGAATTTTACTTTGCAATGTTCTAGAAAGTAAAAATCTCCAGGGTGCCAGTAAAGGGACAATTTGAAATACTAGTGCTTCAATTAATGTTGCCTCCTTAAATTGGAAGCCCAGGTTAGGGCCTTGTGTCCTTCCTGTCTGTTAATGCCATGCATGTTAATAACACACACATGGCAATAGAGACATGTACTATAGTGGGGTGGCATAGCTGATTCCAGCTTTAGTTTAGTAAACTTGCCTTTTTTCTTATTATTATTGTTGAAGATACCATCCTTCCCAGCAGCCAGAAGGCGAGGGCAGAGAGCACAGGTGAGTAATACTGACAAAGGTAACAGCTTGCTTCATCCCAGCAACAAGTTTGTGACCGGCCTTCGTGGGTGACCGCTATGTCCACTTTAAATTTCCAATACTTGAGCTTTGGAAATCATGCAGGCAAGATTTGTAAGGACAGGACTCCACTGATCATTTC
>NW_003852484.1:6018656-6023267 GCF_000181295.1 Otolemur garnettii | reverse complement strand
GCCCATCGTTGGAGAGAAACAGGGCAGGGACTATTTCTTTTCTGTGTCAATTCTTTAGTACCACTTGATTTTCAAATCCATCCATAGGTTAATAACAAATAGCAAAAAGAATTCTTTTTACAATTTTTATGTGAAAAATTAATGTTACACATTTATGAGAGAATATTTTTGTAATCCTAGGTTGAATGGGCAAGACACAAACCCCGGGAATCAGAAAAAGAAGATATACAGATTTAACTTTATATTTAATAAAAATTAAAAATATATATACAGTAAAAGCCACCCATCATGAGTGAGATTAAGACAGTCATAGACTGTCTGTTGAGGACCTTACAGAACGGTGTGGCTGTTCCGTGGGCCTTTCTTTCTTCGCCTCCTCAGAATCTGAGGAACTAGTGGGGATGGGGGAGAGACGGGGGTGCCCGGAGGCCTGGGCAAAGATGGCTTCTGGAAGGCTCCTCTGAGTTCTTGCGGGCTGCTGGCTGCGACTGAGGATTATCAGCCATCCTCACTCAGCCGAGTTCTGAGATCTCAAAACGATCTTTCTCTTTTGATGAAACTGTTTCATTTCCCTATGCCAGGGTGAGCTCAAACTTTCAACCCTTCCTCTGGTGTCAGGGCTGGGCTGGGCTGGGCTGGGCTGGATTCTGGCCATGGGCTTCGAATCCCTGTAGGTTTTGCTATTTGCACAGGGGCCAAGTGCCCGAGAGCCTAGATTCTGGGAAACACCCTTCCCACAGCGGGCTCTGTGTTGCCTAGGTAATAAAACTCACTATCACACTGACAAAACTGGGGGGAAATTTTTTCTTTTTCTTTTCTTTCTGCCACCTGGGCTAGAGTGCGATTGCCTCATCATAACTCACTGTAAACTACAAAATGCCCGAGCTCAGGCAACCCTCCTTCCTCAGCCTCCTGAGTAGCTGGGGCTACAGGCTCCTTCTACCGTGCCCAGCTAATTTTTGTATTTTTTGTAGAGGCAGGGTCTTGCTCTTGCTCAGACTGGCCTAAGTGATCCTCCCATCTTGGCCTCTCTCAGAGTGCTAGAATCAGAAGCGCGAGCCACTGAAACAGGCCTGTTTTCTTTTTCTAAGAACATGCCCCTCCCAGGCTGTCTAGAAGTTCATTTCCTGTAAGAGCTTCAGTCTCAGAAGTGAAGAGTGAGAAGAAGCTGTTTCAGGACATGCCCCAACATGCCCACCTGCAACTAGCACCCTGGTTTCTGCCATACAGCGTGAGAGCTGGAACGGTGCTCCGGCTCCTTTCCCTGCTTTGCCCCCCACCACATCTATATAGCCTGTCCCCAGTGTGGGGTGGCCAGACCTGGGCTTGAAGGTCACAGTGCTCCCTAGTAGGGCCACAATCTGCTAAAGGGGGCGGGAAACATCATTAGAATAAGAGCAGTCACCTCTTCTTCCAACAGTGCTCACTGCCACATTCTAATTCTTTGAGATGGAAATCACTGAAATGCTTAACAGTGAAAACAGCCGTGGCCAGAACTAAACCTTGTTCAGACCAAGGGTGGCTTCACACTGCCCACTGCTCTCCCTCCCAGGCTCAGCACTGTACCCTCTTGCCTACAAATCCTGACACACTGACCTTCACCTTCACCTTCCTGAACTGCCTTTCCCCATTCTCGCTGCCCATCCAAGCATCTTTCCTCCTTAAAGGAGCAGACCTAGTGCCATTTCCTCAAAAAGTTTCCCCGACTCTTCTAACTACATCTAGTTTTTCCCTTCTCTTAGCTCCTAACATCAGTGCCACTCATTTGGGGTATCTATACTAGTCCCCCCTCCGTACAAAGTTCGTGAGTGCCTGATATGGGCCTCTAGGGAGGCAAAGGTGACTTGAGCAGGAGAGAGCCAGTCTCACCCTTGCTTAAACTGATCTCAAACTCCTGGCCTCAAGTGATCCTGCAGCCACGGCCTCCCCAAATGTTAGGATTACAGGTGTGAGCCACTGCACTAGGCCTGTTTTTTCTTTTTCTAATAACATGCCCCTCCTAGGGTCTGGATATTCATTTTCGACACGGATGCATCTCAGCAGGGAAGAGTCTTAAAAAGTTCTCTGTTGTTTCAAGATAATTTCCTACTATGCCCACCTGGCAACCAGCACCCTGGAAAAAAGGAGTCAGATCCTAAGAAAAAGAAACAAACAATAGCAGGAAAAGACCAGGGACATTTGCTGAACATAAGCCAGTATGCCAAAAACGCCAACAAAATATTGTTGCTGTGAAGGCTATGTTAACCAGTTTGAGGAAAATACTTCAAATTGTATATAAAACCAGCACACTGTACCCCATGATTGCATTAATGTACACAGCTATGATTTAATAATAAAAAAAAGAATAAATGAGACTAAATAAAAATATATATTGTGAGGTATGAGTGAAAATGTATGATGCCCAGGAATTATTAATATCGTCATGGATTCTCTCTACATGAGCCCAGATTGCTACTGAAATATTATATCGTTTCAAATTAAATGTAAGAAATGGAGAGGATCTTCTTTTGGGGGGATGCTTAGGTGATTCTCTTGCTTCAGCCCCCTGAGTAGCTGGGACTACAGATGCCTGCCACCACACCTGGCTATTTTTTTGTTGCAGTTTGACCAGTTTGGCCCAGGCCGGGTTCGAACCTGACACCCTTGGTATGTGGAGCCAACGCTCTACTCACTGAGTGACAGGCGCTGCCCAAAATAGAGAGGATCTTGAAAAAAGTAAAAAGCAGCAGTAAAAAAGATGTTAAACTAGGCAACTCAGAGAATAGAGAAATGGAGAGTTGAAACGTTTTAGACTGGCCAAATGCTTTTTAAAGTGATCTTTCATTGTTCTGAAGCATTTCTATTTCTTGAAAACAGAAGTATTTCTGTTTCACTCCAGGGGACGACCACACCGAAGAAAATAATCTAAATGAAACAAGAGAAATTTTGGTTGTGTTTAAGAAAGGATTTGTGATGAAATTGAAAAGAGCAACTTTCAAAGAAGGTTGCAGAGTTTCACTGACCGATACTTTAAGAGACTAACACCTGTCTCCAAGAGAGTTGACATTTCTCTGCCTGAGAGTTAGGGACCCCTGGCAGAATCCTGGTCTGGTCCGTCATTCTGGGGTTTCTGGGAATCATAGTGTTGAGTCACTGTCATTTGCAGCCGCCCCCTACCCTGCCATATTGTGCACCAGAACTGCTCACAAAATTGTAAGAGTCACTCTTTTCATTTTTTTTTTTTTTTAAGACAGAGTCTCACTTTGTCACCTGTGGTAGAGAGCTGTGGCGTCACAGCTCACAGCAATCTCAAACTCTCTGGCTCAAGCCATCCTCTTGCCTTAACCTCCCGAGTTGCTGGGACTACAGGCGCCTGCCACAACGCCGCCCCGCCGGGCTATTTTTGTTTTTGTTACTTCATCCTGGTTGTCCCCAGGGCTAGGAAGAGCTGTGTCAACTGAGAGTGTCTGGCCAGGGTATTTCCTGGTGTGGCTTGAAGAGCCTCCCTGGAAGGAATATGTAAGAATTTGCCCGTGAGAGGCAAGAAGGCTTTTCTCCGGCTCTCTTTTCACAAGGGACGTGGCCTGTCCTAGTCTGTTTTTGTGGCTCTGTGTTTGTTAGTGGTTCCTCTTTCAATTCTTCCACCACTCAAAAACCCGCTGTTGTAAGTTCCAGCAGGCTTTCGCCAGAAGCCCCGAGACTTGCACAAACTTAGCCTGCAGAGCGCAAAGACGGCGACAGAGTGCCACCCTCATCCTCGCGTGCTCCGCTTCCACGGCGACCCGGTAGGCCCACCGCTCCCCTCCCCGGCGACCAAATTCCCCGCCCCACCCCGCGGCCACTCCCCGCGGCCAACAAATCCCCCCAACCCCGTGTCGCTCCCCTCTCCACGGCCGGGCGAGTCCCGGTGCCCAAACCCCGTATAGCTCCCTTCCCCCACCCTGCGCCGCTCTTGGGGCGACCAAGTCCAGGTCCCAGACCCTGTGCTGTTCCTCTCCCCGCGGGGACCAAGTCCCCGGACCCAGTCCCGCTTCCCCGGGGCTACTCCCTGCCCGCCTACTCCTCCCGCAACCCCGCCCGGGTGGCTTCTCCCGGGGGTGACGAGCTTCCTCTTTTCCCAGGGGAGAATGTTCGGGGCAGTCGGATTGGCCATTTCTGAACGTGCGCCTGGGGCGGAGGCAGTTAGATTTACCCTAGTTTGGGTCTATGCAAATTGTGTGTGAACAGGTTAACGTCATCCCTGCCCCCACCTGCCCGCACCCACAAAGCAGAGGACTGTCCGGAAGCTTGGTTTCGGGTAAGTCGTGCTAGTGCAGAGGAATTTAAGGAATTACAGCATCCTGAAGCTTTGAGCGTGGGAAAGTTAAAAGGAATTTTCACCAAGGCCAGGCCGGTGGGTCACGCCTGTGGCTCAGTGGGTAGAGCGCTGGCCCCATATACCAAGGGTGGCGGGTTCAAACCCGGCCCAGCCAAATTGCAACAACAACAAAAAGTAGCTGGGCGTAGTGGTGGGTGCCTGTAGTCCCAGCTACTCGGGATGCTGAGGCAAGAGAATCGCCTAAGCCCAGGAGTTGGAGGTTGCTGTGAGCTGTGTGACACCAGGGCACTCTGAGAGCGATAAAGTGAGACTCT
>NW_003852484.1:6016372-6018202 GCF_000181295.1 Otolemur garnettii | reverse complement strand
CAATTTGGAGTGCTTACATCCTACTAATTAACATAGCCTTCGCCTCTTTTATCCAATTACAGTGTTAAGACATTTGTGTTCTACACCTGATAGATCCAACTTGTACTTGCAATATGCTCTATAGGTGTGGTCCCCCTCTTAACCCTCCCTCTATCAACGTACATCCCTTCCTTCCCCTCCCTTCCCCTCCCCTTCCCTCCTTCACCCTAGGCTATAGTTGTGATTCATCTTTCATATGAAAGTGTGGAAGTGTGGTAGGCTACAATTTCTTTCATCTTCACTGTTGTGGGGTGGTCTGGATGATGGCATAGGTTGTTGGTTTGAGGGGGACCAGTTCTAATCTTTGACCTAGACTTGATTCTTTGCAGAGAAAGGGTGCATAGACATAAAAGACTAAATAGAACATAGTCAATTACTCAAGAGGAGATCTTCTTTGCTTCTTTTGTCAGGGCTTCTAAATGCCTGTTCAATTCAGTCTTTCCCAGTTCTTGTACAGCTTCTGCTAAATTGTAGAGGATTGGATAGAGCCCTGTTATACATTATTTTATAAGGGGAGTATTTTAAATTTTAGAAGGGGTACAATTAATGTTCAACAAGAGGCCAGGCCTGTACTCAATTAAATTTTGTTTCTTAGTGAGGGAATGTAGAAGTATTTTTCCAGAAATTTCTTAATTTTCTTTTAAGTGCATGTTTCATGTATATAACTTTTATAATCTACCTCAGATTTTGACATAGTAAAAATATTCAGTGAGGCATGAGTTGGTCAACCAATGTGACCACTGTATATGGTAACTAAACTCTTGAATTTTGTTCTAAAGTTAACTTATTAGCTTCTTGCACCAGTATGGCAGTGTCTGCAAGTGTTCATCTGGCTTCTGTATAATTTCAGCCACCTTGTGTATGTTTGTGGGCTTTCCGGCTCCCTTACACTGACAGGAACAAAGTCAAGGTTGGGTTCAGCATAAGAGAATGAAACTATTTAGCAGTCACCTACAAATATCTGCAAGTTCTGGATTTCAAGGCTAAGGTTTAAACAATGAGAACATTAGTATTTCTACTTACAGACTTAGCAGGGTTCTTAAGATAATATTTAGCTTTAAGAGTCCCTACAGAAATGATTCACACTTCTGGATGATTCAAGTGAATATTCCTGAACATCAGCTGGGTGTGGGACCGCTTATAAGGCTGTGTTACAATCACACCATTTACTGGGAAATTCTAATTCAATTTTTCCTGAGGTATCTATATAGATAAAGTAGATAATGTTTAATACTGTACAAATTTTTCCAGTATAGTCAACAGGCGACCTTTGTTGAGCCTTAAGGCTTTAGAGCAGTGGTTCTTAACATGTGGGTTGGGACCCCTTTGTAACAATGAAAATATATTGCAGCATCAGGAAGGTTGAGAACCACTGCTTTAGAGTAAATATAACTATGTATATAATTTTATGTTCTCTGGCAAGTTTCTTAGTCCTACTTAACAGATTAGTTTAGTAAAACAGCTATGTCTCATTTTATGAGGTGGCATTGTAGACAAAGCTGGAATCTAATATAGGTGGGCCCCAGTTTTTTCTGTTTGAATTACGTTTCTTTCTTTGCTTTCTCACTTTATTAAAAACAAAGTATAGTAGAAGTAATTTAATTGCTAAAATAAACTGTATCTTTAGTATACTGAGTCTGATTATTTGCATAAAGTGCAGCAAGAACAATTATTAGCCATCTAGGCTTTTCTTCCTTTAGAATTCTCTTTGCTGGCTTGGCACCTGTGGCTCAAGCAGCTAAAGCGCCAGCCACATACACCTAAGGTGGCAGGTTCGAATCCAGCCCGGGC
>NW_003852484.1:6011484-6013988 GCF_000181295.1 Otolemur garnettii | reverse complement strand
CGTCATTGTTGTTTGGCGGGCCTGGGCTAGATTCAAACCCGCCACTTTAGGTGTATGTGGCTGGTGCCTTAGCCACTTGAGCCACAGGCGCCGAGCCAAGTTAAAAGATTCTAAAGGTAATACTGGTAGTTAACTGGATCACATGCAAATTCTTTCACAAATTTCCTTTTATGAACCTTATTCAATTCTGCACAGACAATTTATAAACATTCTAAACTTTCTGGATTGCACTGTCTATCACTTTCTTAAATAACCATTCAGTTTCAGGACAAAATTTATCACATAAGATTCTTTCTTATACAATGCCAATTTCTTTTTTGCCTGATTTTTAAAAATTCTTTTTCTTTTTTTTCTTTTTGAGACAGAGCCTCAAGCTGTTGCCCTAGGTAGAGTGCTGTGGCATCATAGCCCGTAGCAACCTCCAATTTCTGGGCTCAAGCAATTCTCCTGCCTCCGCCTCTCAAGTAGCTAGTAGCTGGGACTACTGGCACCCACCACAAAGCTCGGCTATTTTTTGGTTGCAGCCGTCATTGTTCTTTGGTGGGTCCAGGCTGGATTCGAACTCGCCAACTCAGGTGTATGTGGCTGGTGCCTTAGCCACTTGAGCCACAGGCACTGAGCCAAACTATGAAGCAATACTGTATCTTTTTAAAATTTTTTTGCAGTTTTTGGCCGGGGCCAGGTTTGAACCCGCCATCTCCTGTGTATGAGGCCAGCACCCTACTCCTTTGAGCCATAGGTGCTACCCTTTTTCTTAATTCTTAAAAACTACTTTTTGCAGAACAGGATCACAGTTTACTATGAAGTTAATTATTCACTTGGCTAAACTGATAATTAGAAGGTTTAAAAGGCAAGAGTCTTATTCTTTGACAAAGACTCAGTTTCCCAAACAATTTAAACAACCAAATTATTACATTTTACAAATGAGAGACATTTTATGGAATATAACATTGAAACGAGATTTTCCTACTCAGGGCTAGACAGGGAACCCCCATTTTTGAGGCTTAGGTGAGCTCAGAAATCAGACTCCCATCTCTAGGCACAAGCACACCACACTCCTTTGAGCTCTAGCAAGGTCTTGAACAAAGCAGCCTGCAACATTTTGGGTGGCTCCACCCTGAATGGGGAACACACACCCTAATCCCCTTCTAGACCCAAAACTGCAAAGACCTAGTAACCTTGCCCAAGGGGAGGGACTGCATTTATATTCATTTGTTAAAACATTCAGCCTGTAAAGGTGCTTTTCCATTTACCAAATCCAGGCCAAAATATTTCTTAGGGATAATTATTTACTCCTAGACAAAGGACCCATGCAGGAGACCTCCAACTTGGGTCTCCTCTTTCCTGCCAGGAGCTCTGGTGCTCTCCACTCTCTGCATGGCCCTCTGTTCAACAGAATCTCACTTTATTACTGATCTGTGGCTGTGGGTTCACTTCAAATCACCAAGGCCAAGGACCTACCTAACAAGAAATTTTAGTAACAACATGACTTTTAAGATCTGAAGTTACTAAAAATGTTTTCAAACCACAACGGGCATTATTTTTTGATGTCTTTTCATTTGTCCCCCTAAGTTTTACATGATCATGTGGCATTAAAGATAGCCACAAAGGACAGATCTATGTTTTCGATTCATTTATCAGGCAAAGGACAGGACCTGTGTTTTTAATTCATTTATTAGGTACAGAGTTTAAGGCAGAAAGTGTTGTGCCCAAAATTCCCCCAAGTGGCCCCAGCAGACAGTCCGAGACACACTCCGATGTAAAAGGCACGAGGTGAGTTTTATTCAGGCCCGGGCCTGGACTCTCCTGGCATGCAAGCCAAGGTCGAGCCCTGAACCTGGGGTGTGCAAGGTTTTTATGGGGTACAGAAGGCAAAAAGGGTAGGGTCGGGGTACAAGTACACTCCTGATTGGTGGTTGATGATTTCATTAGTAAAGGAGGATTTGCATTGGTGCAGGTGAGGGGTGGGGGATTTCTTAACTGGGGGCCTGAGGTGGTGCAGCCTGATTGGGTAGTTGAAGGAGAATCAACTCAACTTTGTTAACATATGACAAGAAGTAAGAGCAAAGATCTTCTGCATAGTTAACTAGACAAAGAAAGGGCTACATGACTTCTGGCAGAGGGAGCATGAAGAAAGGAATATGGTTGTTTGGAGAACAGAGGAGAAGCAGTTGGGGGTTCATTCCCTGAATATTCCCCAGGCTGTGAGGGCCCTGCCATCTCACAGCCCGCTGTCAGCATGTGACTGTGGGTTAGACTGTGCTTTGCAGCTGCTGAGCTAAGTATGGGAAGGACATGCTATTAGGCCTCCTGGAATTTAGAGGCTTAAAAGCAAGAATATGAGCTCACAGTTGAATCTGACAAACATAGAAATATTATAGAGATGGCAGTTTTATAATCTTCGAACATTTGAACTTTAATAACAGGTTTAAAACTAATTTTATCTTGGGTGGTGCCTGTGGCTCAGTGAGTAGGGTCCTGGCTGAGAGTGGCAGGTTCAAACC
>NW_003852484.1:6010206-6011292 GCF_000181295.1 Otolemur garnettii | reverse complement strand
AGAGCAATGAAATGAGACTCTCTAAAAAAAAAACAAAACAAAAGAAAAACTAATTTTATCTTAAAGGGTAAACCACGACTACCTGAACAATAAGGCATTTGAGTTTTTTCTGCTCACATGAAGTTCTCAATATCTCTGGAGACATAGTTACCGCATAGTCTCTTGTACTGAGGCAAGAAAGTAAAAGCAGCACTAAAAGAATCTGTCCTAGCTGCCATGTGTAGGCCTCAGCCAAGCCGCAGGCATTTCTGTTGTCTGTATGTTTCTTCCTTGACATACGCAGGGCCTAGATTGTAACCTAGTAACTTCCCTGGACTTCCATCGCCTTTGAGGGCAGGTGGTCTGACCGCTCTCAAGGATGTGGGCAAATCTGACCTTCCCCCTTGAGTCTGGGACCTTGAGGATGATGTCATGTCTCTCTGTTTTATGACCCTCATGTGCACTCCCTCCCTGAAAAGTGGATAAAAGAGAGGCAAGAGATTGGGGGGGGGGGCCTCAGTTTTGGAGACATACTGGTGTTCTGAGTTACCCCTTGGCTGGAATAAACCTGCTTCCTCTAATCAGCTGGTGCCTAGAGTCTTCTGTCTGCATCAGTTTCCTGCTACATTTCTTGGTTCCTTGACCTGGAAGTGAGGTTTGGTGGAAAAACCATGCAGCCAGATTCTTTGGGTTGGGTTCTGCCACCCTGCAGATCACTCCTGTGGGGAACTCCCACTGGTCTGGTGACAGGGTCCTCAGAACGCTCCTGGGACAAATTCTCCCAGAGGAACGTCTCATTGAGACTGAGCTGGTGAGGTCCCTGTGGCAGGTCACTGTGGAGGCTGAGCACCAGAGAGGAACCAGTAATGTTATGCCCAAAATTCTCCTAAAAGACCCTGGCAGACAAATCCGAGACACACTCCCATGTAAAAAATAAAAGGTGAGTTTTATTCAGACCCGGGTCTGGACTCTCCTGGCATGCAAGCTGAGCAAGAGCCTCAAACCCAGGGTGGAGCAAGTTTTTATGGGGTACAGAAAGCAAGAAGGGTAGGGTCCGGTACGAGTACACTTTTGATTGGTGGTTGGTGATTTCATTAGTAAAGGAGG
>NW_003852484.1:6008996-6010186 GCF_000181295.1 Otolemur garnettii | reverse complement strand
AAAAAAAAAACAAAACAAAAGAAAAACTAATTTTATCTTAAAGGGTAAACCACAACTACCTGAACAATAAGGCATTTGAGTTTTTTCTGCTCACATAAAGTTCTCAATATCTCTGGAGACATAGTTACCGCATAGTCTCTTGTACTGAGGCAAGAAAGTAATAGCAGAACTAAAAGAATCTGTCCTAGCCGCCATATGTAGGCCTCAGCCAAGCCGCAGGCATTTCTGTTGTCTGTGTGTTTCTTCCTTGACATACACAGGGCCTAGATTGTAACCTAGTAACTTCCCTGGACTTCCATCGCCTTTGAGGGCAGGTGGTCCGACTGCTCTCAAGGATGTGGGTGAATCTGACCTTCCCCCTTGAGTCTGGGACCTTGAGGATGATGTCATGTCTCTCTCTGTTTTATGACCCTCACGTGCCCTCCCTCCCTGAAAAGTGGATAAAAGAGAGGCAAGAGATTGGGGGGGGGGGCTCAGTTTTGGAGACATACTGGTATTCCGAGTTACCCCTTGGCTGGAATAAACCTGTTTCCTCTAATCAGCTGGTGCCTAGAGTCTTCTGTCTGCATCAGTTTCCTGCCACATTTCTTGGTTCCCTGACCTGGAAGTGAGGTTTGGTGGAAAAACCATGCAGCCAGATTCTTTGGGTTGGGTTCTGCCACCCCGCAGATCACTCCTGTGGGGAACTCCCACTGGTCTGGTGACAGGGTCCTCAGAGCGCTCCTGGGACAAATTCTCCCAGAGGAACGTCTCGTTGAGACTAAGCTGGTGAGGTCCCTGTGGCGGGTCACTGTGGAAGCTGAGCACCAGAGAGGAACCAGTAATGTTATGCCCAAAATTCTCTTAAAAGACCCTGGCAGACAAATCCGAGACACACTCCCATGTAAAAAAATAAAAGGTGAGTTTTATTCAGACCCAGGTCTGGACTCTCCTGGCATGCAAGCCGAGGAAGAGCCTCAAACCCGGGGTGGAGCAAGTTTTTATGGGGTACAGAAAGCAAGAAGGGTAGGGTCCGGTACAGGTACACTTTTGATTGATGGTTGGTGATTTCATTAGTAAAGGAGGAAGTAAAGGAGGATTTGCATTGGTAGCTGATGATTTCACTAGTAAAGGTGAATTTGGATTGGTACAGGTGAGGGGTGGGGGGTCCCTTAACCGGGGGCTAGAGTTGGTGCAGCCTGATTACCTGT
>NW_003852484.1:6008037-6008467 GCF_000181295.1 Otolemur garnettii | reverse complement strand
TAAGAAATGTGTTGGGATTGTGTGCATGTGAGTGCTTGGAGAATGACTGAGATGAGTAACAATAGGTGGGGTTCCCCCCCCCATTCACAGGGTGAAATGAATGTGTGAATGTGCCCTTCTTCCTGTTCCAACTTTGCCCCCTGGTTATTCTGAGGGAAACTGGAAGTTTGAGGTTTTCTGCTGTCTTTGGGCAGCCGCATGGCCATGTCGCCTTGGGGAAAAATGAAAAGACATTAGAAAGGGTTTTGTAGTTTTGTTACTGGAATTTCTTCAGTGAGTTTTTGGCCTCAGGAATTGAGAATTGTGAATTGAGCCTGCAGGCCACAGATCAGTGATAAAATGGGATTTTGTGGACTGAGGGGCATGCAGAAGGAGTAAAGAGTGCCAGAGCTATTGGCAGAGGAGCCGTGCCTTGGAAAGTGTTGTGGTC
>NW_003852484.1:6004936-6007714 GCF_000181295.1 Otolemur garnettii | reverse complement strand
GCTGAGGCAAGAGACTCGCTTGAGCCCAGGAGTTGGAGGTTGCTGTGAGCTGTGATGCCATGGCACTCTACCCAGGGGGATAGCTCGAGGCTCTGTCTCAAAAAAAAAAGAAAGAAAATCTGGAGGAGAGAGTGTAAATCTCGTGGGGAACAGGGCTGTATCCAGCAACAGGTCTCCTGGGTGGATAGACTCTGAAAGGGGGGAGGAGGCCCAGGTTGGAGGTTTCCTGCATGAGTTCTTTGTCTAGGGGTAAATAATTGGTCCTGAAAGATATTTTGGCCAGGACTTAGTAGATGGAAAAATAACTACAAACTGAAGAGGTGTTCTGGCAAATGGATGAATGCAGCCCCTCACCTTGGACAAGGTTATTAGGTCTTTGCCACATTTTTTGTCTGGGGAGAGGATTAGGGTGTGTGTTCCTTAGTCCAGGTGGAGCCAGCCAAAAGGTTTCAGGCTGCTTTATTCACGACCTGTCTGGGGCTCAGAGTGTTTGTGTCTGGAGATGGGAGTCTGATATCTGAGCCCACCTGAGCCTGAAAAATGGGGGTTCCCTGTCCAGCTCCGAGTTGGAAAGTCATATATCAATGTTACATCTCATAAAATGTCTCTCATTTGTAAAATGTAATTATTTGATTGTTTAAATTGTTGGGGAAGCTGAGTCTTTGTCAAAGGATAAGATTCTTGCTTTTTAAACCTTCTAATTATCAGTCTGGCCAAGTGAATGGGTGACTTCATAGTGAACTGAGATCCTGTTTTGTGGGAAGTGAGTTTTTGAAAGTAAGAGAAATTAGACATAAAGGAGAATGGCATGGTATAAAGAAAGAATCTTGTGTGATAAGTTTTGTCCTGAAAAAAGATGGTTGTCTGAGGAAGTGAAGAGCATAAGTTCAATAAGAATCTGTTTTGTTCTATAGGACACGATGAAGGCACTGGTTATTTTACCAAAGCTTTGGTGGGAATAGCATTTCCAGAGGTGTCCAGACTGCATTAAGGAATTAAGGTTGACTTTATAAGGCCAATAAAGAAAGCCCATTGGAAAACTGGCCAGATACCCATCAGTAACCTTTCCTGATCTGTGGTAAGTAACAAAGGTCGCTTGCTGATGGGTCTGGAAATAGAAATGTGCTTGGGGACCTCAAGAGAAGAGGAATTTACCCCATGCATACAGGTATCTAATGGCACAGATGAAACCTGGGCTCATGAAAGGCTCTTGAGAAAGTCCAGCCTGAAAATTCCTTATAAAAGGTTCCAGCAAAGCCAAACAGTCTAGATGGCTAATAATTATATTTACTGCGCTTTATGCAAATAATCAGTATACTGAAGGTACAGTTTATTTTGGCAGCTGAGTAGGTTCTACTGTAATTTGTCTTTAATAAAGAGAGAAATTGGAGAGAGAGAAAAATAATTCAAAGGAAAAAAAGAGGTTGTGGCCCACCTGTATTAGATCTCAGCCTTGTCTGTACCATCAACTCATAAAATGAGTCATAACTGTTTTAGTAAATTGAACTGTTAAATGGGACTAAGAGACTGGCCAAGAGTGTGGTGTGAGTGTGCGTTTCGGCAGGGACCTTGGGTGGAAATGGGGAACAAGCAAAGGAAGTCCACCCCACTGACTAAGGAGGGATTTACAGGTGACTATGAAAGCTAGTCCCTTTGACTATGAAAGGTGACTCCAAGAAAGCTAAGGAGTCTTTGTGAGCAGGAATGTCCCCCTTTGGGATTGGATGGCCGCTGGACGAAAGTTTAGAGAGATCCCTAGTGTCTGAGGTATGGCACAGAGTTACTGGAAAGGGGGGTCACACTGAGTAGTTTCCGTACATAGATACCTGGCTACAGCTAGTAGTAAACCCACCACCTTGGTTGAGAGGGCAGGTCACGACAGTGCTAGTAACAGAGGGACAGGAAAGGAAAATGCTTTCCACCCAACCTAGAGTAGTGGTGCTGAAGGTATTGGCAGATTTGGTACTGAGAGACATTGTTGCAGAGGCTGAGAAAGGGACATAGAAAACTACCAATTTGGCTCAAGTAAATGAGGTTCTCCAAGGAAAGACTTAGAGTCCAGGCCAGTTTTATGTGAGGTTATGTGAAGCGTTTCAGATGTACACTCCCTTTGACCTCGAAAGCCCTGGGAATCAGAGGATGGTTAATATCGCCCTAGTTAGCCAAAGTGCTGAGGATATACGGCGAAAACTGCAGAAGTAGGAGGAGTTTGCAGGTATGAACACTTTGCAACTCCTCGAAATAGCACAAAAGGTTTTTGTGAATCGGGAAGCAATAAGCTGTAGGGAAGAGGGCAGTCGCATGAAGCTGAAGCGGAGGGCCAGTCTCATAGCCTCGGCTCTGAAAGGCATGAGGGGAGGACCCCCTCCCTTTCAAAGAGGACAAGGTCGAGGAGTGCGAGGAAGTAGAGGACCTAAGGTAAAAGGGGCCCCCCCTTGCGAAGGGATCAGTGTGTTAGTGGCCGAGAGACAGGGATTGGAAGAATGAGTGTCCCCAGAGGCAAGGAAGTGTGAAAAATTCTGGGAGAGAGGCCACAGAACCGGAAGAGCAGGGAGCCCTCTATAACTTAGTGGGAGAGGCCCTGCTAGACTGAAGGGGACCAGACTCAGCTGCCCCCGGAGATTTCATGGTCCGAGTAAGGATTGGAGACAAGGGCATTGACTCTTTAATGTAAGAACACCTTGGACCCAGCCACAATCCTTCCAGCCAATGGAAGAGAGACTGAGCATGACTGTGTGGAATTCATAGATAATGTGTACTCTAGCAGACCTGACTTGC
>NW_003852484.1:6000303-6004916 GCF_000181295.1 Otolemur garnettii | reverse complement strand
ATTGGGTACTTGCTTTCTCCTCCCACGCTTATTGCCAGTATATCTCCAGATGGTGAGGAACCTAGTGAATTTGGCTATGTCTCAAAGAGGCCCAGGTGGAGCGTATTACATGCACCACCAACAAACTATGGCACAGGTTGATGAGGATGGTGGTGAGACTCCATAACAAGTTGTTCTGAGTCTCAAAGGGGGGAATGAGGCAAGAAAGTAAAAGCAGAACTAAAAGAATCTTTCCTAGCCACCATGTGTAATGATTATGTGGAATTTATACATAATGTGTACTCTAGCAGACCTGACTTGCATGACCAGCGTTGGACAGATGCAGATTGGGACTTGTATGTTGATGGAAGCAGTTATGTGATGGCACAAGCCCTGGCAAAAGCCATCAGTCAGCGAGTGATGTGTCATCTGCAGCCAGTTCAATGCCCACCAAGGACCAACGGTACCCCCAGGAATCCAGTTATATGGAGCAATGCCCTTTGAGAAGTTTCAGGTAGACTTCACTGAAATGCCTAGATGTAGAGGGAACAAATACTCGCTGGTGATGGTGTGCACCTCCTCTGCATGGGTAGAAGCATATCCTACCCACACCAAGAAGGCGCAAGAAGTCACCTGGGCACTCTTGAGCAACATTATACCACAGTTTGGGCTCCTGCTGAGGATTTGGTCCGACAATGGGCCAGCATTCATCTCCGAATTAGTCCAGAAGATGGCTAACATCCTTGGCATCACCTGGAAACTCCAGCAGCCTACTGCCCACAAGGCTCGGGGAAGGTGGAATGCATGAATAGAGCTATCAAAGCAAGTTTAGGGAAAGTATGCCAGGAGACAAACTTACAGTAGGTGAGTGCCCTGTCCTTGGTGTTATTTAAGATTAGGTGTACTCCTACTAAGAAGACAGGATTCTCACCATGTAAGATCTTATATCATAGGCCACTACCCTTACTATGGAGCTTGCCAGGATCCCCCTGGGAATTGGGAGAAGTAGAATTAAGGAAGAAGTTGCAGTTTGTTTTCCCCTGTCCACCCTTTCCCTTCAGGAGCTACAGTGTGGGTCAAACATTGGAGCGTGTCTCCCCTGAGGGCGAGGTGGAAAGGCCCTTACAACGTTATCCTGACCACACCTACAGCTGTGAGAGTAGCAGAAATTCCTGCCTGGATCCATTACAGCAGAGTGAAGCCTGCCGTGGAACCAGAGGAGAACCTGCTCCCGCCTAAGAGGAGCCGGACCGAGCAGGACGTGACAACGGCAGCTGATCCTGAGTTCCCATGGTGTGGGCTCTGCACCTCAACAATTCCTGAACCTTGGGAAGCTACCTCGGATCCTGACCACCCCTCAAGCTGGTTTTGCGGAGAACGGCAAGCCCTGTTCCAGTCACACCCCGGGAGCTGACTGGTCCATGCAGGGCCAAAGCATGAAGATCTACGTCATCCTGGGACTGTTCTTTATTGGACTCGTGAAAGCTAAGTGGACTTTAGATTGTGCAAATATTCAGGATGCTAATGTAGAAAACTGTACAAAACAGATTAGCTTTGGATTATTTACTTGCTGCATAAGGAGGAGTATGTAGAAAGTTCAATCTGACCAATTGTTGTCTGAAAATAGATGATCAAGGTCTAGTAGTGGAAAGTATAGCTAATGAAATTTCCAAATTGGCTCATGTGCTGGTACAGGTGTGGCACGGATGTAATCCAAAATTCATCTTTGGAGGATGGTTCTCTGCTTTTGGAGGTTTTAAGACCCTTTATAATAAGAGTCTTACTGTTATTGGGTACTTGCTTTCTCCTCCCACGCTTATTGCCAGTATATCTCCAGATGGTGAGGAACCTAGTGAATTTGGCTATGTCTCAAAGAGGCCCAGCGTATTACATGCACCACCAACGAACTGTGGCACAGGTTGATGAGGATGGTGGCGAGACTCCATAACAAGTTGTTCTGAGTCTCAAAGGGGGGAATAAGGGAAGAAAGTAAAAGCAGAGCTAAAAGAATCTGTCCTAGCTGCCATGTGTAGGCCTCAGCCAAGCCGCAGGCATTTCTGTTGTCTGTATGTTTCTTCCTTGACATACGCAGGGCCTAGATTGTAACCTAGTAACTTCCCTGGACTTCCATCGCCTTTGAGGGCAGGTGGTCCGACCAGTCTCAAGGATGTGGGCGAATCTGACCTTCCCCCTTGAGTCTGGGACCTTGAGGATGATGTCATGTCTCTCTCTGTTTTATGACCCTCATGTGCCCTCCCTCTCTGAAAAGTGGATAAAAGGGAGGCAAGAGATTGAGTCGGGGGGCTCGGTTTTGGAGACATACTGGTGTTCCAAGTTACCCCCTGGCCTGAATAAACCCGCTTCCTCTAATCAGCTGGTGCCTGGAGTCTTATGTCTGCGTTGGTTTCCTGTTACAGTACCTTTCTTAAAATGCTAAAAGTACAGTTACCAACCGGGTAGGCTTCCCCGTGTGTTTCTCATTTATTTTTTTTCCTCAGACAAACTACAAACATGTTACAGATGGGATAAAAACAGGGCCATAGGTACATTAAAACAGGAGGTAAAACTGGAATATGGACAGGGGCCATTGACACCATCTTTTCTCCTTGTGAAGGAGAGCTGGGGCCCTGCCTATTGTCTAAAAGAGTTTCTGGGGGATCAGGGACAGGTATACTCCCCTCTATCGAGGATAGAGGGGAGTATAAATTGGAAGGGAGTTTAAGGTACAGACAGATTTTAACTTTTGCTCTAAGTCAGATTTCTGCTCGTCAGTTTTTTTAGGGAGTTTTTAAGGCTAGCCACAATACTGATGTTTGTCTTTCTTTCAATTCAATTTTCCTATAAATATAAATAAGGAATTGCTTAAGATGAGAGCACTCTAAAATTTTCCTTAGATTAAGGAGTTTTTCTAGTTTAAAGAATCCATCTTCTGGCCACTTAGTGATATATTTGTTCTAAAAGTGACTCAACTCATTGCCTTTTTATAAGGTTCAATGCCTCTTCATAGAAAAGGACATTTCCAAGATTCCCAAAATTTCACTCTCAGAAATAGACTTATGTTAGAATAGACAGTGACAAAAGACTCATTCCTCAGAGCTTGACACGTTCAGTACACACAATGTGCTGCTTAGAATCTCACGTGTCTTGGCCTCCTGGTCTTTGCAGACCAGCCACCTGACATGTTCCTGATAAAACACACCCTCCAGATGGTGGAGACTGAGCAGAGAATTCTCACTCAGTTACAAAGTCAAGCTCAGAGACATAGCAGAGGACAAGAGGGAAACCTCATCCAGTTTTTGTTTCAGGGACCTGCAACAAATCCCAGCCCTGCCACTCATTGGCTTTGTGACCTGAGATGTAAAAGTCGTCAAACATTTTTGAAGCTGTATTATTTCTATGATCCTCTGTTTAAAGTTGTACTATTTCTATGATCCTCTGTTTATGCATATGTAGAAGATGGACCTAATAATACATTCCTCATAGAGCACTTATGAAGATTAGATGAAATGCCTACACATAGTGAGTAGTCGATAAAATGTAGATGCTTTTGTCTTTTCTGATTCTTCTTCTTCCTCTTATTTCCTCGTGTGTCTTATTAGTCCCCTAAAGATGACCTCTTCACAGCCCAGCATTTGTGAGGGACTGATGGAGAGATACGTGGCTGCCATGGTGCTGAGTGCAGCTGGAGATGCCTTGGGGTACTTTAATGGGAAGTGGGAGTTCCTCCGAGATGGGGAGAAGATACACCGGCAGCTGGCCCAGCTGGGTGGCTTGGACGCCCTGGATGTGGGAAGGTGGAGAGTGAGTGATGACACAGTGATGCACCTGGCTACAGCAGAAGCCCTCCTGGAAGCTGGAGAAGCCCCAGACTTGGCTCAGCTATATTCCCTCCTTGCTAAACATTACCAAGACTGCATGGAAGACATGGATGGCCGGGCACCAGGTGAGCCAGCCAGAGGAAGGGCAGGGAGGGTGGAGAATAAAACTGGCCCAAGGAGATCATCAAGAATGCCAATGGGGGCGGCGCTTGTGGCTCAAAGGAGTAGGGTACTGGCCCCTTATACTGGAGGTGGCTGGTTCAAACCCAGCCCTGGCCAAAAACTGCAAAAAAAAAAAAAAGAATGCCAATGGAAGGGCCTCTGGGAAGCCAAAGCAGGTGGATTACCTGAGCTCACAGGTTTGAGACCAGCCCGAGCCAGAGTGAGACCTTGTCTCTAAAAATAGCTGGGTGCTGTGGCGGGTGCCTATAGTCCCAGCTACTGGGGAAGCTGAAGCAAGAGAATCACTTAAGCTCAAGAGTTTGAGGTTGCTGTGAGCTATAATGCCAGGGCACTCTATCAAGGGTGACAAAAATAAAATGAAATAAAAGTATAAATGAAATTAGGCAGATGAATTTTACTGATAAAGAGGTATTATTATATATTTAGTTAAAATCTAGGTTATGAAAAGTATGTATGTTATGAACCCACTGTTCTTTAATGAATAGGTGTGTTCCCCTGTATTGAGAAAGGTCTAGAAGGACGTACACAAAGATAACAATTATATCCGGGTGATGAGAATATTTACAGGTTCTTATTTGACTTTTAGTTATTTTCTAAATTTTCTGTAATGAATAAGTATAAAGAAAAAAATAT
>NW_003852484.1:5993585-5998943 GCF_000181295.1 Otolemur garnettii | reverse complement strand
TACTACCTTATGGAAAGCTCCTCACCACCATACCCAGGGTCCTCTGGTGACCCCAAGGATTGGCCTTAGAAACCAATCTCTGTCCATTCTAAGTATCTGATAGCTCATCAGTTTGGCAAGTAGAAAGTTTTCTTTGTCTGCCTGTGCTATCCATGAATATTGTTGTGAGCAAACTGACCAATAAGGAACACTAATACCATACTCCATAGTATGTTGCTGCTGTCGCTTGGCTCCTGTACAGATTCACAGCTCCCCAGTAAGGGGCCAATACAACAAACCTGCTTCCTCCACTCTCAGGTAGGGCACAGCCAAGGCCCAGAGGTTCAGTGACTCACCCAAGGGCACATTGCTCCCTGGAATCCATCGCTCCTCATCTGAGCCCAGGGGCTCACTCTAGAATTTGTGGCCTCTTTATGAGACTCAGAAACTCCAATTGCTAGGTTCTTATTGGACTCCTTAAGGGCTTGGGCTTTGGAGTTTGATAAATTTTACTTGGCCACTGATGAGCTGGTTATGTGATTTTGGGCAAATTTCTTAAGCTCTGAGCCTTACCTTATTTCAAAGAAGAGAATAATAGATATAATTAGAAATAATAAGCGATATAATAATAAAATAATTATTTTTTTCATGTTTGTGACATCTCAGTAATAACTGGTAATGATTCCAAGAAGGGTCACTGCATGAGTCTGCTGATTTATATTAGTGCTGTCATGCTTAGGGTACCATATAAGGTAAGGAACGTTGCTGGGTTGGGGTTAGCGGTCTGTGGATATTCATCATCATATTTTTCTGGCTTTCCCTTTTCATCAAAGAAACCTGGAGATAGAGTTTAGTTTTTCTTCTCCCTGGGCCCTTTGCTTTGGTTATATTGACCCTGTGCCCTACCTGACTTCTCCCCAGGTGGCGCCTCGGTGCAGAACGCCATGATGCTGAGGCCAAATGAGGCCAATGGCTGGAGGATTCCCTTCAATGATCATGAGGGTGGCTGTGGCGCTGCCATGCGGGCCATGTGCATCGGTCTCAGGTTCCCGCACCCCAGCCAGCTGGACACACTGATTCAAGTGAGCATCGAGAGTGGTCGAATGACCCACCACCACCCCACAGGCTACCTGGGGGCCCTGGTGTCTGCTCTTTTTACAGCCTATGCTGTGAATGGCAAACCCCCTGAGCAGTGGGGAAAAGGACTGATAGAGCTGCTACCAGAGGCTAAGAAGTATGTTGTCCAATCGGGCTACTTTGTGGAGGAAAATCTTCAACACTGGTGAGTCTGTAGGTGCATGCACCTGCCAAAACATGGTCAGATCTGTGTGTGCACACAGCCCTGCATGTGTGTGTGTCTAGAATTCAGGATGGTGGTCCTCACCACTCAGCCCCCTCCCTGTCCACCTGTCAAAGATTTCAAGTTTCTTTCCAGCCGTGGTTATCACAAAATAACCAAGTAGGCTGGGCACGGTGGCTCACGTCTGTAACCCTAGCACTCTGTGAGGCTGAGGCAGGTGGATAGCTTGAGCTCATGGGTTTGAGACCAGCCTGAGCAAAAAGCAAGACCCCATCTCTACTAAAAATAGAAAAATTGAGGCAAAAGGATCGCTTGAGCCCAAGAGTTGGAGGTTGCTGTGAGCTATGATGCCATGGCACTCTACCTAGGGTGACAGCTTAGGACTCTGTCTCCAAAAAAACCCAAGTAAATACCTCAATGAGTAGTGCAGATGTGTTGCCTTCCTCTTACAGAGGAATCCTGTCCTATGTTCTAGCTTTCTGTAGATTTTGTGGCTGTCCTCTGGTCAGATGAACTTTCATGCTTATTTCCAATTTCCCTAGAACGTGTCTTTTTGATTAGTCTTGACATATAAATAGTATTTTAAAATCCTTGGTTAAAATGCCAAAGAGAGAAGTTTTCCACTAGCTAATGAATAAGTGGTAAGACCATGTCTTCCCCTTTTTTGTGAGGTCACTTCATGTTCTCTTTTTTAGAATAAAAAAAAGCTTTCTGCTGAAGTCACCCGTAATGGTGATGTCCTGAAGTTCTGCCTTGAAAAAGTGACATGACGTTACTGTCAACCCAGGAAAAACAAACCGTTCTTTCCTATCCTGTGACTTCACATATGTCTTCATTTAGCAACAGCACCAATGCCTTATATAGATCCTTAGCAAAAATTTATAGAACGAGAGATACATCTTAGAGATAATCTTGATCTTTATACAGTTTACATATTAGTACTTTAATTAGTTTACAGCGTTAGTAAAATGTTGAAGTTATCTTGGAATTTTCTCTGTTCACACATCTACCTGGTACTTTTCTTTATGGCTTTTCACTTAATTTTTTCCTTCTTGCAGGTCCTACTTCCAAAACCAATGGGAAAAGTACCTAAAACTTCGAGGGATTTCGGATGGCAAATCAGCCCCCACCTTCCCCAAGCCCTTCGATGTGAAGGAGAGGGATCTGTTCTACACATCTCTGAGCTACTCAGGCTGGGGTGGCAGCAGTGGGCACGATGCCCCCATGATTGCCTATGACGCCATCCTTGCTGCAGGAGACTCCTGGAAGGAGCTTGCCCACCGAGCCTTTTTTCATGGTGGAGACAGTGATTCTACAGCTGCCATTGCTGGCTGCTGGTGGGGAGTTATGTACGGTTTTAAAGGCGTGAGTCCCTCCAACTATGAGAAACTGGAGTACAGAAACCGGCTAGAAGAGACAGCTAGGGCTTTGTATTCTCTTGGTCAAAGGAAGACACTGTAATTACCCTTTAGGGCCGTGTCATATTCGTTTCTGGTGGTTTCTTCTTTGGAGTGTTCTTGTTTTTGTTCTTTCTTTTCACCAAAGATTCTTAACCTCGTACTCAGGGGATTTTGAGATAACAAGTCCCTTAGCCACCTTAAGCTCAGTCTCACTGAGCTTAAGCTTTCAGACTCACACTGTTGCTCCTAATCTGTCCTCTTCTTATATTGAAGACTCTTATCTCAGTTGATGGGGTCAGCATCTCCCAAGATAGAAATCCCAAAACCTCGTATGTGAGTCTTCAGTTTCATTGTGTAATTGTTCTAAAGTTTCTTTCTGTTTGTCTTTAGGTTTCAGGGGTGGGGAACTTCCGGCCTTAAGGCCACGTATGGCATTCTAGGTCCTTAAGTGTGACCTTTTGACCTAATCCAGATTTTACAGAACAAATCTTTTTTTTTTTTTTTTTTTTGAGACAGAATCTCACTTTGTTGCCTCTGGTAGAGTGCTGTGGCATCATAACTCACAGCAGACTCAGACTCTTGGGCTCAAGTGATTCTCTTGCCTCAGCCTCCCTAGTAGCTGGGATTACAGGTGCCTGCCACAACTCCCAGCTATTTTTAGAGGCAGGGTCTTGCTGTAGCTCAGGCCGGTCTCAAACTCAGGTGATCCACCTGCCTCAGCCTCCCAGAATGCTGGGATTACAGGTGTGAGCAACCGTACCCAGCCAGAGCAAATGATTTTATTAAAAAGAGCGCAGCAGAGAAAGATGAAGCTTTCCTCGCTTCCTTTGGTGCTTAAGAACAATCTTAAAATCAGAAGGCTGCAGATTCCCCAGCCTTGGTGGGTTCTTTCACAAAGTAAACTTTGAGACAGGATTTGAGTGCCAGTAGTTTATCTAGGAGATAGTTCCAGGGACTACTGGTAGGAGAATGGGGAAGTAAGACCCAGAAGGCAAGGGAGCTGGTCTAGGGTATATTAGTGAGCAGGTTTCCACTGTGGGCATTTGGGACTCAGTCTATCTGGGTCCTCATTTCTCAAATTAGTCCCACCAGAAGGGCAAGCAAACCAATTTCCAGGTTGAGGACCACTCCCAGGGATACTAACTCTAGGCTTGTCTTTTGGGCAAGCCAAACCTGACTGGTTTTAGGTAAAGACTCAGAGATGCTTGCAGTAGCAATCTGTAAGGTGCATGGGAACAGTGAGTGGTGTATGGGGAGTCCTAACAGCATCTACTAGACTCTTCCACCTCCTACATATATTTTTAAACTATCATGCTTTACCTTTGTGCATGAGTATTTTCAGCTGGGTTTTCTGTAATCCATTCTGCTCAGGTCTGGGGAGATGCCACTCTTAGTTGCTTTCCTTATCATGGCACTTGACGTGTTACCGATTTCATTACTGTCTATCTTCTTGTCTATATTGGCCTCTAGACAGAATCTAGCATGGTGCTTGGGCATAAAATAGGCACTTAATCAGTACATATTGAAGAGTAGTGTTAACTAGCCTCATTACCCTCCAGAGTTATCTTTACAAATAATAAATCAGTCATGCTGAACCTCTAATCATGTTCTCATTTATACATCATTTCTTAAAGTTCTTCTCTCTCCTTTTCTACCTGGTAAATTCTTACCCATCCGTCAAGAACCAGCTCAAATAGAACTTTCTGTTTCAATTGTTCAGGCACTTGGCCACCTTCTCACTGCACCCACAGCCTTCTGGCCTAGCCCTGTCACCAGCTGGATCCTATTGTGTGGAGATCATTTGTCTTCTGGGTCAATCTCAGATGCACACTGTCCAGCAGACGTTCACCTCAGAAGTGAGGTGCCATCATCACCTTTATTTGTCACCCTCAGTGTCAGGCAGGAAGCCTGTTCTCCCTTGATTTGTCGGTGGGCAATAAGGAAGAGCATACCCTTCTTTCCCCTTTTCAGAATTGTGCCTATCACAATTTTCCTTTAGATCCTGGCTCTCAGCAGGGGGATGTGGGGAAAGGAGGTCTGATTACAGTAGTCCTGCTGCCTCTGAGTTAGTCCCACAGGGGTTGGTTATTCCAAGCATTCTAGTCTCCTTAGGATATTGGGGGAGAGGGGAGTGTGTTGTTGGGAGTAGGCTTTAGCTACCGTTGTACATGAGAAAAGCTCTTGGTCTGGGTGCTGTGGCTCACACCTGTAATCCCAGCACTCTGGGAGGCTGAGACAGGTGGATTGTCTGGGCTCGGGAGTTCCAGACCAGCCTGAGTAAGAGCAGACTCTCACTAAAAACAACCACCACCACCACAACAAAAATGATGTTGTGGCAGGTGCCTGTAGTTCTAGCTACTTGGGAGGCTGAGGCAAGAGGATCAAGTGAGCCCAGAAGTTTGAGGTCGCTTTGAGCTGACACCAGGGCACTCTATCCACGAAGTAAGACTCTGTCTATAAAAAAAGAAGAGGAAAAGCTCTTTAGAGAACCTATTATATTTGCCTTGCTAATTCTCACTCTTCATCACAGGCGCACTTCAAAAAGAGTTTAGACTTTCAGGCTCCTTTTTATCAAACCTCAAAACCTCCCCAGACTTCACTCTTAACTGATGACCTTGCTTCCTCTGTGTGTTTGTTATGTGTGTGAGAGAGGAGGGAGGGTGAGAACGATCACTGGGG
>NW_003852484.1:5992244-5993565 GCF_000181295.1 Otolemur garnettii | reverse complement strand
GGGGGGGGGAGGCTTAATTATATGCATAATCTTGGAGTAAATCAATAAACATGATACACTGTGGGAGGTAGCTAGGTTGACTTCTCAGTGGAGTGCCCTGCCTCAGTTCCAGGGTAACCAGGGAGAACGCCTGTAGCCCGGCAATTCCTGGGGGTTCTTTAGAATCACAAAAGAGGAAAAGAATGTGGAGGCACCTGCCTGCCTGGTCAGGATGGACTAGGCCCAGGCATTTGAGATGGGAGGGATTAAACTTTTCTAATAGTTAAACTAGAAAACCTGGTTTACTTCCCCTACCTGAACAGAACTGGCTTCTCCCTTCCCCTCTATTTACATTACCAACCCCCTTCCTCTTTTGCTATCCAGTCTTCCAGGGAACTTGGGATTCTTTCAACCCTATCTTTTGCATGTGTACCTTTGTTAAAAACTAATAAAGACTTTCTGAAGAAGCCAGAAAGGCGCTGCGTTATCTCAGGAGTGCTTTATCTTAGTCTACCCAGCCTAAGCTGTCTCCAGGCATCCTCCAGTGCCTTACAACTGGTGCTGAGTAGTCTCCCCAGGATCGGGATTCCCATGCACTGACCCCAACAATACACAGTATGAGTTTGTCTTGCTTATCAAGTTAATATATGTACTGAAAAGCAGAATGGGTCATATGTGACATTTCAGGGATTGCTACTACTTTTTTTTTTTTTTTTTTGAGATGGAGTTTTACTTCGTCACCCTCCCATGAGTGCCTTGGTGTCACAATTCACAGCAACCTCAAACTCTTGGGCTCAAGTGATTCTTTTTCCTTGGCCTCTTGAGTAGCTGGGACTATAGGCGCCCACCACAATGCCCAGCTGTTTTTTAGAGATAGGGTCTCACTCTTACTCAGGCTGGTCTCAACCCCCTGAGCTCAGATGATCTGCCCACCTCGGCCTCCCAGAGTGCGAGGATCACAGGCATGACGCACCTTACCTGGCCTGCTAGTACTTTTTGAAGCTGCTATATGATGGTGCTTCATGGCTTTGTTAGCCAAGATTGCTAAATATTGCCTAGAAATCTTGGCAATAGAGACCCGGCGTGGTGGCTCACGCCAGTAATCCTAGCATTTTGGGAGGTCTAGGCAGGTGGATTGCCTGAGCTCACAGGTTAGCCACCAGCCTGAGCCAGAGCGAGACCTGCCTCTAAAAATAGCCGGGTATTGCCACAGGTGCCTGTAGTCCCAGCAAGTGGGGAGGCTGAAGCGAGAGAATCCCTTGAGCCCAAGAGTCTGAGGTTGCTGTAAGCTATGATGCCATCACACTCTACCAAGGGTGACAAAGTGAGATTCTGTCTTAAA
>NW_003852484.1:5989683-5992107 GCF_000181295.1 Otolemur garnettii | reverse complement strand
CTCTTGGTTCAAGAGATCCTTCTGCCTCTGCCTCCTGAGAATCTGGGACTACAGGTGCCCACCACAATGCCTGGGTAGTTTTTCTACTTTTAGTAGAGTCGGGGTCTCATTCTTGTACGCCTGATCTGAAGCTATGCTCCCACCTCAGCCTCACAAAGAGGTGGGATTACAGGCATGAGCCACCTGCCTGGCAATAATTATATTTAATATCACAAAATTAGAATCACCTCATTTACCCTTCTCTAAGCATCTCCAACCAACACTTTCTCCATCTGTTCTTTCTGTACCTCCCTGGAGCAAGCAAACTTGCATCTTTTTAAAACATCCACAGAGCTACTGGGGTATTGCAGGGGGAGGAATGAGGACTCTGGTAACTTCACAATCCAAACCAGCCTGCTGGGCCAGCTCTTTGAGGAATGGCTGCTTGAATTTTGGTTAAGGACCAGAGTTATTCAGATAGGGCTAAGGGAACCTGCCATCATTTTTTTCATCTTAGGGTTTGAGGTTGGGGAGAGCAACACTCAAGAGAGTAAGTGAAGCTCTTTGCATTAGGAAAGGAGAAAGAAGAGGAAGAAGGCAGTGTTGCCGCATATCAGATGGTTCACAAAAACCCGTGAATGTTCTAAGATCACACAGCTAGGATGAGATGAAGCTGGGATTTAAACCAGGTCTGTCCTGCAAGAGACAGGAAGAAATCAAATTCCCAACACTTACACACCACTCAACGCAATACCTCTGACACCAAAGGTGTGAGAGTTGTTTCTCCACACACCAAGCAAGTCTCTAGTGGATACCATCTGGTTGTCTTCTAATTTAATTCACTTCTGATGCAATCTACCTAGAGATTATGTCAGATCCCACAAGTTAAAGGCTCAGTCCCACAAGGCTGCCTTCTACTTCAGATGCCAGTCAGACATCCCGTGTTGAGACCTGTGCTTCTGACCAACCAGCTATAAATCAGGGTTCCCATGCCCCCCTCCTCAGCTTCTATTGATTTGCCAGAGTGGCTCTGGTTTATTATAAAGGATTTTACAAAGGATACAGATGAACAGTCAGACGGAAGAGATGCATTGAGGAAAGCATGTGGAGAGGGCCTGGAGCATCCATGCTTTTTCCAAGCAAGCTACCCCCCCACCCCCGGACCTCCATGTGTTTGTTCAGTTCTCTAACCCAGTCCTTTTGGGTCTTTATGGAGGTTTGTTATGTAGGCGTAATTGATTACATCATGGCCACTAGTGATCAACTATGCCTTTAGCTCCTCTCTACTCCCTGGAGGTTGGAGTTGGAGGTGGGGGTGGGGTGGGTGGGTGGGAAGAAAATCCCAACCCTCAAATCACAGGATTCGTTCCCCTGGCAAACAATCTCCACCGTGAGGCTTCTCAGGAGCCTACCAAGAATCACCTCACTAAAACAAGAGATGCTCCTATCACCCAGGAAATTCCAAGGGGTCTAGGAGCTCTGTGTCAGATGCTTCTATCACTTAGGAACAGGAAATAACAGAGATCTTGCAAGCTCTGTGTCAGGAACTGGGGGCAAAGAGCAAAAGTCAGAACAAAAGACTCTTCCTAGCACCCTCTCTACAAGGGTTTTAGGAGCTCTAAACAGGAGCAGAGAACTAGTATATATTTCTATTATGTCACAAAATTAGTCTCCAAAGCCTTTTTGTGTGCACTCTATCCTCTAACTGTTAGCTCTAAGTATTAGAAAATCATTCCTTACAGAGTTCCAGAGGGCTGGCTGATTGTGATAACAGTAAGCGTGAGCGCTCTTCCCACAACTAAGAGGTAAAATCAAGAGGAAAGCGAGTTGTGAGCAGCAGGGGCAGGGAGGAGGCCGAGCTGAGCCCAGGTGAAGCTGTGAAATGGGAAGAGAATGTTCACTCTCAGGCCCTGTCCTTCCTCAGAAGGCCTCTTCTTCCTCCATCCTCATCCTGCCCCTTGACCCCCATAGAGATGCCACCAGATGCTTTGGCCATGATCTGGACCTCTTTTCCACACTGTGGTTGGTCACACCTGTCCCCACTTGCCAGGTTCCTACTTTACCTGTGTGGGCCTGTGCAACATCTGTACCAGCTCGTGGTCTCAGGCAAGTGCCCCCTCTCAGGTTCTCTGGTTGTGGATCCATAGACTTCCCACACTAACATCCAAAGAAGATGAGTCTACAGTGGGGTTGCCTGAAGCCGCAGAGAGGATCAAAGAAAGAATCCGTTAGTCTGTCCCGATCTGAAGAGCGGCATATAGAAGTTTGTATTTCTTAATGCTTCAAACCTATGTTTCCCATCTTTTGAGTTGGTATGGGGCCACTGTCAATGCCAGCAGGTGGAGGTGACACAATGCACCTTTCAGCCTACTTGAGGGGCTGACTATATATATAAATCTCCTTTCTAAAATACACTTATTAAAGCTTATTTAAATAAAAACTTTT
>NW_003852484.1:5985215-5986459 GCF_000181295.1 Otolemur garnettii | reverse complement strand
GCCACAAAGGACCGTCAGGGAGGATGGATGGATGGAGAAAGAAGATTAAGTAAATTTGATTAATTAAGATTAATTAATTAGATTAAGATTAAGTAAAGATTAATTAAGTAAAAAATTCCCTTTTGGAATTTAACAAGTCTGTGAGGTGGGACACTATCTTCTTAAAGGGTCTGTTCAGGTGAGGTCAGGGTCTGTTCTGGTCCTATAGAGAAGGAACACACAAGATAAATGTGACCCTAGATGGATCCTGATCTTAGGCAGAGAAGGGAATGTCAGCGATCTGGGGGAGTCCATGGTGGTGGTGCTGAGGGAAGGTCGGTCAGAGAGTCCTCAAGGTTTCTTCAGTCAGTCCAGAATATCAAAATGTCATATAAAAGTATTTCTGATTTCCTCAACCACCTATTCTTTCTAGGAAAACATGGAATATACATGTTTTAAAATGAAACTGAAATTATGTGGTTTGGGGATAAAAGGGGCATGAAATGTTCTCTTTTCCCATAAGAATCTAGATTGTTCTAAGTGTGCTGGTTACCAGCTTGCCTAAGGTAAGAGGCACACACACAAGTTACCTGAACTGGGCTTGTCATTTATAGCTGGGCAAGAGGGACAACAGAAGCCTAGGAGCCATGGTGAGCCTGTCTCCAAGCTCAGGAGAGCAGCACCCGGCAAATGGAGACTCATGCACACTCCCACCTACACCACATTGGAGGGCCCCAGGAAACAGCCCACTCTGGGTTTTTGCCCCAGGGCAACAGGATACTCTGAGCTAAAGCCACGAAGGACATCTATTTCAGGAGTGGGGTCTGGGGGACTGAAACAGAGCCTGGAACAGAGCCTAGGCTGTTCTGGGCTGGTTCCCCACTATCTCAGGATGTTGTATTCCCAGAACATCCTATAGTTGTTCTTGAGAACTACAAATAAGAAAGGGGGGATAACTGCATCAGTCCAAGGCTCCCTGAAAACTGTCCTCTGCTGTGCTCACATACTGGGACTTGTTCCGAGAAGACGTGCATGTGTTGTGTATGTGTGTGTGTATGCACATTATATGCTCACATACGGAACAGACAGGACATGAGCAGTGGAGACTCCAAAATCAGGTCTTCACCTCAGTTGGAGAGGAATTTGGCAAAAGATAAGACTTTTTAAAAGTCAAGTAGGACAAAAGCTTGAACCGCTCTGGGTTGGGCCCTAGAAATTCATGACATTCCATTTATTGGGAATCTTACAGAAAGAATTAAACAGAC
>NW_003852484.1:5982884-5984140 GCF_000181295.1 Otolemur garnettii | reverse complement strand
TCACAGTTGTCATTGATGTTTTAGCTGGCCAGGGCTGGGTTTGAACCCACCAACTTTGGTGTATATGGCTGGCGCCATAACCACTGTACTACAGGCACCAAACCTAGTTCATAGCTTTATCAATACCCACCTCCCACTCCCTCCTCCCCCCCCCACACACACATTGAAGGCAGCAATGCATCACTCCTCCCACCCACGCCTAAGCAAATAAAGGCAAATTCGCTTAAGGAACCATCAGCTGAAGATCCTGAAAGAAGATGAAGAAGTTGTGACTGAGCTGGAGCGAGGCAGATGGAGAAGGCTAAAAGGGAGTCAATGGATTCCAAGCGTGGTACACTGTAGATCTGCCTCCCCACTCCCCCCCTCCTGCCTTCTCTCCTTCCTCTTTCCTGCTTGCTTTCTTTCCCTCCCTCCCCCATCTCATCACTCTCACTCTGTCTTTCTCTAAGTATTTAGTGAGTACTATATCAGGCACTGAGCACCTAGCAGGGAATACTGAGCAATGGGCAAGGAATTTTGAACATAAATTCCCTGGGCAGTTGTTTGCTTCCTGTGTACAAGATCCTAGGCACTTAAAACCATCTGATTCCACTTTAAAATGAGTGACTAGGATTTTGCTGAACCAGTGAGGTGGGGACATACCAGCACATCCTACCAGGTCTTCTCACAGCAAATATTTATTGAGCACCAGCTATGTTGCAAGACTGTGCTAGGTGCTAGGTGCTAGGGTACCTCAGTGAGCAAAACAGGCTAGGGTTCTGTCCTTCTGAGGCTGACATTCTCCTAGGGGAAGAAGCCAGCAGACACTGAATGTAAATTGAGGTTTCCTCAGTGTCTCCTAATGGAAGAGTTTCATTTTCACCTTCTGAAATATACAAACACTTTCCAGAAGGACCCCACTTCTTTGGCACCCTCCAGCAGGTCCCTGGCCTTTCCGCACTTCAGTTTCTGCTTTGGTGACATGGAGATGGTTACTGTCAGGATTCTCAGGGGATAAGAAGTCCCTGTCTCTGTGCTGCAGCTGAGCCCAGCTAGTGACTGAGAGGGTTGAATGGCTGAATGGCCATTCCTACAAGACATGGAACTGCTTAATAGGAGCGTCCAGTCTGAGGACTCCCCATTGGCCTAGCTAGACTATTCTAGAAAACATGCTGGGATCCTCTTTTTCCTTTCCACTCTCCTTCACAGGTGTCAGGCCTGCCTTGTAATCTAAAGGCTCTCCCTGCCTTCTCCAGTGCCCCTTACTCTTCACAGGT
>NW_003852484.1:5975921-5981492 GCF_000181295.1 Otolemur garnettii | reverse complement strand
GTTGAGCCACAGGCGCGGAGCCTTGTTTTCCTTTTTGAAACAGACTCTCACTCTGTGGCCAAAGTGTGAGTGCTGTGGCATCAGCCTAGTTCACAGGAACCTCAAACTCCTGGGCTTAAGCCCTGCTTCAGCCTCACCAGTACCTGGGACTACAGGAGCCCCCAAGCATGCCTGGCAATTTTTTTGATTTTTTTGTGGAGTCAGGGTCTCACTTGTGCTTAGGCTGGTCTTGTACTGCTGGTCTCAAGGAATCCACCCACCTCAGCCTCCCAGGGTGTTAGGATTGCAGCTGTGAGCCACCTTGCCCAGCCTGAGTATCTATTCTTAGAGGCTGGGCTTTACTTGTAGCTCCAAAATCTTATGAATGTACAGTACTCTCGGACAAAGCCCATCTTCCTTCATTCTATGCATTACATTTACACTTAACAGTATTTTTGGCTTCATTCTGTGCTAGGCCCTGGGGCTTCAAAAATGAAGTGAAGGGCTTTGCTTTCAAGTCACTTAGACTCTTTCTACGGAAACAAACATGTCCACAGATAATTCTAGTACAATGAGGGCTTTGTGACGACCTGGAGATGAAAGACTTCTGCTTTGGTTTTTACTAGCATTTTATAATGGGAAATGGGTGAGGTACAAGAAAGCTTCCTGATCATGTTTGGCCCTGAGAGGAAGGACAGTGTGTTTCAATGTTCTCTGGTTTAAAAAAAAATAAAAAAGGAAAAAGAAAAAGGAAAGTGTATTTATTTTCATTGAGGAAAAGAAACTGAAAACTCTGGAGGCTGAATAAACAGGAAGAATTTCTTTTTCTCTTAGGGTCATGAGGCCAGTTAATGATTAGTGAGACCCAAGTGGAGGTTTGGTGAGAGGCCGGCTGTGTGCTGTCTGCAACATTAGGTGGTAGGACTTCCAGCCCAGCGATGCCCCCAGGCCTCTGGGGGAGATGCTTCTGCTTGTGGGGACTCCTTTTGTGGCTCCCGGTTGGATGTTCAGGTAAGCTGGGGGCTCAGGCCTTGGGTAGGGCTCATTTCAGTCAAGGATCGCATTTCTCAAACTATGTTCATGGTACTAACTTGTTGGAACATCCCCTAAAAGCCCTTTGCCTTCCTGAGGTGAATTTAATTAAGACATGGGGGAAAACCCTACTGTCATAAGGGAAATAGGATGAACAGGACACTTTCTCAGGTTAGAGAAATTGAACTTCTCCTGTTTGGTTGACTCATTTTTCTAAAACTCACACCACAAAATCTTTTGCATTACAGAAGCCAGGATGACTCTTGAAAAAATTTTTTTTATTAACTCCAAAGTGTTATTCTTTTTGCCCTCTAAATATCCACTGTTCCAAGATATATTTGACTTTAAATTTAAATTTTCCAAGGTAATGGTTATTGTGTCTGTCATTAAGATTGTCAGATGTCCTTTCTCACGCCGTGGCCCGGCCAACTCAAGTTTAGGCTTGTCCTCCTTCTTGGCTGATAACTAGTCCCTGCTAACTACAGATGCCCGCTGAGCACAACTTCCCTTAGATGCCATTTGCTTTCTGCCTTTCCCCTTGTAAAGAACCGTCCCATTTTCCCTGGGGGTTAACCCATTCCGTCTCTGCCCTGTGTGCTGCTGAAGTTCTCGGAAGACTCCCCCCACTGCCCCAGCAGTGGCCTCGTCAGAAAAGTCCCCTCCTTCTGCGCCAAATGGCAGATCTTCCCCATAAGACGCTTACTTTCCATTCCCCAGCTCCAGACTATGTCATTGCTTCTGCCGGGAGTTGCTCAGATTACCTGTGGGTTAATTTCTGCTTTTCGTGTCTTCCAAGGGGGCTTCCATGCTTCCTACCTTCCTTGCAACCCATCATTCCTCTGCTCAGCACCCCTCTCTGCTTGCAGGTTCAACTTGCACGAGGGACTGCTCTCCCTGCATCCTCAGGTGGCTTTTTAAAGGTGCTGCTTAGCTGCGCGTGTGCTTTCTTCTGCCACAATCCTATGTTCCTGCACCCAGTGCTGAACACCTTTCCTAGGGGTTACTCATCCCAGGGAGAAACTATTTTTTTTTTCTTTCTCTCTCTCTCTTTTTTTTATTGTTGGGGATTCATTGAGGGTACAAGAAACCAGGTTACACTGATTGCATTTGTTAGGTAAAGTCCCTCTTACAATCGTGTCTTGCCCCCAAAAGGTGTGGCACACCCCATCCCCCTCCTGCCTTCCCTCTTTCTGCTCTTCCTTTCCCCCACCCCTTCCTCCTTTCTCTCACTGCCCTCCCCTTCCCCCACCCCCACCGTGTCATTAATTGTCCTCATATCAAAGTTGAGTACATAGGATTCATGCTTCTCCATTCTTGTGATGCTTTACTAAGAATAAGATGTTCCACTTCCATCCAGGTTAATACAAAGGCTGTTAAATCTCCATTTTTTAAATGGCTGGATAGTATTCCACGGTGTACATATACCACAGCTTGTTAATCCATTCCTGGGTTGGTGGGCATTTACGCTGTTTCCACATTTTGGCGATTGTAAATTGAGCTGCAATAAACAGTCTAGTGCAAGTGCCCTTATGATAAAAAGATTTTTTTCCTTCTGGGTAGAGTCCCAGTAATGGGATTGCAGGATCAAATGGGAGGTCTAGCTTGACTTCTTTGAGGGTTCTCCATACTTCCTTCCAAAAAGCTTGTATTAGCTTGCAGTCCCACCAGCAGTGTAAAAGTGTTCCCTTCTCTCCCCATCCATGCCAGCATCCAGAGAGAAACGATTACAGAACTAAGGATGACTGACTGCTCAGTTCCTCCCCAGGGAATTATGGTGTTCACTTCTTAAAACACTTTCTCTCTCTCGCTCTTTTTAAGGGCCCAAAATGATTGGTGTGGTTTGATGGCCCACTATCTTTCTCTTTAACATCTTCCATATCTTTTGATGAAAGAGTATTCTAGGCCAGGATTGGTGGCTCAGACCTACAATCCTAGCAACTCAGGGAGGCTGAGGTGGGGAGATCACTGGAGTTCAGGAGTTCCATACAAGCCTGAGCAAAAGAGACTCCCCATCTCTACTAAAAATAGAAAAAATTAGCTGGATATGGTGGTGGACACCTGTAGTCCTAGTTAGTAAGTGGTAGAGAGATTGTGTATTATTTCCAGCACCAGCACCTCTTTCTTCTATGTACTATTCTGATTTTTTAAAAACAGTAATATTGGACTTACAGAAAGCTTGGAAAATACATAAAAGTAAATGGAAGAATCTCTAAAAAAAAAAAAAAAAGAAAGAAAAGAAAAAGAAGTAAATGGAAGAAAATAAATATCATGTATAGCCCATCATCTAGACACAAATATATTTTAACAGTTTTGCTGTATTTCATTCCTTTTTTTCTCTTCGTTTAGTAAATTTAAAACATTAATTATAAGATATTTTAAAAATATAAGAAAGTTCAGTAAATAATATGCCAATTTAGTTCCATGGCCATCTGGATCCTTGAGTGCTACCTTTGACCAAATCCAAACTTCACAAAACAAATCCCTTTCGGGATTTATTTGGATTCTGTGAAGGGAAGCCACACTTGGCGATCTGGAAGACCACATGTGGCCTTGAGGCCACAGGTTCCCCAGCCCACTACAATGTGAAAAGTTTAAGATGGTTTCTAAAAATGGGGTCACTGGGTCCCACGGCAATTTACCAGTGTAGCCAAATTGCTCCCCCCAAAACAATAGATCGAATTTATACTCTCACCGGAAATGTATAGGATCCTATTCCCCTTCTCACTAGTATTTAGTATTGTCGGATTATTTAGTTTTTGCTCATCTGATGGGAGTGAAATACTTCCTCTTTCTCATTTTAATTTGCCCTTTAGTGCTTATTAATAGCTTTGAACATCTTTTTATATATCTTTTAAGATTTCCTCTTCTACAAAACGAGCTCATGTAGGTTATTCTCTACTGACCTGCTCATTTTTTGTCATTGGTTTGTGCCAGGTTTTTATATATTCTTGACACGAATCCTTTGTCTATAATATATATCTCAAAAAAGACTTTTTGAAGCCTATGACTTGTTTTTTACTTTTACTTTCTGCTTGTGTTTTTAGACAGAAGCTTATACAATAAAATGTATCCATCTTTTGTTTTATGATTTGTGCTTCTGGTATCTCATTTAAGCAATCTTCCTATAAAGATAATCTCTCATATTTTCTTCTAAATATTATGGGCTAGCTCAATCAGACTAAGATTACCAAGGACAAATCTTTTGGTCACAATGTGCATTTTAACACAGTGTTGAATCTGATTTGCCAAAACTTGTTTTTATTTCTGAATGTGTTTGTATTTATAAAAAGAATTTCTTTTACTCTGTGCTAGATATTATAGTATTGATTTTTTTTTATTTTCATGACTTTTTCATTTCCCATTTTCTAATTAGTTTTTCCCCAATATCTTATTTTATCATTTATGCCTGTTTTTATATTTTATAATTTTTATGCTACCTTTATTTTTATCATGTATATTCTTAGCATACTTATTTTGAAATCTGCATTAAAGATTTTCTTTTTTTTTTTTTGAGACAGAGTCTCACTTTGTTACACTTGGTAGAGTGCGGTGGTGTCATAGCTCACAGCAACCTCAAACTCTTGGGCCTAAGCGATTCTCTTGCTTCAGCCTCCCCAGTAGCTGGGACTACAGGCACTGGCCACAACGCCCTGCTATTTTTTTAGAGGTGAGTTCTTGCTCTTGCTAGGGCTGGTCTCTAACCCAAGAGCTCAGGCAATCCACCCACGTTGGCCTCCCAGAGTGCTGGGATTACAGGTGTGAGCCATCTCGCCCAGCCTATATTAAAGCATATTTTACCTAAAGTGAGTTACTGATCCACTTACTGGTTTTATTAACTATCTTTGTACACATTTGATTTTTTTTTTTTTTTAACATATTGAAGTTCTCTTTTTTTTTTTTCAACTTTTGGCCGGCGTCGGGTTTGAACCTGCCACCTGTGGTATCTGGGGCTGGCACCCTATTCCTTAAGCCACAGGCGCTGACCTTTTTTTTTACATATTTAGGCATTTTGTTTTCAGGTTTATTTCTAAGTAAACTTTTTATTAAGTATAACATATATACATGTAAGTTCACAAATTACTATACAGGTTAATGTATTTTCAGAGTGAATTCACCTATGTAAGCATCACCCAGATCAACAAATGAAACATTACCAGAATCCTAAAGGTCGCCTCCTATTCCCCTTCTCAGTCACTATCATTTCAAAGGTAACTACTATCTTGGCTTCTAGATTAGTTTCATTTTAATTTTTAATGAAAAGTTCAGTGTAGCCTCTCTCCTCATCCACCCACTCCACTCCCAGCCTCCCACCTCCCCCTCTTCGTTTTCAGATTCTCTCCAGTCAGGGAGCCAGTCAGCCCCTGTCTCAGCTCCAGGTAGCCAAGTCTGGTCTTTCTATGCTACCTCCCTAAATAAAGCTGTAGCCCCAGGCAGTGAGTCACCAGCTTCCTTTTGTTCCTGTTTTTCCCCTTCCTTTCATGACTTGAAGAGCCCCCTCTCCACAACTGGCTACAAGGTAGGCCTGGTGCTGGTCCTCACACCCACCCTCATGGAGCTGAC
>NW_003852484.1:5975229-5975737 GCF_000181295.1 Otolemur garnettii | reverse complement strand
GTTTCTGTTCTTTTTCTTTTTCACAGAGGTAATCTGAGATTGGCAATGTCTTTTTATCTCTGTCCCTTTTGACACTCATCTGTCCTTGCTCTTTGGTCAGAGTGCCTGTTGGGGAGAGGCAGTATCTGAATGTGACTGACTCTGCCATACTTCATGCTTTTGAATGATTGACAATTTTATCATCTCCAAATAATGGCAAGTTTCTTCTCTCTCCTTCCAAACTTTGTAACTTTTATCCCGTTGCATTGTCTTGTTTCATTGGCTAGGACTAGGATGACCAGTACAATATTGATAGAAGCAGTGATAGCAGACATTTGTGTTTGTTCCCATTTCTAAGAGGAATTCTGCTAAGGTTTCATCAGTAAGTCTGACCCTTAGGCTTTTGGTAGATCTCCTTCCTTATGTTAAGAACATGGGTTGTCACCCGTTCTTTTTTGTACATCTAATGAGATAAGCATATGGTTTTTCTTCTTTGGTTTGTTCATACATGAATTATATTAATGTTTTT
>NW_003852484.1:5973186-5975176 GCF_000181295.1 Otolemur garnettii | reverse complement strand
TGGCCTCATAGCTCACAGCAACCTCAAACTCTTGGGCTTAAGCAATTCTGTGTCTCAGTCTGCAGTAGCTGGGACTATAGGCGCTCCCCACAACACCTGGGTATTTTTAGAGACAGGGTCTTGCTCTTGCTCCAGCTGGTCTCAGAATTCCTGAGCTCAGGCAATCCACACACACACACCCTGCCCGCCTGCCCCTAATGCTTTCTCTAATGTTAAAACATCCTTTGATTTTTTGAATTTGATCCTGCCTGGCCATGATGTTTTTGTTTTTTGGTTTTTGGGGTTTTTTTTGGAGACAATCTCACTTTATCACCCTTGATAGAGTGCTGTGGCATCACAGCTCACAGCAACCTCCAACTCCTGGGCTTAGGCGATTCTCTTGTCTCAACCTCCTGTCTAACTAGGACTACAGGTGCCTACCACAATGCCCAGCTATTTTTTGTTGCAGTTTGGCCAGGGCCAGGTTCAAACCCACCACCTTTGGTATATGGGGCTGCCACCCTACCCACTGAGCCACAGGTGCTCCCTAATTTTTTTTTTTTTTGAGACAAGGTCTCCTTCCATCTCTCCAGCTAGAGGAGTACAGAGGTATCACCACAGCTCACTGCAACCTCAAAGTCCTGAGCTCAAGCAGTCCTCTTACCTCAGTTTCCCTAGTAGCTGGAACTACAGGGATACCTCACCATACCTGGCTAATTTTTTCTATTTTTAGTAGCAACATGCTGTAATAACCGAGCCCCTAGTCCCTAACCCCCAGGACTAGTAAGAAATGCAACAAACCCCTTATACTTGAAAAAAGAATTTCCTCTAAGCCTTTTAGCCTCAGCCCACACAAGGGAAGAGAAGTTAAGTTCTGGGAAGAAGCTTGAAGATAAGAAGGAAGGAAGGAAGGGAGGAGTGGATTCCCCGGGTGAAAAGGGCCTAAGTTGGTTTCAGGTCCAAGTTGTTCTTGGAAACTTACCCAATACTTGTTTGCACCCTTTATTTGATGAATTGTGAGTTAATGTACCTTAAGTTAGCATGTACCCCCACCCTGAATTGTGTAACCCCTTATGATATACCCCATCTTATGATGATGAAGTAATGTGTTTGTGATGTATCTTGTGACTTATGAATCAATAGGTGCCCTCACCTTGCCACCTCGCTCTAACCGCTATGATTGGCTTCTGCATTGCGCTAGCTTGCTGATTATGCAGAATAACAGTCTATAAGGATTTCTCACCTGCTATTCGTGGCTGCATGCCTCTAAGAAGGTATCAGCCCCCTGCAGGTGTAATAAGTTTTATCAGTTATTCCATCAAAGTGGGGTCCACTTTTTTATCTCCGCAGCTGGGTTTCTTTTCAATGCTCTAACTCTTGCTCAGACTTGTCTGGAACTCAAGTGATCCTCTCAAAGTGTTATAGGATTACAGGCATGAGTCACTGTATGCAGCCCGTGATGTATTTTGTTCTTGTTACCCTTGATGTATTTAGATTTGCTGATACTTTATCTAGGATTTTTGTGTCTGTGTTTGGGAGTCAAAGTGGCCTTTAGATCTTCTTTCTCCTTCTGTCCTTATCCAGTTTTGATATTTTGGTTATTCTCATAGTTGGGACTCTGTCTCCTTCCTACTCTGGAACAATATGCAGGAATGTCAGCGCTTCTCTGGAAAACTGGCCTTTTAAGAGTTTTTTGAGGGATAGATTTAAAGCTATCATTTCAATTCCTTTATGCTACAGTTTTATATTTGATTTTCTGAGTTTTTTTTTTCCTTGAATCAGTTTTGCTAAATTCTATTTTTCTAGGAAATTATCCATTTTCTCAGAATACATTCATCTTTTCAGCCTTTGGGTGGGTATAAAGGCATTCTTTTGAGGTTTAAAAAATCTACTGTGTCTATATTTACATACCATTTTTACTCTTGATATTGCTTACTTGTGACTTCCCTCTTTTTTTCTTACTGTGTGTTCTCAAAAATACATCTGGTTCATTATTCTATTTTTTTTTTTT
>NW_003852484.1:5970954-5972155 GCF_000181295.1 Otolemur garnettii | reverse complement strand
GCCTGCCACAACGCCTGGCTATTTTGTTTGTTGTAGTTATCATTGTTGTTTGGCAGGCCTGGGCCAGTCTCGAACCCACCAGCCCCAGTGCATGTGGCTGGCACCCTAGCTGCAGCTACAGGTGCCCAGCCTTATTTATTTATTTATTTATTTTTGAGATAGAGTCTCACTTTGTCACCCTTGGTAGAGTGCAGTAGCAGCATACTCACAACAACCTCAAACTCTTGGGCTCAAGCGATTCTTTCACCTTACCCTCTGAAGTAGGTGGAACTACAGGTGCCCACCACAGCGCCTGGCTATTTTTAGAGATGAGGTCTGGCTCTGGATCAGGCTGGTCTTGAACTCCTTAGCTCAGGCAATCCACCCACCTTGGCCTCCCACAGTGCTAAGATAACAGGTGTGAGCCAGCAAGTGCAGTGACTTACTGGTACTTTTTAAAAAGATCGTCGTGGCCAGGCATGATGGCTCACATCTGTAATCCTAGCACTCTGGGAGGCTGAGGTGGGTGGATTACCTGAGTTCAGGAATTCAAGACCAGCCTGAGCAAGAGCGAGACCCTGTCTCTAAAAATAGACCCAGCTACTAGATAGGCTGAGGCAAGAGTATTGTTTGAGGCCAGGAGTTTGAGGTTGCTGTGAACTATGACACCTGGGCACTCTACCCAGGGTAACAAAGTGAGAGTGTCTAAAAAAAAAAAATCATGGTTACTGCCTTGCAAATAGATTGAAACGGCCAAGAGTGAATACAGGAAAAGCAGTTATAAGCTAAGGCAGGAATTTTTTTGAGATGATGGTAGCTGGGACCAAGGTGGAAAGATGGTGGGTGGTGAGAAGGGTGGGATTCTGAATATTTTACTCTGATGGTTGAGCCAGCAGGACTCATTACCATCTGTATGTGGTATGTGAGAGGAAGGGAAGATTCAAAGATGTCCTTGGGAGTTTGGCCTGAGAAACTGCAATGACTGAGTTGCTGACAATGTTGTTTACATGTCATCATTTTCTGTTTCTTTAGTTTCAACTGTTACCTGCTGATTTCTTTCCCTATGCTTTATTTGGAGTTGCTGTGGTGTTCTTTTCTGAGTTAAGGAATTAATTTACCTAATCTAATTCATTCCCTCCCCCCCTCCAATGTTTGCATGTAAAGTGATAGATTTCCCCATTACAAGATAAATGTTGGAACATTAAGTTTTTTTTTTTTTTTT
>NW_003852484.1:5961636-5968837 GCF_000181295.1 Otolemur garnettii | reverse complement strand
ATACCACAATTTCTTAATCCATTCATGGGTTGATGGACACTTGGGCTGTTTACATGTCTTGGCTATTATGAATTGGCTGCAATAGACATTCTAATGTAAATGTCTTTGTTGTAAACTGATTTTTGATCATCTGGGTGTATACCTAGTAGAGGAATTGCAAGATCAAACGGTAGGTCTACTTTTAGTTCCTTGAGTATTCTCCAAACTTCTTTCCAAAAAGGTCATATTAGCTTGCATTCCCACCAGCAGTGTAGAAGTGTTCCTTTCTTTCCTCATCCACACCAACATCTATAGTTTGGAGATTTTATGATGTGGGATAATCTTACTGGAGTTAGATGATATCTCAAAGTGGTTTTGATTTGCATTTCTCTGATGATTAAGGATGATGAGCATTTTTTCATGTGTTTGTAGACCATGTGCCTGTCTTCATCAGAGAAGTTTCTGTTCAAGTCTCTTGCCCACATAGAAATGGGGTTATTTATTCTTTTCTCATTGATCAGTTTGCATTCTCTGTAGATTCTAGTTATCAGACCTTTGTCGGAAGCATAACTTGCAAAAATCTTCTCCCATTCTGAAGGTGTCTTTGCTTTACTTACTGTGTTCTTGGCTGTGCAAAAGCTTTTTAGTTTGATCAGATCCCAGTAACGTATTTTTGGTGTTGCTTCAATTGCCTGGGGGGTCCTTCTCATAAAATATTCTCCCAGACCAATTTCTTCAAGTTTTTTCCCTGCACTCTCTGCTAGCATTTATAGTTTCTTGTCTTAAGTTTAAGTGAACTTTTGACTTAAGTGAGAATCAACTTTTGTTAATGGTGAAAGGTGGGGGTCCAGTTTCTGTCTTCTACAGGTCGTCAAACAGTTTGCCCAGCACCATTTGTTAAATAGGGAGTCTTTCCCCCACTGAATATTTTCAATAGGCTTGTTAAAGATCAAATGACAGGGGCAATGCCTGTGGCTCAAAGGAGTAAGGTGCCAGCCCCATATGCCGGAGGTGGCGGGTTCAAACCCAGCCCCGGCCAAAAGAAAGATCAAAAGACGATAAGTAACTGGGTTCATCTTTTTTTGTCTATTCTGTTCCATAAATCTACCACTATGTTTTTTGTGCCAGTGCCGTGCTGTTTTGATCACTATAGGTTTATAGTATAGCCTGAAGTCTGGTAATGCGATACCTCCTGATTTGTTCTTATTTCTGAGTAATATATTTGCTATTCGAGGTTTTTTCTGATTCCATATAAAATGAAGTACTATTTTTTCCATATCTTTAAAGTATGACAATGATACTTTAATAGGGATTGCATTAAATCTGTAGATCGCTTTGGGTAGTATGGACATTTTAACAATGTTGATTCTTCCCAGCCATGAGCATGGTATGTTTATCCATTTGTTAACATCTTCAGCTATTTCTTTTCTCAGAGTTTCATAGTTCTTCTTATAGAGATCTTTCATGTCCTTTGTTAGGTAAATTGCCAGATATTTCATCTTATTTAGCACTATTGTAAAAGGAATGGAGTCCTTGATTGTTTTTTCAGCTTGACTATTGTTGGCATATATAAAAGCTACTGACTTATAAATACTGATTTTGTATCTTGAGATGCTGCTGTATTCCTTGATCACTTCTAAGAGTTTTGAGGTTGAGTCCCTGGGATTTTCCAGGTATAGGGTCATATCATCAGCAAAGAGTGAGAGTTTGATCTCCTCTGACCCTATTTGGATATTCTTCATCACCTTCTCTTGCCTGACTGTGGTGGCTAAGACTTCCATTACTATGTTGAATAGCAGTGGAGACAGTAGGCATCCTTGCCTTGTTCCTGATCTGAGTGGAAATGTTTTCAATTTTACACCATTCAATAAGATATTGGCTGTGGGTTTGGTGTAGATGGCCTCTATTAGTTTAAGAAATGTCCCTTCTATGCCTATTTTCTTAAGAATTCTGATCATGAAAGAATGCTGGATATTATCGAAGGCTTTTTCTACACCAATTGAGAGAATCATATGGTCTTTGTTTTTTATTTTATTGATGTGATGTATTATATTTATAGATTTGCATATGTCAAACCAACCCTGTAACTCTGGAATAAAACCAACTTGATCATGGTGTATAATTTTTTTGATATTTTGTTGAATTCTGTTTGCTTAGATCTTTTTTTTTTTTTTTTTGAGACAGAGCCTCAAGTTGTTGCCCTGGGTAGAGTGCTGTGGCATCACAGCTCACAGCAACCTCCAACTCCTGGGCTCAAGCGATTCTTCTGCCTCTGCCTCCCAAATAGCTGGGACTATAGGTGCCCACCACAACTCCTGGCTATTTTTTGGTTGCAGTTGTCATTGTTTGGCAGGTCCAGGCTGGATTTGAACCTGCCACCTCACGGGTATGTGGCTGGTGCCTTAGCCACTTGAGCCACAGGCGCAGAGCCTGTTCACTAAGATCTTACTGAATATTTTTGCATCGATATTCATTAATAATATTGGTCTATAATTTTCTTTCTTTGTTAGATCCTTTCCTGGTTTGGGTATCAGGGTGATATTTGCTTCATAGAATGTGTTGGGAAGTGTTCCTTCTTTTTCTATGCTTTGGAAAATGTTGTATAATATAGGTACTAGTTCCTCTTGAAAGGTTTGATAGAATTCAGATGTGAAGCCATCTGGTCCTAGACTTTTCTTTTTAGGGAGATTTTGTATAGTTGATGCTATTTCAGTGGTTGATACAGGTCTATTCAAGATTTCTAATTCTTTCTGGTTAAGTCTAGGAAGGTGGCGTGCTTCCCGTTATTGGACCATTTCCTTCAGACCTTCATATTTCTGGAAGTAGAGATTTTTGTAGTAATTATTGAAGATTTTTTGAATTTCTGAAGTGTCTGTTGTTATCTCTCCTTTATCGTTTCTGATAGACGATATTAAAGATTTTACTTTTCTATTTCTGATTAGGTTGGCCAAGGTTTATCAATTTGGTTAATCTTTTCAAAAAACCAACTTTTTGTTTCATTGATTTTCTGAATGATTCTTTTGTTTTCAATTTCATTTAATTCTGCCCTAATTTTGGTCATTTCTTTTCTTCTGCTGGGTTTGGGGTTGGAATGTTCTTCCTTTTCCAGTTACTTGAGATGATCCATTAAGTTGTTGGCTTCCTCTCTTTCTATTTTCTTGATGAAGGCTTCCAGTGCTATGAATTTCCCTCTTAAGACTGCCTTTGCAGTACCCCACAGGTTTTGATAATTTGTGTCTTCATTATCATTTGGTTCTAAAAATTTGGTGATTTCTTTCTTAATCTCATCTTTACCCAGCTTATCATTCAGCCTAAGATTATTTAGCATCCATGACTTTGTTTGAGTATGAAGATTCCTGTTGATGTTGAGTTCAACTTTTATTCCATGGTGGTCCAAGAAGATATAAGGAATAATTTCTACACTTTTAAATTTGCTGAGGTTAGACTTATATCCTAGGATTCCAAATGTATTTATTTATTTATTTTAAAGACAGAGTCTCAACTTTGTCACCCTCGGTACAGTGCTGTGGCATCACAGCTTACAGCAATCTCTAGCTCTTGGGCTTAAGCGATTCTCTTGCCTCAGCCTCCCAAGTAGCTGGGACTATAGGCACCCATAACAACTCCTGGCTTTTTTTTGTTGTTGTTGCAGTTTGGCTGGGGTCAGGTTTGAACCCACCACCCTCAGTATATGGGGCTGGAATCCTACTCACTGAACTACAGGTGCCACCCCGGAATGTATTTTAAAATAACATTTGTTTTAATTTTTTTGTGTTGTTGTTTTGGTTTTTTGTTTTTGAGACAGGGTCTCACTCCATCACCCAGGCTGGAGTGATGGCAGCAGCGTGATCATAGCTCACTGCAATCTGGAACTCCTGGACTCAAGTTATCCTCTTACCTCAGCCTCCTGAATAGCTGAAACTACCACCACACCTGGCTACTTATTTGTGGAAATGGGGTCCTGCCTCAAGTGATCCTCCCATCTCAGCCTCCCAAGGTGGTGGAATTATAGGCATGAGCCATTGCCCCCAACCTTGTTAGTGATTTCTAATTTTATTAATTTTATTTAGATAATTGATCTGGATGATTTTGATTCTTTGATGATTATTGAAGTTTGCTTGTGATATGTTATGCTCATTTAAAAGGACTCTTAATTCTCTGTTTGATGTGAGCAGGGTTCCCTATAGGACAAATAGAACAGATTTATTAATTAACATGGTTTAAAGCTAGTGCTCAAGCAGAATTCTTTCCTCCTTCTTTAAAGAGCCAAAGGCTAGGCTGTGCATGGTGGCTCACATCTGTAATCCTAGCACTCTGGCAGGCTGGGATGGGTGATTTGCTTGAGTTCAGGAGCTGGACACCAGCCTGAGCAAGAGTGAGACCCTGTCTTTACTAAATATAGGGGGGGGTACTAGCTAGTGTTGTGTTGGGTGCCTCTAGTCCCCCCTACTCAGGAGGCTGAGGCAGGAGGATCACTTGAGGGCAGAATTTGAGGTTGCTGTGAGCTATGATGACACTATAGTACTCTACCCAGGGCAACAGAGCGAGACGCTGTCTCAAAAAAATAAATAAAGAGCCAAAGGATGGAGAAGGCAGATATGGCAGCAGAGTCAGGCATCCTTCTCTCTCATGTCCTGTGGGGCTGCACTCTCAGAGTGGACTTGATCTTAGGAGTGTCCCAGACCTGGCTGCTCAGAAAAGCTCTGCGTCGGGGCTGGGGATGAAGTCTGGGACTCAGAAGTGGTAATGGGGAAACCTCTGCTGCTGTGGAAGGCCTCGCTACATGAGGTATTCTCCAAGCATTGGGTTCCCATGGTTTACTCACAGCATCATATCGCAGAGTATCCTAGGTCTACCGCCTCTGATGACAAACAGTCTCTTCTGAAATGAGTCTGCACCTCTTTTCTGAACAGCTGCTTCTGTGAATTGCTTTATCCTTTGGCAGCCATGCTAGGTAGCTGCCAACAGCACCACGATGGGGCTGTATTCTGAGCATCAGTGCACCCTGCTACTTCTGCCAGTCTCCCTTGGGACATGTGGGAGGCAAGGACCACACCTCCTTCATCCTTCATCACAGAAGTTGATGTGAGACATTGGGTATGGGGCTAGATTTGCAGCTCCCTGGGAATCAGGAGTTTCATGCCACCTTTTGTGTTCAGCATTTCAAAAGACCCTTCAGTGACCTTGGCCAGAAAAAATCAAGTTTAGTTATCTATTAGAAGGTGCTATGGGGTAGGTGTAGCTCTTCTCCACTGCTGGGCACTGGAAGGCTGGGTTGTGGCTCTGTATCGCCTGTAAGGACAAGAAGCGATTAGGCTGGAGTGGGGGTTTGAAATCCTCTGGGATGGGGTAAAGGGGAGATTGTAGGGACGGTCTTCTTTTCTCTGAAATGTGGAGGTACCTAACATGATTCATTTCAGGCAATGAGGTTGTGGTTTTTCTCAGTCTCTCAGGGGTAAACAACGTGGTGGTTTTACCCAGGTGACCACCTATATCCTGTCCAGGTTTTCTTTTAGAAGTCTCTGCTAGTTTTCTGGGGCTACCTTCACAAGGAGCCACAGGGTTTAAACAATGGGAATGCGCTGTCTCACAGTCATGGAGACTGGAAGTCTGACCTCAGGGGTTGGTGGTGTTGGTTCTTTCGGAGGGCTGTGAATTCCTTAGGGATCTGTTCCAGGCCTGTCTCCTTGGCTTGTAGTTGGGGGTCCTCTTGGGGGTCCTCTCCCTGTGTTCACATCGACTTCCCTCTGTCTGTGCCACATTTCTTCATGTATACAAGTCATGTTGGATTAGGGCCCACGCTAGTGGCATCATTTCACTTTAATCGCCTCTCCCCTATCTCCAAATATTGTCACACTCTGAGGTATCGGGTGTTAGGATTTCAACATATGAAATTTGGGAGGTGAAACTCGATTTAGCCTGTAACGGTGGCCATCTCACCATGGCATTTAGTCTCCTGTAGTTGAGCGACATTCATATTCTCTGGTATTTTATCCTTAGCCATGAAAAATATTCACAGATATGGGTAACAGCAGTGATGCCACCTTTAATGAATAAGTGATTATTGCCCTCACTGATTTAGAATAAACCACATGCCTGTCAACCCATTTCTTTCGTCCTTCCAAGAACATTTGACCTCACTTTGGATGTTTCTCGTTTTGTTTTGTTTTCCTCCAGGGGATGCACCTCCTACCCCACAACCAAACTGCACTGACTTCCAGAATGCCAATCTCCTTCAAGGCACCTCCCTCAAAGTCCGGTTTCTCCTCTTCACGCCTTCGGATCCCAGCTGTGGGCAGCTAGTGGAAGGAAGTCGTGATCTCCAGAACTTTGGGTTCAACGCCACTCTGGGAACCAAGCTGATTATTCATGGATTCAGGTGGGAGCTAACCAACCAACCAATAGGATCTCTCAGCTAAGAACTATCAAGTGACCGTAATGCCGTAAGAAGTTAGTGAGGCACAGAGGGATGGCTTAGCGACTGTACCCTGTTCTGTCGCCCACACCTGCTAACTTTGAAGAGGTCTCGTGTCAACACACGCACATCATGTTGTTCTTGTTGGTCATATATGTTACCCTTCCCCCAGTCTTATCTACACATTCACAAACAGTATATATATGTGACCCCAGACAAGCCACTCCTACTCGGAGCCTTGGTTTCCATATCTGAATCAAAGGAGAGATCATAGGATGGTCTCCGTGGCCTTCTTTTCTCTGAAGTGTGGGGGGGGGGCACGGCATGATTCATCTCAGGCAATGAGGTCATAGGCTTTTCTCAGTCTCTCAGGCATAAACCGAGATGTGTGGTTTTACCTTCTTCACTTCTTTCTTGATTTCACGACCTAGGAAACGTAGTGTTCTCAGGAGCTCAGCGCTTCTCTTCTGCCATTCCGCTGGTACCCTACATTGGTTGTAATATGTAGTCACAGAGTCTCAATTCAATCAACATCTTTTCTTCCCCAATTTTTTTCTCTAAAGCCCACTGACAAGGCTAGAAATAGAGTAAGGTTTCAGTGGGCAGAAAGAGGGAGAGCGTGTGGTGAAATGGTAGCACTGTGGTGCAAGTAGAATTGGGGCATACAGGGAAGAGGTAGACACAAAGGCAGCAGGTCGAGGATCGTCATTTCCTGAGCCCTGGCCTCTCTCTACATCTCAGATCTCTGGATTCCAGGGACCCAGCCATGTGCTTCCTTGGGCATACCTCCGAGTTCTTAAAATCTCT
>NW_003852484.1:5956840-5961368 GCF_000181295.1 Otolemur garnettii | reverse complement strand
TTTCCTAGAAAAGTCCTATCACACTGTAAGGTCCAGAAGGATAGGGACTCTATCTTATTTGTCTTTATTATTTGGAAAGCATCTAGCCTACTACCTGGCCCATAAGTACTCAATAAATGTTTGTTGAATGAATCGATGGGTGAGTGAATGAAAGAAAGAAAGAATTAATAGCTATAAGAAAAGAGCCTGTATTCTAGAATGAGCATTAAGATGGCCCACATTAACTCTAAGATACAGAGTTATCTTCTCTTTTCCACATAACACAGACAGGGCAGTGGTTGCCTGTGGTCTCTGGATTTTATACATTGCACAAAGGTGCCTGACTGAAGGCTGGGTGGGGCTGAAACCCAGCTTGAGTTCTGAAGCTTGGCATGAGGCTGCACCTACCTGAAACAATAGCCACCTTTTTATAATTTGCACAAAGGCTCCATATGTGCTGGTGGAAAGTCAGGTAGCCTTGGAATTATGTCCTCCCTGTGCTCAAAGTTCTGTGTGATTTACTCCTCATACCCTCCTTCCTTTAGTTTTGATTTCTTTTCTGGGTGTGGGATACTAGAGGCTTCCAGAACAATGGGTAACAGCATGGCAGGTAATTTTCCTATCCTCTTTTGGCCCCATGTCCAGGGTTTTAGGAACAAAGCCTTCCTGGATTAACAGATTTGTAAGAGCTGTTCTACGAGCAGCAGATGCTAATGTGATTGCTGTGGACTGGGTTTACGGGTCCACAGGCATCTACTTCTCCGCCGTGGAGAATGTGGTCAAGCTGAGCCTGGAGATCTCCCGTTTCCTCAGGAAACTTCAGGTACGTGCTTAGGGGGAAGAGTTTAAGGGGAGTTGTGGTTGCTTATGGAGAAAGAGAGATGAAAGGCTTAGGTTGGAAGTAGAGCCACATAATGGCATGTTGACCTTGGGTTCAAGTCTCAACTTCGCTGCTTACAGTGCTGACCTTGGGCAGGTCATTGGATCTTCTGAGACTTCAGCTGCTCTTCTTCAAAAAGTGCCCTTGCATGTTATGTAGTGAGTGCTGATGGCCTGGCAGTTGGTCATCCTTCGAGAGGAAATGGCTGCCATCCTTACTTACACATGAGGGAAAGTGGAGGGCTGTCAGGGTGAGGAACCCAGGAAGAGAGGACGTGACTCAGGTGTGTGGCGGGTGTATTGTGCCCCAAGGCCCTGTGTTTCTGAAGCCTCAAGGAAAAGTGTGCCACTGTGAGGCCAGCGGTGGCTGTGGCTCACATGTAACTCACTGTTCATGCCTATCCTAGGCGCTGGGGGTATCGGAGTCTTCAATCCACATCATTGGTGTTAGCCTGGGGGCCCACGTTGGGGGCATGGTGGGACATTTCTACAAAGGCCAGTTGGGACGAATCACAGGTAACATTGCTCCCTGCCCATCCACTCAAAGTTTAGAGATAGAACTTGCCATGGAAATGCTTCTTCTGAGGTGAGCAAAGGGAATTGTTGACCTTTTCGTCTCACGATCAAGTCGTCTACACTTTATTGTGGTCCTCCTGCATGAAACAGTATGATGATGTCTAGTATCAGTGCAGGAGGCTGTGTCTTTCTTTCTGAGCTTCAGTTTCTGCATCTCTAAAATGTGTTGTGGCAATCTGTGTCTCCTTTGCCCACTGGAGAAACCACCTGCAGACAGTTTTGTTAGACACCTGCAGAAATGTGAGGACTTTAAACTTCCACCCTCAGTTAATAAGGGACTAGAGTTGCATGATAAATTCCCCAGCTTCCTGCCCCTCATGGGGACAATTCTGAGTCATGTTCTACAGACTTCCTCAGGCCCCATGACAATTTACTCAATATTTTGTTCATTTTCTGACTCATTTCCCCATTCCTTCACAAGGCTTTTTGTGACCTTCTCCCAGATCAACTACCTTTACTTTGAATCCTTGTGGCAGGGTCTCCTTTTTGCTGGGGGAAGGAGGAAAAGATGTGGAGGCCAGGCATGATGGCTCACGCGTGTAATCCCAGCATTCTGGGAGGCTGAGGCAGGTGGATTGCCTGAGCTCACAAGTTCGAGACCAGCCTGAGCCGGAGCAAGACTTTGTCTCTAAAAATAGCCAGGTGTTATGGCAGGCACCCATAGTCCCAGCTACTTGGGAGGCTGAGACAAGAGAATTGCTTGAGCCCAAGAGTTTGAGGGTTGCTATAAGCTGTAATGCCATGGTACTCTACTGAGAGTAACAAAATAAGACTCTAGCTCCAAAAATAAAAAAGAATAATAATAATAACAACTAAGACATGGGAAGAGTGGTGTCCACATCACTGTACACTAGTTGTGAGGACTAGAATATATGATCCTACCTACCACAAGGCCTGGCATGTGGTAACTACTCCAAAAAAAATTATAACTGTTGCTGACCTGGGTGGTGCATGCCTATAGTCACAGCTATTTGAGAGGTCGAGGTGGGAGGACTGCTTGAGGCCAGGGGTTGGAAGCTGCACACACTCCACCCAAAGCGACAGAGCAAGAACCTGTCTCTAAACTAAACTGAAATAAAATATTACTTGCATTAACTCTTACCAAATCGTTTGGTGTTATCAGGTTTATTTTAGATCCACAGAAACTAAGTCAATGAGAGGTTACCTCTAGAGAGACAACAGAGGTTTCCAGGGTAACTTGGTCTCGAGGTAGTTCTCCCAGCCCTGGGGTCCTTGTTGGGAGACTGTATGACCTGAACTGGAAGGGTTGCCAGGGTAGATGTATGGTGGATCCAGGGATGCCCATGCAGCTGAGAGGAAAGAGGCTGCTGATATCAGTCTGTCCTTGCAGGCCTGGACCCTGCTGGACCTGAATACACCAGAGCCAGCCTGGAGGAGCGCTTGGATGCCAGAGACGCCCGCTTTGTGGAAGCCATCCACACAGACACCGACAGTGAGCTGGGGTGACCTTCCTGGGGTGAGGGAATGAGCACAGGGCAGGGGTGGGGGCGTGGAGGCTGCTACTGAGCTGTGTGGCCCTAGGCAGAGATGCCCTGACCCGCTCTGAGCTTCTGTTGTTCAGTGAGGCGTTTACCAGCATGATTCTGGAAGTTTCTCCAGCTCCATCATTCTATAACCACTGAGATAAATGGATTTATTTTTAGCTACCTATAGAAAAGAGGATTCTCTTTTGTGAACCACAAATGTTTGGTTGGAAATCTTATTCTCTGATTTGACACCAAACTTTGCACTGGGGAAAGCATCACTTCTTGAGTTCCAGTAAAGCCACTCTGCTTTTTCAGAATGAGTGTGCCTGGCCCCAAGGGACAGGGTTGGGGCACAGCAGCCTGTCAGGACAACCTTCCTCCCCACAGGACAACCCCAGTACTTCAGTCCAGGGGAGAATGAAAATCCCCTCCCCATAGTGACAGATACAGGAAAGACCCCCGCACTTTCCATCCAGTGTGATCTAACTACGCTCTTCAAATGGGAAAGGCAGTGGGCACCCTTGGTCACTTCTATTCTGTGTCAAATGCCCTAGGAGTCTGTTCCAGGCACTGCACTCAGTGTGGTGGTGCAAGGAGAAATAACTTCTGTCCCTGACTGCAGGAGCTTGCAGTTCAAGCAAGAGATGTCCTTGTCTGATTCCCTTTGGTCAGATGCTTTCTTTTGGCATCCAAGACCCACAGATTCATGATTCTAGAAGAAACCCAGGCAACATACAGTCCAACCTTCTTTACCACCTTCATTTCACAGATAGGAAACCAAAGCCCACAGGCCAGCCTGGCTACGTTATGCTAATTAACCTTGCTAATTATTAAGGTGAATCCTTTCTGTCCCTAAATTTTCTAAGTAGGTGGTCTATTAGGTCCCCATTTATCTGAGCTCAGGACCCTTCAAAATTAGAGCCTCTTCCTGATGTAACTAAAAATAATGATTCCATTTAGTCAATCAATATTTACTGAACTATGTAGTAGATACTAAGGACACTGCAGTGAACAAGATATTGAATAAGGTTCCTGCCCACATGAAGATCACTCACTTTTTTATTTAATACACATTTATTAGGCACTCACTGTATGCCAGGGACTGCACTAGGTATTGAGGGTACAGCAGGAAAAAAAAAAAAAGACAGGCAGAGGCCCTGCAATTGGGGAGCTGATGTCACTGAAAGTCAAGATGGTTACACACTGTGATTATTACAGTGAAGCATGTGCGAGACAGGGTGACGTGGGTAGGGATCCACTTCAGGCAGGATGATTAGGGAAAGTCTGTCCAAGGAACGAGACTTCGTGGATGAGAAGGTGTCAGCCAGGAAGAACTTGGAGAAGAGCATTCTGGGTAGACAGGGCAGCCAAAATGAAGGCCTGGACACCGGTGAGATGTGGCTTGTCCAGAGACAGGAAAGAGAACCATGCATGTGGCTCCAGTGCAGTGGCCAGAGGAAGAGATGTAGAGTGAGGCTGGAGAAGAGGGAGCCAGTTCAGGCTGGCCCTGGCCAAGAGTGCCCCGAGCCCCGGCACTGACTAGGGGCTTCTTTAAAAACTTACTATGGGCTCGGCGCCTATGGCTCAACCGGCTAAGGCGCCAGCCA
>NW_003852484.1:5936769-5956723 GCF_000181295.1 Otolemur garnettii | reverse complement strand
GTCCCAGCTACTTGGGAGGCTGAAGCAAGAGAATCACCTAAGCCCAAGAGCTGGAGGTTGCTGTGAGCTGTAATGCCACGGCACTCTACCCAGGGGGATAGCTTGAGGCTCTGTCTCAAAAAAAAAAAAAAAAAAAAAAAACTTACTATGGGGAAGCACCTGTGACTCAAAGGAGTGAGGCCATATGCTGGAGGTGGTGGGTTCAAACCGAGCTCCAGCCCGCCAAAAAACTTGCCAGGGGGTGGACTATAAGAGGCACAGGGGAAGCCCAGAGGCCGTTAGAGGGTGTTTGCAGTAGTGTTCTGGGGGAGAGAGGGTGACAGTTTGGGCAAATGATGTGGCACAAAAGACAGAAGTAGAAAGACAGAAAATGCATTTTGGAAGCAAATCTGACTGGGTGTGTGATGGGCAGCCTGTGGGCATGAGGGGAAGGCGGGACTCCAGCATGGCTTCCGGGCACTGCTGAACCCTTTGGAAGATGGCATTAAACAAATAAGACCCAGCCAGAGTCTTACAGTAGGGATGGACAGTAATAGCACAGACAATTGGGGTCCCCGCTCTCAGGTCTGAGCCTGCCATGATCACTTGTGTAAAGGAATTAAAACAAATTTTAGGCAAATATGAGTGTTTTATAAGTTGATTGTTCTTTAGTTCCTTTCAGCAGGGAAATACCCCTTTAGAAAACTGTCACAGGGCTGTGCTGCAAAGTCTCAGCACTTAGGAGTGAGGTGGGCTCCTGAGGTCAGATGTCCAGCTCTGCAGCCAGTGGGCCCTCATGTGGGACCTAGAAAACATGTCCCTGAAGTTAATGGCGTTCTGTCTTCCAGATTTGGGTATTCGGATTCCTGTTGGACACGTGGACTACTATGTCAACGGAGGCCAGGACCAACCTGGCTGTCCCACGTTCATTTATTCAGGTCAGAAGTCAGAGAAAGTTGGGGTTTGGCTAGTCCGGAGGATGGAATTCGCCAACAGCCTTCACAATGAGTCAGCCAGTGTGGGCCACAGAGAGTCTTCCTGACAGTGTCCTTTGCTGCCTCCCATAATGCCTGACTCGGCACATGCTAAATGGATTAAGTAATCCATGTCTGACTAAGAATAGATCATTTAGTTTTCTTATAGTCTTCTTATGAATCTAGCCAATATATCGGCATTTTACATGAAAGTTCAGAATGCTGATATCTATTTATTAGTTTTTTGTGTTTCTTTGTTTTTGAGATGGGGTCTCACTCTGTTGCCAAGCTAGAATCTAACATCACTGAAGTCAGTAACCTCTATTTACCCCTGGGCGTGTGTGTGGCACAGTCCGTAGCAGCTGCATCGATGAAAGAGCCCAGTTGTGGCAGAATCAAGCCAATGTGCCCAAAGCTAGTAGCTGAAAGATCAAGTCACTGCAGGGCAATTTCACCAAATTTACTAAATTTAACAGTTCTCTGAAATGGTTTTCAAAAATGATCTTAAATTTTTTTTTTAATTTAGTTTTTCTTTTTTGTTAGAGGTGAGTTCTAGCTATGTTGTCCACACTGGCCTCATACACCTGAGTTTAAGTTCATTAATTTTTAAAAATGCAGCTCAGGGGATATCCTGTTTATTTATAGCTTCTATAAATATAAAATTCAATAGCATTTGCGTAAGTAGCACGGAGAGACTTCCTATTTACCTTGAGTGAAACCTTGGTTTTTTTTCTGTTCAGGTTACAGCTATCTGATTTGCGATCACATGAGGGCTGTGGATCTCTACATCAGTGCCCTGGAGAATTCCTGCCCCTTGATGGCCTTTCCCTGTGGCAGCTACAGGGCCTTCCTTGCCGGACAGTGTCTAGATTGCTTTAACCCTTTTCTGCTGTCCTGTCCAAGGATAGGTAAAATGTCACCCTTTTGACTTCCTTTGAAATTTGGGGAAAGTCCTGCCAATTGTCACGTCCTCATGTCCAGACCTCTTATGGTCCAGAAGTACATCTACCTGGGTAAAAGGAGATGAAATGAAGAGGTGTTCAGACTGTTCTCACTGGGGAGCAGGCATTGGCCCTTGTGTCTCCCCCTCATGAGCTCTAAAGCTCTCTGTGGCCACACTAGGTCTGCACACCCTGTCTCACATGAAGTATCTCACCTGTAAGTCCAGCCTCAGGACAATCTCTGGAGACATGGTACAGTCCAAGCTCCTGTTCCCACTCTCAGATCAGATGCTTTCTGTAGGTCTTTCTGGCTGGGCCAGCCATTCTCCACCTCTTCATAGACCCTAAGTCTGTGTGTGGCACACAGACCCACTTCAGAGGCATGAGCTGGTGGTGGCTGCATGCCAGTTGGAGGGATGTCCCTTTGTTGGGAGCCTTGGGCACCCCCTTGGAAGATCCAGGCAGTCTGAAGAAAGGACTCCAGGGAGGCTATGGGATCTGGCCTGTAACTAACCTGTACAGAGCTTTGCTGTAAATATCCTGGGGTTATCTAGGATTAGGAGCTTCAGGAAAAAATCCTGGGGAGCAGAAATGGTCCATCCCTGTCCCACACTTTTTCCCTTCCCCAAACTGCTGCAGCCTGTCCTTGCTTACATGAATGAAATAGACACCAGCTCAATAAAAGGTTAAAGTAAGGCGGCTCCCCACATTCAAACAAACCAACATTATTTCCTATTCATTGGCCATATGTCACGGTTTCCCCTAGATGTGAGATACAGCTGATCTTACAGCCACCTGGCCCCATCTGCCCAGCTTCACCTTTCAGTGCACTTCCCCTAGCACTAAACACCCAGGATGCTGCTTGTGGTCCCATATGTACCTCATGTTTTCTACCCTGCCCGCCTTTGTCCTAACCATACTCTGCCCAGGATGCCTTCTCCCCATTTGCCATCCACTAGACTTTAGGTCAGGCACTTCCCACTGCGCAGGACACAGTGCCATTAAAACACCTGTCATAGAGATTGGTTTTGCAAGTTAGAGACATACTTTCAGATTTCTTATAATTACTTACAAAGAACACACCTCCTGTTTACACGTGTGTTTATCACCAGACTGAGTTGCTGATATCCTGGGATTCGCCCCAGAGTACGACACAGAATGAGCATACAGTGTACATGTCTGTTGAAGAAATGTGGGGGGGGGGTCAAAAAGTATGTGCTGGGTACCGTGGGACCTTGGAATAGTCTCCTGAGGGCTCTGCTTCTTTATTTCCAGGGCTGATGGAAGAAAGTGGTGTCAAGATAGAGCCGCTACCCACGGAAGTGAAAGTCTACCTCATGACCACTTCCAGTGCTCCATACTGTGGTGAGTAGGCAGAAAATTCACATGCTCAGCTCTACCAACGTGCCGGCTGGAGGAGGCTGGGGCTCCGGCTTGGGCTGTGTCCAGCCTAGCATGGTGGCTGAGGTGCAGTGATGGACGGGGGTGCAGCTGTCATGGTGGGTGGGGCAGCAGCTCCTTGCAGAGTGAATCCGCACAGGTAATGACTTGGGGTATCTTACTGTCCATGTCCCGATCCTGGTTCCTCCCAGCCCCTGAAATTTGCCTTCTGGCAGTAGTTCTCCCCTGTGTGGGATTTAGGAGTACCCTCTGGCCTCCTCCTCCAGCACACTCCTGTCTTCACCCTGGGTGGCCATTCTTTGTGCCTCCCACCTTGACAGCCTACCTATGTCAGGGTCCCTGAGGGATCTCAAGCCTGGGGCTGTCCTTCCTTCCCCATCACAGACACAGTCCAGTTGCCCACTGTCATTCCTAAGCACTGCATTTCTTTGAACCTCAGATGCCAGTGATTCTAAACAAGGTGAAAGAAAAGTGTGGCTTAGAATCCATGAAATACATAACATGCCAAACCATCATCCTTCCCTGCACTGTGTGAATCTTAAGGAGGGCGACTACTGCCTGGTTTATGCTCTTCCTGGGGTCCTGTCTGCTTTATTATGTGTACAGGACAAAATTATGTTGGTTCACATGATAAATTATAAGGATACCCTACTTTTTGCTGATTTTCTGATCAGTTTGTGTCAAGTTAGTGGAAGAACCTTTGTGGCTATATCTTCCTGGCACTAGAAGGCTGTGTGCACTCTGATAAGGAGGCCGGAGCTTAGACTGAAGCTCACCAGGCCTGGATTTGAGTCTCAGCTTCTCCACTTATCAGCTGCATGATCAGGAACAACTAACTTAACCTCCCTCAACCTTTATGTCCTTATGCAGAAAATGGGAACAATAATAGTACCTACTTCAAAGCATCAATTGTGAGGATAAAATAAAATAGTATACGGGAAGTCACTAACACCAATACGGGAAGTCACTAGTACTGTGGCTGCTACCCAGTAAGTGATAATTCCTTCCCTCAGTCAGAGATTCATTGTTGCAATCACTGCAACTATGAATCCTTGCAGTGTTTCTGCCTTCCTGCCAGAGAGAATTCATGGCCATCTCTTAGGAACAAAGGAGGCCACAGAGTCAACTGTGGACTTTTTATGTGTACTGGCTCATTTGACCACCCACTGACAGATAGGTGTGAGGAAAGGGACAGTTTGAGAGACCAAGTGGCCTGCCCCAGGCCACACAGCTGGTGAAAAGGTCAGGACTCCAGTCTAGGTCTTCTGACTCCCAAATCTGAACTCCTTCCACACCCCCACCTACCTCCCACTGGCTGCTTTCTCCCTCTCTGGGAACCTGCTGTCTGCAGCCTGTTTCCTGGCTACTCTCTGCCCAGTGCCCCCTCTGAGTCAGTACGTGGGGGGTTGTCTCATCCGGAGAGGGAGGCAGTGCTGCCCAGACCAGGCCTCCTGGCTTCTAATTCCTGCTCTGCAGGTCAGGTCCACAGCAACCTGCGGGGCTCCTCCGTGTCTAAGAGTACACATGGCAGGAACGCCTGGGAATGCTCGGAGGTTAAAAGTGCTTTACGGTCCTGGCAAAGAGACATCCACAGAGCCATAATTTTCTAACTGCTTCATATTTGTTCTGAAACCAACTCCCTAGGCCCCCAGAATCACAGCCCTGTCCATTCAAAAACCAGAGGGTTGCCGAAACATGCCAAGGCGACATCCACTCGCCTGCATACTCTGGGCCATTTCCCCAGGTTCAGCTGGGGCCAAGAGCCAGCAGCTCCAGCTCCCAGCCACTCCCACGCTATCATGGTGCTGGACTCCCATGCCTAGCACTCTTGGGCTGCTTTGACCTCAACCATGTTCATGAGGACAGTGGTCACCCTGGACCTGTGCCAGGCATGCACCAGCATGGTCAGAGGATCTTCTACCAGATAACTTTTAAACAGTATTGTCCCCTGTAGAATAGTTTTCCACCTAGTTTCTTTTCTCCTTACCTTATTTAATCCTCACCATGTCCTATGAGATGGCATTAGAGGTTGCTGTCGGGTGAGGAAACTGAGACACAGAGAAGGTCATTGACTCAGGCAAGCTAGCACAGCTTGCAACCAGCAAGGCGGGCCTTGGATCCAGGCCTAGGACCAGCTGCCCTGGGTTCTATGTTCTTCCACATGAGCCAGGCTCCTGTGCAGCTCTGATTTCACTCCTACTTCCCACCTGCCTGACACTAGGCCTGGCTCTTCTGGAGTTTCCAGGGTAAGGGAGTCAAGAACCTTAGGAAACTTTCTTAATCAATAACATTTGCTAACAAAAGAAAATATGATGTATCAAACTCTGCCCGGAGAATTAAATTCCTGAAGCATCTGTGAGTTAGCCATTTTTCCACATTACACATATTTTCTTGTTTTTCTTTTCTTTTCTTTTCTTTTTGAGACAGAGTCTCACTCCCTATGTCACCCTCGGTAGAGTACTGTGGCATCACAGCTCACAGCAACCTCAAACTCTGGGGCTTAAGCAATTCTCTTGCCTCAGCTTCTCAAATAGCTGGGACTACAGGCACCTGCCACAACACCCTGCTATTTTTTGGTTGTTGTTGTCATTGTTTTCAGCAGGCCCAGGCTGGACTTGAATGTGCTAGCCCCAGTGTATGAAGCTGGCGCCCTACTCACTGAGCTACAGGTGCTGAGCTCAGATTGCAACTATTTTCTCTACTTCAGACCTTGCCCATGCCTATAACAACCCACATCCCTTAATAAACAACCCCGAGAGACAGAGGGGTGTGGCGTCTAATGTCTTCCTCTATGGAGAGGGGAGCATAGGTGTTCTTTCCTTTTTGTAAGTTCTTGGTTTCTTAGCACCTGGAGCCTGGCTAGGCCACGGCACTCTTCCAACTCACCACTGAATTGACCTACATCTATGTGATATCCCCCTGAAATTCACCCTTAACACACCGACTGCCATGTGAATTGTATTTAACTTATGCTATTTTTGAGCCCAGGGCCTCATGAAGCATATATGATTCACATATTTCTTCACCTATCTTGAGCTAATAAAACACTGTGGCCCCAAGGGAAAAAACATTTTTTTTCTGGCATGATGGTCAGTGTGTTAAAATATGACAAATGAAAAAAAAAAAAACAAACAGGTAGGCTCGGCGCCTGTGGCTCAAGCGGCTAAGGCGCCAGCCACATACACCTAAGGTGGCGGGTTCGAATACCCAGCCCGGGCCTGCCAAACAACAATGACGGCTGCAACTAAAAAATGGCCAGGCGTTGTGGCGGGCACCTGTAGTCCCAGCTACTTGGGAGGCTGAGGCAGGAGACTCGCTTGAGCCCAGGAGTTGGAGGTTGCTGTGAGCATGATGCCATGGCACTCTACCCAGGGGGATAGCTTGAGGCTCCGTTTCAAAAAAAAAAAAAAAAAAAACAGGTAGAAAGAAGTGAAGGATTGCATCTCTACTTATGTCCCTATCATCAAAGGAGCCTGGGAAATGTCCTGAGACCAAAATGACCACAAACTGCAACCAGGTATGCCCAGCCCTTGGGAAGAAAGGATAGACGGTAGGAAGCTGTAATCCTTCTTTACTTCTCTTGACGGCAGGTCCTGGGGGTATCAATGTGACTCAGGCTCTCACCTGATCCGTGTTGATACCCACTGTGACAACTCCAGCATCCAGGCTGCCAAACGGAGGGTCATGGATGCCACGGAGACAGCCAGCTGCCACAGAGAGGACAACAGTCTTCTCCTTCACATGCGGCTTAGCTCCCTGACACTGTGTGTATGGGGAAGGAAGAGGCGCATTGCTATATTTTATGAGTTAGTTATTTAGTATATGTCTTAGTCTGTGCTGTTGTAACAAAATACCTGAATCTGGGTCATTTATAAAGATCAAAAATTTATTTTCTCACAGTTATGGAGGCTGGGAAGTCCAAGATCAAGGTGCCAGCGTTTGGCGTCTGTGAGGGTTGATCTCTCTGCTTCCCAGATGGTAGCTTTTTGCTGTGTCCTCCAGAGGGGGCGGACACTGTCTCCTCACGTGGCAGAAAGTGGAAGGGCAAAAAAGGGCCTAGCTGGTTCCCTTGAGCCGCGTTTCAAGGCACTAATCCATTCACAAGTGCAGAGCCCACACGACTTAATCACTTCCCCAAAGGCCCCACCTCTTCGTGCCACTGCATTGGGCATTAAGTTTAAACATGAACTCTGGAACACAAACATTCAAACAATAGTAGCATATGACAGATCTTTCATGGCTCTTTCAAGATCATACCACTCTGACAATGTCACCAAATGGAGCCGTGGAACGCTAGAATGCATTACAAGTCATAATAAAAACACACTTACTGAATGTTTCCTACATGTAGAAATTGTCCTAAGGACTTCATATTCATTAACCTATTTAAATCTCATTCAGGCCTGTGGGGCACCTATTTTTATTATCCCCAATTTATACATGAGGAAACTTAGGACCTGGGCTGATAGGCAACCTGCTTCACGGCACACAGCTACTAAGAGGGAGAGCCCAGAGAAATTCTCAACATCCCGGCTGCTCTCTGGGGTGTTCTGCTCATCACACCTTCTGCCCTCTGGCCCAGTCTCTGCTGTGCTTTGGTTTCCTAGTGCATCACAGCCTCGTGGAGTTTTACTTGGAGAAGCCGAGACATAAGGAAACCAACATTGAGGTCACCTTCCTTAGCTGTAATGTCAGCTCCTCGGTCAAGATCACCATGTACGTACGTAAGTGTCCCACATGGCTGACCCCTCTCCTTAGGAGATAGTTACCTTTTCCTTTTACACATGTGCTAGTGGACATCCCTGGTCAGGCTCTGTGTGATTGCTGATGGGGGGACCCAGCTGACTAGGCTGGGGGCAGCATCTACTGTAGACCCTCCCACAGACACATGCTGGGGAACTATCCCAGATTTGGGAGCAGCACTGGGTATACTCAGATGACAGCAGATAAGGTGCAGGTAGCAGTAGTGGGGTGTCCTAATAGGTGGTTAGGATGTAGGAACTGGGGACCTGATAGGAAACAGTGCTCGGGAATCCAGACAGGGAGCAGATAGGGTATCAGTAGGGAGGAGGACCTCAGTCCCTTGCCCAGGAGCCTGGGGAGGGCCTACTCCTGGCAGGGAGAATCAGTACTAGGTTGGTTACCAGAACAGACTTGGAGGCAGTGATCAGTTAGCAAATGAGTGCAAGGTAAAGGGCCAGGGTAGCAGCCAGGAGGGCCTGACGCTGGGTGGTTCCAGTACCTGGAACTGGGGCTGATCATTTCCTTCCCTTGTTGGAGCAGATGTGGGCCTGGGAACTGCTGCTGGGCTGGTGGGACTAGGCTTGAAGTGAGAGAGCAAAGAACCTTAGCTGTAGGAAGCCACAGCCTGCAGGGGACAGGAAGTATAAGCAATAAATGAACATTTTTTTTTTTTAAATGGAGTCTTTCTCTGTTGCCCAGGCCGGAGTTTAGTAGTGCGTGTGATCATAGCTCATTGCAGCCTTGATCTCTTGGGCTCAATTGATTCTCCTGCCTCAGCCTCCCCAGTAGCTAGAACTGCAAGTACTCACCACTATGCCTGAATAATTTTTTAATTTTTTGTAAGATAAGGTCTTGCTATGTTGCTCAGGCTGGTTGTTTGTCTCAGCCTCCCAGAGTGCTGGGATTAGGAGTCATGTTTCTTTAAAATGCATTCGATTGGTTACTCACAAGCCAGCAGGAGACAGATTGATCAGATAATGTCAGTGTCTCAGTCAGGGTCCAATCAGGAAAACAGAGCCTATGCCTGGAGGTCCAAGGGAAGGAATTTAGCACAGTGAAGTGATTATAAGTGTCTTGGAAGAGCTGGAAAACCATAAGGAGATGAGCTGGGGAGGCAGTGCAGAGATTAGCAACAGCAGGAGCCACTACCATTCTGGGGCTAGAAGGCAAAGGCAAGGGTTGAGCTGCCAAAGCCCTGGAGCTCTCCCAGTGGGAGCCGGGTCCACAGGGGAGGCTGTTGGCAGGAGCTGAAACCACCAAAGGAGCTCAGACCCTCTGGCAGCCCTACCTAAAGCAGTCACCCATCTGTGTGTGCTCCTCTTCCGTGAGGGAGCCTGCGGCGGAATGGATTGAGTGCGACAGGGAAGTGACCAGTGCACGTGCACTTAAATGTACACTTATGAACAGGGACCAATGCTGTGTGAGCACGTAAGACAGAGCCTGACCGAGTCTGAGGGCCTGATGAGCAGAGAGGTGACGGATTTGCAGGGGCGCCCCAGGCCAGGGCTGAGTGGGGCTGTGGGTATGGTGTGAGAGGAGGCTGAGGAGGCAGGTCAGGGCCAGACTATGCCAGCCTCTGAAGGACATGTTAGGGATTTGGGTTTTTATCTGACAGCTGTTCAGGGAGCCATTGGGAGAATGACCAGATCAGATTTGGGTCTGAAAATATTCTCAGGCTGCAGTGTTGGCCATGAATCATGCTGTGAGGGAAGCTAAGTTTCTTCCCCTGAGAGGAAGGCACGTTTCAGCTCCCAAACGCCCTGCCACTAGCCAGCATCCCTCCTTGCACACCCAGCTCACAAAGCTAGGCACGGCTGGCAGTACTCCAGTGCAGACCTTCAGGTGCCCAGGGGGCCATGCTGAGTGTGGTGGGCATCAGTAAGCACAGTACTTTTCAGCAGATCAGCACAAAGTTGTGTGACTTCTAGAAGGATGTTTTCATCATCTCTGTAGCCCATTGGTACATCAACACTGGTGGGTATCATGAAAATGACACACAACCCTGGAGAGCTCTAAAAAGTACAGCAATCACATCAGGATTTCTGGGCATAGGCTCCATGGCTATATTTTAAAAGCTCCTCAAGTAATTCAGATGGACATCTGCAGATTTGTGCTTCCCCTTCCCAAAAGAGATTTACATAAGCCTTTTGAAGATAGCCAACAGAACGTGATTAACTTCTATCTTCAACTCCTTGGTTTTTTAAATTTTTTTTTCTTTTTTTTGAGACAGAGTTCATTGTGTCACCCTCAGTGGAGTGCTATGGCATCACAGCTCACAGCAACCTCAAACTCTTGGGATCAAGCGATTCTCTTGCCTCAGCCACCCAAGTAGCTGGGACTGCAGATGTCTACCACAACACCCTACTATTTTTAGAGATGGGGTCTTGCTCTTGCTTAGGCTGGTCTCGAACCTGTGAGCCCAAGCAATCCACCCACCTCGGTCTCCCAGAGTGCTAGGATTACAACATGAACCACTGCACCCAGCCAACTCCTTGGTTTTTGATCTGGCAGATGGGAAATTGGTGGGGAGGGGAGGTGGAGGAGAAATATGGAGAAGGTTACGTGTGGTTTTCCCCCTACTTTCTGTAGCTTTGGGCAACCCCAAGATTTCCTTCTAATTGAAGAATTTTCCTGGACCAATTCCCCGAACTACTCACTTAAAGCATCTTTTATATTCCCTGTATTTTACAAGCTCCTCAATTCAAATAGTTTCTTAAATAGAATGATCTTATTTCTCTCTCTCTCTCTCTTTTTTTTGAAACAGCATCTTATTCTATTGCCTGCTGCCCCCGGGCCAGAGTAATATGGCATTAGCCTAGCTTGTAGCAACCTCAAATTCCTGGGTTCAAATGATGTTCCTGCCTCAGCCTCCTCAATAGCTGGGACTACAGGCACATGCCACCATGCCCAGCTAATCTTTCTATTTTTTTTTTAGAGATGGGGTCTCATTATGTTGCTTAGGCTCCAACTCCTGACTTCACGTGATCCTTCCACCCCAGCCTCCAAAATGCTAGGATTACAGGCCTGAGCCACTGTGACTGGCCCCTCCAAAATATTTCAAAACACCTCTGGGGGAAAAAGGGAAGAGCTTTTAAACAAAGCTATATGTGTAGCTTCTAGGAAAATAAAAGGAAATAAACTATATGACTAACCACGGACTAAAAGGAACATAAAGAAGATATGTCATCCCTGTGTGAAGCAAGAAAGGAAAGGGAGGCTCAGCTATCCAGAGGGGAAAGCAGTGCCCTCCTACTCTCCCCCTTTCTCAGAGTCCCTGCAGCCTCAGAGCCCAGAGAGGGAAGGGAGGGAGCAGAAGCCTGGAGCAGACCCGGAAGGCAAGTTCCCTCTCTAGCTGTGCAGTGCAGCCAGCTGGGCTCCTTCCCTCTCCCCATGTAACTCCCTCAGGGCTCTGCCCAGTGGACTCCACGCTGGAATCTCACCCTTCCTGCCTTTGTCTAGAGACCCTCAGCCCTTGTTGGAGTGCCCCCCTAGGTCACTCACTTCATATTCCTCCCTCATCTTCAGCTCAGGCCAAAGTGGTGCCTGAATCTTGTAAACTGATAGGGAATCAGAGGGGAAAATCCAGAGTGTGGTTAAGAGCGATCTGGATTCCCTTTTCACTTTGAGCCCCTAGGCCAAACCCTGTGGTTCAAGCTCATAGTGTGTGGGGAAGCTGGGATCCATACCTGGCTCTGTGTGACTCCACATCCACCTTACCAGGTTCGTAACTCACCCAAAGCCACATTGCTGGGAAGAGACAAAACCTGGGTTCCACTTCTGTCTGGCTTCAAGACCTATTTTGTTATTGTTTTTGGTTCCACCTGCACGTCCATACTTAGCCTTGCACAAAATTCTTCCAAATGCGATGTCCTGAAAGAGGGCTCTACTTCCAGGCAACCGGATCTCAAACTGAAGATTTCCAGCTAGGAATGCAAGAATGAGGGACATTTTTCCAGATGTGAAAAGTCAAGAGCCCCTATTTTGCTGTAGTGTCTACTTATCTACTCTTGAAAATCAACAACTATTTTTCTGGGTCATACATGTATTCAAAGCTGTAGGTGTGTAGGCAAAGGGGCTAGTGCAGGTGATCAAAGGCCATGGTCAGGAGCTAACACTTCTGTGGGTGATGGCCAGCCAGTGCTTCAGCAGAGACCTGGGAGGAGCACAGATGAAGGAGCCACCCTCATTAAGTTCCCTTTCTTTTTCCCTGTCCCTTTCCCTTTTCCCTGCAGACCTAAGCAGCGACTCCAGGGGAAAGCAATCATAGCCCACTCCAACCCTCAGCGCCAGATAAACCAGGTGACACTCAAGTTTCAGCCTTCTGGACAGCTTTGGAGAAGAGACCGGACTATCATTGCCGGAAGGTTCTGCACTGCCCCTTTGCCCATCAATGACAAGTAAGCCCCAGTGTCCACCCCTGCTCCAGACACACACACACTGAGGACCAATCCTGACTCAGAAGTGATGCTTGTGGAGGTTTGCTCTCATCAACAGCGACTACCATCTTAGAAATAGAGGTGATAAGGAGCGGCGCCTGTGGCTCAGTGAGTAGGGCGCTGGCCCTGTATACCGAGGGTGGCAGGTTCAAGCCCAGCTCTGGCCAAACTGTAACAAAAAAATAGCCTGGCATTGTGATGGGCACCTGTGGTCCCAGCTACACTGGAGGCTGAGGCAAGACAATTGCCTAAGCCCAAGAGCTGGAGGTGGCTGTGAGCTGTGACACCGCAGAACTATACCAAGGGCGACAAAGTAAGACTCTGTCTCTAAAATAAAAATTTTAAAAAAAAAAAAAAGAAAGAGATGATAAGGACCCAGGGTTTTTCTGAACCTCCTCCATCTGGGGTTGAGGATGTTAGGTTAGGATGGAAGCCAAAGGCCGCGGGTAAATCAATGGAAGAAACCTCAGTGTAAGAAACTCCACTGTATCTGTTTTCTATATTTGATTTCTCTGTAAGGTTTCATTGGAACAAAGGTTTCTCAAGCATATTTCCTCATCCTAGCTTCCACTTCAAATGTGTCACTGGTCTATTCATGGGCGTGGATCTGAATCCACATCCCCTTTTCCCTGCCTCTGGCAGCATTTCTGTTATTAGTCTAACCACCCCTGAGCCCTTGAACTGTGGGAACTGGTGCCCCAGATGACAATAGGAATCTTTCTACAGACGTCACCGGAACTCAAAAACCACAGAATTTCTAGCCCTCGATCCTCAACCAAGAGGCTGCCCTCTTCTTGCTCTTCTCTTTCAGTGAAAATATGGTCTGCTTACCTGAGCCAGTGAACTTACAAGCAAGCGTGACTTTTGTTCATGACCTGAAAATAGCCGGTGTATAACGTAAGTCTGGGTAGGACACATCTCCCTGGACTTTCTTGAGGGTGGTGTGGTGAGGATGTGTGTGTGCACAACTTACTCCACCATGACCACTAAGGAGGAAGGGGATGGTCTTGTTATGTTTCCCATAATTAGCTACCTTGGAGGGAGAGATGACTCATTTGACAGAACTTGGTTCGTAGATACCATTTTAGCTTTCCTATTCATTCTTAACTGCAATTGCCTCATACCTCAGGATTCTATAGAAACCTATACAGAGAAAAAAAAAGAACTTCCTGGAATACCTGAATCATTTAATTGTTTTATTGTAATGGAATTCTGCTATATAAAAAAAAGTGATTTATAATTTGTAGGATTGGAGAAAACAGTAGGTATTGAATTCTCTGTTTAAAATAACACCTGAAAAGAAGTTCTTTGAAAAAGAGCAGGGCGGACGGGTGCAGAGGAGGATGGTACTATTCATCAACTCCTACCATTGCCCCCCTCTGGATGGCTGGAAGGTCCGAGGGAATCAGACAGATCTCTGAGGAATACACGTAGATTTTCTTGAGCTTAGCACTCTCAAAAGTTGATCTTTGGGCGCCACCTGTGGCTCAGTGAGTAGCACACCGGCCCCATAGACTGAGGGTGTGGGGTACGAACCTGGCCCTGGCCAAACTGCAACAAAAAAACAGCTGGGCATAGTGGTGGGCGCAAAAAAAAACAGCTGGGCATAGTGGTGGGCGCCTGTAGTCCCAGCTACTCGGGAGGGTGAGACAAGAGAATTGTCTAAGCCCAAGAGCTGGAGGTTGCTGTGAGCTGTGATGCCACAGCACTCTAGAAAGTTGATCTTTATCAATAACCCATATTAGCTACAGTTTGACAAAAAACAGATATTGGGGCTGGGCACAGTGGCTAATGCCTATAATCCTAGTACTCTGAGAGGCCAAGGTAGGTAGATTGCATGAGCTCAGGAGTTTGAGTCCAGCCCGAGCAAGACCGAGACCCCACCTCTACTAAAACTAGAAAAAACTGAGGCAAGAGGATCATTTGACAGGTTGAGACTGTCTCAAACAAACAAACAAACAAACAAACAAAACAAAAAACAGATGGTGCTTTGGAATTGGGTAATTTTAGGAGATTGAATAAAAAAGGACTGATATGGTTTGGATGTTTGTCCCTTCCTCAGTCTCATGTTAAAATTTGGTCCCCCATGTTTCCGTGGTGGTGGAGGTGAGGTCTGGTGGGAGGTGTTTGGATCAAGGGGGCAGATCCTTCACCAATGGCCTGGTACCCTCCCTGAGGTAATGAGTAAGTTCTCTTTCCTTAGTTCAGAGAGAGCTGGCTGTTTAAAAGAGCCCAGGCCTCCTCCTCCCTCTCTTGCTCTTGCTCTCCCTACACGCCTCCAACTGCCCCTCCACTGTCCTTGACTGGAAGCTCCCTGCCTCCTCACCAGAAGCAGATGCTGGTGCCAAGGTTCTTGTGCAGCCTGCAGAACAATGAGCCAAATAAACCTCTTTTTTAAATAAATGACCCTGCCTCAGGCATTCCTGTATGGCAGTGGAGAAGAAGCTACTTCAGGACTATTTACAATAGTCTTTTGTGGGGAAACACAAGGACAGTGCCTCTCCCTGAGGCCAGCACCAGTGGAGGCTGCTACTACCCCAGGCTGAAAGAGGCACGGCTGAGTGGGCAGCACCAAAAACTAAGACAGAGGGGGCTTTGGGCCCCAGCAGCAACCCTGCTGGGAGGGCCCCACAAACACAAAGTCTTCTTCCTCCCTAATTCTCCAGCTAGCAAAGCCCATCCAGTGACTGAGAACAGAAGCCAGTGGGCAAGAAGCACATTGTCATGGCCCAAACAGGTCCAGGCACAGGGCGAGACGGAAGTGGATGGAGAACGAAGGGGATGAGGCTGGGGAGCGAACACAGCTTCACTTTCCCTACATTCGGGTTCCCCTTGCGTTCTTCTATTCTTTAAATTTACTTAAAAAAAAAAAAAACCTTAAATAAATATGCTTTAAAACAGAAACCGCTGACTTGTTGATTCATTCTCCACAATAAGACAGGAAGAATGATGTAAGCTACAGGCTGCAATTACCCCATCTGGGCCAAATAATCTGGATGACCAGGAGACAGAGCTTCAGCCTTTACCCAGACTGTGAAAATGCAACCAAAAGGGCAGGGGATACAGTGTAAATATTCACAACGATGCTTAATCTTCTGCACTATTATTAGGCCTAGTGGGCCTAGGCTAAGACAGAAAGGTGTCAGGCCTAGGCTATGATGGAAAAATACCAGTTAACTACTGGCAAATTTCCAGACTGCAAACTTTCAAAAAAAAAAAAAATGAAATAAGTTTAGTTCGCTCCCAAGATAGATGGGAACATACTATTTAATTTCTTGCTTCTAGTTCACTCCAAGTTTTTTGCTTGGCTAACTTCCTGGGAACCAGACCAGGAGGTACCAACTGTTCCTGGACTAACTTTTAAACAATACCAGGTAGGGAAAATACTGAAACTAAGATGTATGGGGGGAAATATTAAAACAAAGATGTATGACACATAACTAACTAACCACAAAATTCTGTTTCTGTATAATGCTTGCTTGCTTACCCAGATGCACCTGGAAGCCTGCATGCCAAACAGGATGCAGACCAAGCGTTAAAAACCCGATCCCTGGCTTGGTGCCTGTGGCTCAAGTGGCTAAGGCGCCAACCACATATACCTAAGGTGGTGGGTTCAAATCCAGCCTGGCCCGCCAAACAACAAAAATGGCTGCAACCAAAAAATAGCTGGGCGTTGTGGCGGGCGCCTGTGGTCCCAGCTCCTTGGGAGGCTGAGGCAGGAGACTCACTTGAGCCCAGGAGTTGGAGGTTGCTGTGAGCTATGATGCCATAGTACTCTAACCAGGGGGATAGCTTGAGGCTCTATCTCAAAAAAAAAAAAAAAAACACCAAAAAACCGATCCCTTAAACACTCAGGGCTGCTCTCAGAAACCCCATGTTGGGATACTGAGGCAGTCGCCGGCTGGCCATTCAATAAAAGGACTCCTCTTTAAATTTAACTTGTTTGGCAGTGTGGGCACAACGCTATCATAGTCATGTCTGAAGATTGCACATGTTCCCCAATACGTAGGCTTTACTCTACCCGGGTTCCCTGTGAAACCCCCCTGGAGACAGTCTCTCCCTGAGCTATATGAAGCTGCGCTGTATTTTCCATCCTGAGAGACGCCAAGTGCACACACTTCTTCCTCGGTTTTCCCTGCAACTTAGTGCCTTTCTTCCAAGTGTGTATAAATCATGCTACGCTTCTGTGATCAAAATCCTCATTTGTGTGATGCTGATGCTAATTGGTATTGAACTGACCTGACCGGGTTTCCACTGTCCTCATATTTTCCATTTCGGTTTTGACCTCAGCCCTGCATTGCTTTGCTAATATCTTCTTACTTATTTTAAAGCACCTTTCCTTAGACTCTCTCACGTGTTATTTTGCTCTCCATCAGAATAGACGATTACCTTAACTGGAAAACCAGTTTCTGTATATAGAAATTAATCCTAGAAATAAATACAATGAGAATATAACAATGTTTAAAATTCCAACCAGATACCATGGCTTGCTGAAGGCTCTAGGTCCCCGACCTGTCCTTTGCTTATTGAAAATTAATTAGCAAGTACGTTAGAGATGTTAAAAACCTATACACTGAACAGAGATTTTCTTCTGTATGTAACTAGTGGATTGAAAGAATATAAAACATGCACAGGGTGGCGCCTGTAGCTCAAAGGAGTAAGGTGCCAACCCCATATGCCGGAGGTGGTGGGGTCAAACCCAGCCCCAGCCAAAGAAAAACTGCAAAAAAATAAAAATTAAAAAATAATAATAAGTAAAACATGCGTAACTCTCTCACCAGGAGATTTCTTCCTTCTTTTTTTTTTTTTTTTGAGACAGAGTCAGCATCAGCCTAGTTCACAACAACCTCAAATTCCTGGTTCAAGTGCTCCTCCTGCCTCAGCCTACCGAGCAGCTGGGATGATAGGCTTGTACTATCACGCCTGGCTAATTTTTTTCTATTTTTAGTAGAGATGAGGTGTCTCACTCTTGCTCAGGCTGGTCTTGAATTCCTGAGCTCAGGCAATCTACCCACTTTGGCTTCCCAGAGTGCTTGGATTACAGGTGTGAGCCACTGTGCCCAACTGATTTAATGTCGTTTGATGCTGGGTATATATGATACCTAAAATCATCTTTTCTAGAGGTACATAGCCAATACTTTGGGAAACCTGGCTTTAAGTAGTTGGGATGCCTGTGTGCTTAGGGAAAAGGAAGAACTAGCAAGAAGCTCTGTTGATGGCCGGGCAGAGGCAGAGCTTGGATCCCCTTGCCCAACCACACTGCTCACAGCACTCTACTGCAGTCTTCGTGAACAGAGACTACTGCAGAACTAATTCAGTTCAACAGTGAGATTCACCACCAAGTGCAAGATACACTGCTGAAAGATACAGAGCAATCTGACCTTAAAATAGCCACATGACAAAAACAGCTAACTTTGCAAAGCTTTTTACTATGTTCCAGGTACTGTTCTGAGTGGTTTCATAGCTGTTAACAAATTTTATTTTCTCAGGAAGCCTGGGAAATGCTAGTTCACAGGTAAAGAAATTGAGGGGTTGAGGAACTTTCAAGATCACAAGGCTAGAAAGTCAAGGAGCCGGGATTCAAATATCAGCTGTCTGGCTTTAGAGCCAGGTGATTAATCACTTCTCTAATGAGGCTCAGAAATGCATCAGGAAAGCCCCTTGCAAAAGTTCAAAATGCAATTCTGCAGGACTATCTATGTAGCTTGCAGTGCCCAATGCAACATAAAAATATGGACTCTTTATTTAAAAAAATTAAGAATTTCAAGATGGTGACAGCAGAGGATGAAGCCAAATGCAGGGCCTTTCCAAGTGTGGAGCCCTGTGTGACTCTACGGGACACCAGCCCAGCAACCAGGTCAGCCACACACTGTTAATCCCCAGAGGACCTGGACATGCCAGCCAGCTCCACAGTATCACTGCAAACCCTGAGGAAGCTTCCATTGGCTAAGGAAAAGGGTTGTAAGGATGAGAAAAATGTTATAGGGCTTTTGAGAGGGGTGAAAGTGTTTCCTGCAGAAAATATGCAGACCACAGGGGCCTTTATGGTCTCAAATGTCACTAAATTTTAAAGCAAATGATTAATATTCTTCAGCCATTTCCACACCAGAGGCTGGTGGAAGCTTGGCCCCTACAGGTCCTGTGGCAGGTAGGGGGGAACTCATCTCCGGAATGATTTGGGGAATACTGGCTGTCTTCACAAGATGCTGGGGGAGACTGGAATTGGGAAGAGTTGATGAGGGGGGAAATGACTTCCTGCTCTCTTCTGATCCACACTTTGAGAACAGACCCAGGACAGACTTTCCACTCCTGTGTCCTACAGCTCCTAGTTTGCCCAGGGACTGCAGAATGATTAACAGCAAACTCATTTTGGAAGAGCAGGGCTGGCTGCTTCAATGGCGGGGTGCAGAGGATGGGAGTAGGATGGCAGGGGAGAGGAGAGAGGAGCTGTGAGCATGGATGGAAAAAACTGCAGAGAGGCAGGGTTTTTTTGTTTTTGTTTGAGACAGAGTCTCACTATGTCACGTTCGGTAGAGTGCCATGGCATCACAGCTCACAGCAACCTCAAACTCTTGGGTTTAAGCAATTCTCTTGCCTCAACCTCCCAAGTAGCTGGGACTACAGGTGCCTGCCATGCCTGGCTATTTTTAGTTTGTAGTTGGCTCGGCTGGATTCGAATCTGCCAGCTTCAGTTTATGTGGCTGGTGCCCTAGCCGCTGAGCTATAGGGACCGAGCCAGAGAAGCAGTTGTTGGGCACACATATCCAGCTCTTCATAAAGTCCTATGGGGACTCCATGAGCTCATGATAGCTTCCTTTGCCAATGGATCACACATTGTGCCTTGACTACAGATTTCCCCATGAAAATTCAAGCCTTGGCCAGAAGGGTCTTTGTTCTGTCTGGCATACAGTACTCTCAAATATTTGTTAAAAAATGAATCAATAGGCTCAGCGCTTGTGGCTCAAGTGGCTAAGGCGCCAGCCACATCCACCTGAGCTGGCAGGTTCGAATCCAGTCCGGGCCTGCCAAACAACAATGATGGCTGCAATAGTAGCAGGCACCTACAGTCCCAGCTACTTGGGAGGTGGAGGCAGGAGACTTGCTTGAGCCCAAGAATTGGAGGTTGCTATGAGCCACGATGCCACAGCACTCTACCCAGGGGGACAGCTTGAGGCTCTGTTTCAAAAAAAATGAATCAATAGATAGTCCCAGGAAGGATTTTCTCTTCTCAGTCTTGATTTACTGATAGAACTCACCAGTGAAGATGTCCAGGACTGGCTTTTCTTTGTGGGTAGTTTTTCCCTGATTCAATCTCTTCACTTGTTACAGCTCTACTCAGATTTCTTTTTCTCTTGAGTCAGCTTCAGGAGTTTGTGGCTTTTTAGGAATTTCTTCATTTTATCTAAGTTATAGTATCTAATTTATTAGCATGTAATTCTTGATGGTATTCACTTATAATCCTTTTTATTCTTTTTTTTTT
>NW_003852484.1:5930517-5936451 GCF_000181295.1 Otolemur garnettii | reverse complement strand
GATCCTCTTGCCTCAGCTTCCCAAGTAGCTAGGACTATAGGTGCCTGCCACAACCTGGCTATTTTTAGAGATGGAGTCTCACTTTTGCTTAGGCTGGTCTCAAATTCCTGAGCTCAAGCAATCCATGGGCCCCAGCCTCCCAGAGTGCTGGGATTACAGGTGTGGGCCACCGCACTCAGCCAAATCTTTTTATTTCTATAATGTCAGTAGTGATGCCTCCTCTTCTCCTCCCCCCGCCCCCCGTAGTGCTGTGGCATTACAGATCACAGAAACCTCAAACTCAAACTCTTGGGCTTAAGCGATTTCTTGCCTCAGCCTCCCAAGTAGCTAGAGGCAGCTGCCACAACACCTGGCAGTTTTTTTGTTGCAGTTGTCATTGTTGTTTAGCTGGCCCAGGCTGGATTCGAACCTGCCAGCCTGGGTACATGTGGCTGGCACTGTAACCACTGTGCTATAGGTGCCAAGCCACCTCTTCCATTCTTGATTTGATAATTTATCTTCTCTATTATTTGTCAGTTTTGTTGATATTTTCAAAGAACTAACTTTGGTTTTCTATTCTCTGTTTCTTTAATTTCCACTCTAGTCATTAGTTTTTTTTCCTTTTCTTGATCTAATATTCTCCCACATCATTTTTTTTAAATAGCAAAAGCCACACATCTGACTTGACTTTTTTTTTTTTTTTCTGTTTGTCAGTCTTCACTGAGGTAGCAGATCCTTCATGGCTTACTGCCCTAAAAAGGTACACCATGGGGTAACAGTTTTGGGGAAGGGATGCACTCATTGGTTATGTGTCAACATGATATTATGCTACATATGCATAACTTACCTTCCCTCCTGGACTACAAAGATCTATTTCAGAGACAAATTTGGAGCGGAATTTTCCTTAATGTTATCCTCTATAAAGCCTGAAGGATAGAATATACTCATTTCCTCACTCAAATCCTGAGACAACAATGATCGTTTATCAGACATCTGCCTTTTTTATGTTGTTGTTAAGCAAGCCCAGGCCGGGTTCAAACCCCCCTCCTTGCCCCCATCCCTGGTGCCCAGAACTGGCACTCTAACCACTGAGCACAGGCATCCAGCAGACATCTTCAAAAAATCATTCCTTGGGGCAGAGTGCTCTAGTAGACACCTAGACATTTTGAGCTGTCTTTTAAACTCAAAGGTCATCCCTTTCACTGAAAGCTGACCCCATCTACAAAATGGGCAGTCCCCGTTGTACTGTATGACCAGAAGCAGACACTTGACTCAATCGGGACAACTGAGATTTCCTTCCTGCAAGTTTAAAATTATGACTAAGAGGCAACCAATGCTTCCAGTAGTTGGAATTGTTAACATATGAATTCAGGAGCTGAGGGCAATCATATTCTACCATAAGGAGAGAAAGGGACAACCAGTATGTAGGGAGAGAGAAATATGTTGCAGGTCTCCTGAGGAAGCAGAAAGAGAAGATGGTGCTTGCACTCCTGGTGGCTTTCTGTTTCTTTGATCTAGCCCCATATTGAAATCCAGCGGCATTCCTGACTTTGAATTCCACATGACACCCTGGTCCTTATAATCAATTCTCCTTTCCTTAACCATTATTATCAATATAATTATATTGATAACATTGTATATTAACATTATAAACAAAAAAGAAATCTTTCTGAACGTTTAATATGTGCCAGGTAGAGTTCCAGAGTCACCCTACTCAAATTATCTAATTTTATCCTCCTCAATAATGCCATGTATTATTTCATTTTACATAATAAAAATGAAAGCCACAGAAATTAGGTAACTTACTCATGGCACAGTTAGAATGGGTGGAATCAGGATTCACTCCAAGGCCATCTGACTTTAGAATCTGGGCTCTCACCACTGTGTCATACAGTTTGGCCTATTTAAGCTGGTGTCTGGTACTTAAAACCAAAACATCTTAGCTAGATCTGGCCCCACTCTGCCATTTTCTCCCGTGTGCTGGAGCCAATATTCTCCTGTGATTTTGCTACTGCTTCCCACTCCTCCTTTTAGAGTCTACCAATCATTCAAGGTCCACTTTCTATTCTGTCCCCTCCAGGAAACCTGGTGACCTTCATGTCATATCAATATCTATGCTGCTGTGCAATGGTGGTTAATAGCTTACCGCACGTAAGCTTCTATGATGAGATTGTAAAAGGCAGGGGCTGTTTTCTCTTTCTCTCTGTCCTACCCCTCCCCAGCATAATTCATTATGAGCATGCAATAAGAGCTCCTTGAATTGAAGATGATAAGCTTTTTGGTGGGGGGCAGGGGGGATAGAGTCTTAAGCTGTCGACCTGGGTAGAGTACCATGGTGTCACAGCTCACAGCAACCTCAAACTCTTAGGCTTAAGCAATTCTCTTCCCTCAGCCTCCCAAGTAGCTGGGACTACAGGCTACCGCCACAATGCCCGGCTATTTTTTACTTGTAGTTGCATTGTTGTTTGGCAGGCCCAGGCTGGATTCGAACCTGTCGGCTCCGGTGTATGTGGCTGGTGCTCTAGCCACTGAGCTACAGGCACTGAGCCATGAAGACGAAAATCTTAATAGTGTAGACAAAGGCAGGGAGGGAGGACAGGCACAGAAGGGGTTGATATCTTTTCGTTAAGTGGCAGGCGTCAGGTATGGTCTTCATTTCTTTATTTTTTTTTTAAATTTCACCTGTCAATATGACATTTTACCATTTAAAAATCTCTTTAAGCTCGGTGCCTGTGGCTCAAGTGGCTAAGGCACCGGCCACATACACCTAAGGTGGTGGGTCCGAATCCAGCCTGGGCCTGCCAAACAATAATCATGGCTGCAACCAAAAAAATAGCCAGGCATTGTGGCAGGCGCCTGTGGTCCCAGCTACTTGGGAGGCTGAGGCAGGAGACTCGCTTGAGCCCAGGAGTTGGAGGTTGCTGTGAGCTGTGGTGCCACGGCCCTCTACCCAGGGGGATAGCTTGAGGCTCTATGTCAAAAAAAAAAAAAATCTCTTTAGAAGGAAAATGTGGTTGCATATAAAGGAAATTATATTGGAACATAAATCTTCTCTAATTGCTGAGTTCTCACCCAGCACCCTGGACCTCCTTGCTGAGTGGTTGCCGAGTGACTTACAGTGTTCCCCTCAGTCTCAAACACACCACTATCCTCACTCTTGGGCATACCCCAGGATCTAGGATGGCCCTCACAGCCTCCCCCATCCCAAAGGAGGTTGGCTTTGTCCCCTTAAGAAGAGCTTGGGAATGATGAGACTATCCCAGTGCCTGAGTCCTCTGCTCCTACGAGGGATCAGTCCTCTCTGATCCTCAGTATCCACCCCTCATCTATGAAAACACAACTGTTTTCTTTATGTGTCTATTTCGTGTCCTGAAAACAATCCCAACTCAAACCAACATCTTCCCCAAGGCTGTCCCTCTTCTTTTAATGGTAATAGCTCCCACCATCATGCAATTGTCCAGGCTTCAAGCCTGAGTCTTCTTTGACTTATAACACCATAGTGTTAAAACATTTTTTTAAAAGTCATTCCCTCCTTTCCTCTAAGATATGATTTATATTCAGACACCGTCTCTCAATTTCTTCAAAATGTGTTTGCGATCTGTCCTTTCCTGTCTGTTCCCACAGTAAGGCTGTGGATTTAAGCCCCCACCCCTGAACTGGTCTTTTTCCTCCTGGATTGAATAGGGAGGAGAAGCAAAAGCAAGCTGGAAAGAGAAACTAGAAGTCTCTAAAATGCCAAGTGTTAACTTACCCATGTTGAAGGGGGTAAATAAATAGTTCTAGTAATAAGCAGTGGTGTTTAACAAAGATTTAAGAATTGCCAACTAAATGCCACACACGTGGCACTGTGTGAGGAGATGGCACCACAGCAATGAACAAGAATCTCCCAGCCTCAAGTGCCTGGAGAGAGAGAGGAGAACTGAGAGAGCGGGTCCCGGAGGATGCTCAGCGTTCTGAAGTGAGGGGTGTCAGTGCCGAGAGGGGCAGGGAGAGCATGGGAAGGAAGAGGGCATTTGTACTGGCTTTGATGGAGGAACAGGATTTTAGGGGTAGAATTGCCTGGCTCTTGATCAAAGGTTCACTTCCCAGGCTGGACTGATCTGATTTGTCCACTGACTGTGCCCTGGGCTTCCCCTATGGAAGCAAAGAAATCATGTGACAGTTGGGGGTTGTGTGCCGTGTCAGACACTTTGGGGAAGTATCATGTCAGAGAAGTAAACTAAAAGTGAAATAAAGTCTCATGATCTCCAGGTAAATTTCTGAGTGAGAAGCAGATGTCAGTATAGAAATTCAATGACAATTAGAAGTAAAACTGCTGACATCACCACTTATAATTTCACTTCAAGATTTGTGTGGGAGTCTACAGGAAACCATGATGTCAACCACATAAAGGTGCCCACCAGCGCAGTAGCTCATGCCTATAATCCTGGCACTCTGAGAGGTGGAGATGGGTGCATTGCTTGAGCTCAGGAGTTCAGACCAGCCTGAGCAACAGCGAGACTCTGTCTCTACTAAAAATAAAAAAATTAGCAGGGCACTGTGGTGGGAACCTATAGTCCATGCTACTTGGGAAGCTGAGGCAGGTGAGCTATGATGCCATGACACTCTACTGAGGGTGACAGTGAGACTCTGTCTCAAAAAACAAAACCAACCCACTCCCAAACCTGACAATATTACAAGATACCTAGATGCAAAAATCCTAAACAAAATACTTTCAAACCAAGTCCAGAAATACACAAAAAGGGGAATGTATCGTGATATAGCATTTATTCCAGGAATAAATTGGGTTGGTTCCAGGAATGCAAGGTATTTTAACATTTGCTATCTATTAATGTAATTCTCAACATCAAATGTAGAAAAATTACTTGATAAAATATAATATTCATTCAAATTAAAAATAGAAGAGAATTTCTTTAATCTGATAAGAGTATTATAAAAACCTAACAGCACACATCATATTATATTAATGGTAAAATACTGGAAACATTTCCTTGAGGCCAGGTCTGAGAAGGATATCTCCTATCTCCCTTCCTACTCTGTGCTGAAGGTCCTGCCCAGTAGGATAAGGCATCAAAAGAAGCAGCAAGAAAAGGAGGAGGGGGAGTAAGTAGAGAAAGAAGGTAGAAGTCAGGAATAAAGAAACGAATCTGTCATTATTTACAGATAACATAATTTTATCTATGGAAAATACTGAGGATGGTATGGATGAATGATTAGAATTGAAATGAATTTATCAAGATCACTTTATACAAGTTGAAGATACAAAAATCAACTGTATTTCTATGTATCAGCAATAAGCAATTGGAAAGCAAAAAACATTAAGTGATAGCATTTACAATCACATGAAATTCATCCAAAAGCCTAGAAGTAAATCTAAAAAAAACCTGCAAGGACATCTACATGGAAAACTACAAAACACTATTGAGAGAAAATAAATAAGACCAAAGTAATTGGTGTGCTAAACCATGTTCCTGGATTGAAAAATCAATATTATAAAGATAGTAATTCTTTACCAACTTGATCCACAACTTGAATATAATCTTTTTTTTTTAACGAAGAGAAATTTTATTTAGGAAGAACAAAGAGAAAGGTTAGAGCACTTCCCAAAGAGAGTTGGAAGTTGGTCCCTTTCATGATGGAGAGAAGGTGAGAGAGAGATGGATAAAATGTTAATAAAAATCCCAGCAGGTGGCTTGGCGCCTGTAGCTTAAGCGGCTAAGACTAGCCATATATACCAGAGCTGGTGGGTTCGATTCCAGCCCGGGCCTCCCAAAGAATGATAATTACAACCAAAAAATAGCCAGGTGTTGTGGTAGGTGCCTATAGTCCCAGCTACTTGGGAGGCTGGAGGTGAGAGAAGCACTTAAGCCCAGGAGGTAGAGGTTGCTGTGAGCTGTGATCCACACAGCACTCTACCCAGGATGACAGCTTGAGGTGTCTCAAAAAAAAAAAAAA